>NC_132838.1:103075273-103404273 GCF_048164855.1 Canis lupus baileyi | reverse complement strand
AGAGACACAGGCAGAGGGAGAAGCAGGCTCCATGCCGGGAGCCCGACGCGGGACTCGATCCCGGGACTCCAGGATCAAGCCCCCGTCCAATGGCAGGCGTGAAACCGCTGAGCCACCCAGGCATCCCTTGATTAGTTCTTTTTTAAAAATTTTTCTTATTGGACTTCAATTTGCCAACAAATAGTATAAGACCCAGTGCTCATCCCGCCAAGTGCCCCCTCAGTGCCCATCACCTAGTCATCCCGTCCCCCCGCCCACCTCCCCTTCCACTACCCCTTGTTTGTTTCCCAGAGTTAGGTGTCTCTCATGTTTTGCCATCCTCACTGATATTTTCACTCATTTTCTCTCCTTTCTCCTTTATTCCCTTTCTTTTTAAAAATTTATTTATTTTTATTTTTTATTGGAGTTCAATTTGCCAACATATAGCATAACACCCAGTGCTCATCCCATCAAGTGCCCCCCTCAGTGCCCATCACCCAGTCACTCCCACCCCCCCCCCCAGCTCCCTTTCCACCACCCCTTGTTCGTTTCCCAGAGTTAGGAGTCTCTCATGTTCTGTCTCCCTTTCTGATATTTCCCACTCATTTTTTCTTCACTAGTTTTCACTAGTTTTTATATTCCCAAATGAATGAGACCATATAATGTTTGTCTTTTTCCGATTGACTTATTTCACTCAGCATAATACCTTCCAGTTCCATTCACGTTGAAGCAAATGGTGGGTATTTGTCGTTTCTAATGGCTGAGTAATATTCCATGGTATACATAGACCACATCTTTTTTTTTTTTTTTTATCTGTAAATGGCATTTTTTTTATTGGTGTTCAGTTTACTAACGTACAGAATAATACCCAGTGCCCGTCACCCATTCACTCCCACCCCCCGCCCTCCTCCCCTTCTACCACCCCTAGTTCGTTTCCCAGAGTTAGCAGTCTTTACGTTCTGTCTCCCTTTCTGATATTTCCCACACATTTCTTCTCCCTTCCCTTATTTTCCCTTTCACTATTATTTATATTCCCCAAATGAATGAGAACATATAATGTTTGTCCTTCTCCGACTGACTTACTTCACTCAGCATAATACCCTCCAGTTCCATCCACGTTGAAGCAAATGGTGGGTATTTGTCATTTCTAATAGCTGAGTAATATTCCATTGTATACATAAACCACATCTTCTTTATCCATTCATCTTTCGTTGGACACCGAGGCTCCTTCCACAGTTTGGCTATAGTGGCCATTGCTGCTAGAAACATCGGGGTGCAGGTGTCCCGGCGTTTCATTGCATTTGTATCTTTGGGGTAAATCCCCAACAGTGCAATTGCTGGGTCGTAGGGCAGGTATATTTTTAACTGTTTGAGGAACCTCCACACAGTTTTCCAGAGTGGCTGCACCAGTTCACATTCCCACCAACAGTGTAAGAGGGTTCCCTTTTCTCCGCATCCTCTCCAACATTTGTTGTTTCCTGCCTTGTTAATTTTCCCCATTCTCACTGGTGTGAGGTGGTATCTCATTGTAGTTTTGATTTGTATTTCCCTGATGGCAAGTGATGCAGAGCATTTTCTCATATGCATGTTGGCCATGTCTATTAGACCACATCTTCTTTATCCATTCATCTTTCGATGGACACCGAGGCTCCATCCACAGTTTAGCTATTGTGGATATTGCTGCTATAAACATTGGGATGCAAGTGTCCCGGCATTTCATTGCATCTGTATCTTTGGGGTAAATCCCCAGCAGTGCAATTGCTGGGTCGTAGGGCAGGTCTATTTTTAATTCTTTGAGGACCCTCCACACAGTTCTCCAGAGTGGCTGCACCAGTTCACATTCCCACCAACAGTGCAAGAGGGTTCCCCTTTCTCCGCATCCTCTCCAACATTTGTTGTTTCCTGCCTTGTTAATTTTCCCCATTCTCACCGGTGTGAGGTGGTATCTCAGTGTGGTTTTGATTTGTATTTCCCTGATTACCAGTGATGCGGAGCATTTTCTCATGTACTTGTTGGCCAGTCTATGTCTTCCGTCTTTTGCCCATTTTATTGCACAATTTTCTTCTACTTTTTCAATGTGGTTGAATATACATTTCATAAAATTACCGCATTAACCATTCATTACTAAGGTATGTAATTCAGCAGTATGAAGTACATGTACCATGTTAGATAATCATCATCACTCTCCATTTCCAGAATATTCTTGTTACCCCAAAGGATAGTCCCTGCTCATTACATAACCACTCCTGTGTGCCTTTGCCACCAGCCCCTGGCAATCTCTGTTCCAATACCTGTCTCCTGAATTTGCATTTTTGGTTCCTATTAGTGGAATCACACAATATTGACCTTTGCGTCTGGATTTCTTTACTTAGCACAGTGTTTTCAAGGCTCAGTCACATTGTTCATTCTTTTACTTTTAACCTACTTACGTGATTATGTTTGAAGTGAATTTCTTATAGAATGCAAATAGATTCTTTTTTATACTTGTTTTTCTTCAACTCATCTTACCATCTTTGTCTTTTAAGTGTTGTGTTTACATCATATATATATATATATATATATATATATATATATATATAATATGATTGGTGATGAGATTTTAAAAAAAAATATTTTATTTATTTATTCATGAGAGACACAGGCAGAGGGAGAAGCAGGCTCCATGCAGGGAGCCGGACGTGGGACTCGATCTCGGGTCTCTAGGATCAGGCCTTGGACTGAAGGTGGCGCTAAACCGTTGAGTCACCAGGGCTGCCCGGTGATGAGATTGTTATTAGATATATTTTATTTTTGCTCATCCTCTCTTTTGCTTGTTCTTCTATTTCCATTTTCTGCCTTTTCTTGGCTTTAAGAAATATTTTTAGTATTCCAATTTATTGTCTCTATTGGGATTTTAACTATACATCTTGGGTGCTCTTTGAGTGTCTGTCTAGACATTATCATAGCATACCTAACTAAACAGTCAGGTTAGAATTAGCATTTTACATCTTCCTGTGAAATGTGGGAAAACTATGAACATCTAAATGATGTGCCCTCACACCAACAACGTTGTATTTGTTATATGTATTGTAATTTAGACACATCCAGGTCAGTGTTAGGGGCAAGAGATGGAGGACAGGCAGGTAAGTCCTCCTCAGACCTCCTGCTTCCACTCAACAGGCGCTCTGGACAGCTGGGAGGCAGAGAGGGTCAGAGAGGGTCAGGGCTGCTGGTGACCAGTGTTGTAGGGGCCTTGGATGGACAGTTGGGAAAATGAGGGGAGAAGGGCACCTTTGCAACTCTCCATCTGATTCCTTTCCAGGGACCCTCCCCAAACCCTCCATTTGGGCTGACTCAGACCTCATGGTCAGTGAGGGGAGCCCTGTGACCATCTGGTGTCAGGTTTCTCTGCAGGCTGACATCTACTCTCTGTACAAAGAGAAGGACTCTGGATCCTTGTCCATGAAGATCTCACAGGATTTCAGCAACAAGGCCAGTTACTACATTGAATCCGTGAGCCCACACTATGCAGTGAATACCAGTGTGCATATCAGAGCAGGAATGGTTGGTCACAGTGGAGTGATCTCCTGACCCTGAAGGTTAGAGGTAAGGGCAGGAGCTGGACTCTCCCCTGGGGCCCCTTCTCCAGGCAGAAAGGAATGTAGTGTGGTCTCAGGGGACCCCTCCTCATAGTTCATAGTACATGGGGTACCTGAGGTGATTGAGATGGCATTAGCTAGTTTCAGAAACTTCTAGGACATGAGAGATGGGATTATTTAAGCATTCCTATATCTCCTCAACCACAGACTCTATTTTTGATTCTCAGGAATAGCTAATACCCTCAGACCATCACAGAAGAAGTTAGAGTACGAGAGGAATGGTTATGGAGAAATTCTAAGTTATGTGATGGACTACAGGGTTGCATTTTCTCAATAAATGCAGAAGGATGGAGGTGCAGGGATCCCAGGGTGAATTCATATTACCCTGATCTCCACAACCTCTTTATCCACAAACTCTAGCCTCCCAAAGTCATGATTACACAGTGGAGAATCTCATTGGGTTGTCAGGTCTGCCTGGATCTTGATGGTTCTCGGGGTACAGCTCTTTCAACCTCGACAAGTCAGAGAAGACCCCGAGGTGCAGTCAGGGAATGTAAATAAACGTAAGAGAGAGAAGCCAACCATTCATCAAGGTAGGTCCTCATTATGAATAAGAGAAATTCTGGAAGAAGATCTGGAGCTTACCCTGAGGAAAGTGTGTTGAGAAGGTCCAGAGGAGTAAAAGTGGTTCGCATGTAGGAAATGTATGGAGAGAACATTTCTTGCCTGGAGAGGACTTTTGTGCAGTGAAGCTGATAATTTGAATATTGATTATCCCTGACAGGCTCTTGCCTTTAACTCCTATGACATGAGACTGCATTCATGTCCCAGGTGTGGACCCACACCTACACACACCTTCATGGGCTGGCCCACTTTTGCATATATACACATATCCTTTGTTTTTAGTAACCACATTCTTGGAAGTATACTTCTATTTTACTAGGAACACAGAATCTGTTTTTGAATAACTAAATGGATCGGATGAAAATAGGGTCTACCTGGAAACAGGTGATGGAATACCATCTCCTAAGCCCTTTCTAAACTCATATTGCTCTTCTCTACTCATCCAAAGGAACCTGTTTTTAAGAGTTTTTGAGAAATACTTTCAGTTTGAGTGACTCAGAGGTGTTTGAAGTGACAGCCTGGTTGTGAGCTGCTACACAGGCTCTAAGAATTAACTGTTTTTAAACAACTGTCATTCATGACATTAGCCCATTTCTTTGGTATAAACACTTCTATCATGTCCAACATCAAGTAGTCATGTGAGTGCACCATATGCAGAGGTGGGAGTCACCGTCTTCCACAATTGAGTTGGATCCAGCTGTGGGCACAACTCACTGCTGGCCATGTATGCCTCCTTCTATTCTATTTATTAATTTTTTTCTTACTTTTCTAAGGAGGCTCCATGCCCAGCATGGAGCCCAACACAGAGCCTAAAATCACAACTATGACATTAAGGCCTTAGCTGAGATCAAGAATCAGATGCTATATGACTGAGCACCCAGGTGACCCTCCTTCTATTATAAATATTTATTTTATTTATTTGAGAGATAAAGAGACAGAGTACAGGGAGGGCAGGGGCAGAGGAACCCTCTAGTGCAGAGGCAGAGGAACCCTCATACTCACACATGCACAGACCTTCATGGGAAGATCCAGTGGATGGAAACTTTCCACACACACACACACACACACACACACACACACACACACAGAGAGAGACAAGGCTCTGTTTTGACCTCTCGGCCTGGTCAGTGGGCAGACACATGCCAGTGCCCTCCCAACACATGATGTCAGGTTCTGATGACTTCCAGAGTCACCCAGAGACTTGATGCCTTTCCCGTCTATGAGGACCTGGCTGCCTGTTCTGGCAACACAGGGGCAGAAGTCAAATTTCACCACTCCAGGCCACACCCCAGGCACTGATGTTCACTCAGCTTTGACCTGTGTTTCTGTTGTGGTTCCTCTCAGTTCCAGAGAATTTCAATTCCCTTTCCTGCATTGGCTTTTGCAAACAATTTCAGAATCAGTATAAATAGTATTTCTCAGCTTTAGGGGCACATGGGGTCATTCAAGAGTGTGCATCACTGACCCTCCCTCACTGTGGGGTCTGACACTTATACTTCTTGTGTCCTGAACACAATAATTTCAATCAGGTTAGGAAACTAACATGATTGATCCCACTCATGGTCCAGGTCCCAGCCCCCCACAGAACCACCCTGAGGAGTGGGGTTCAGACAGCACAGTACTACACCAGATCACTCTGCTAAAAGTCTTGGGGCAGTGGATGCTGGAGGAGGATCGACCTGAACATCAGCTTTGTTCCTCAAATCAGAGCACTCACCCACATATGATCTCCTACAATTTGGAGTCAGGACGCCTCTGTAGGATGTTCAGCTCTGCCATAGGAACAAGGGGGCACTGATGACCCAGGAAGGACTCACAGGAGTGTTCCCAAGAAGGGTGAGTAAATAACATCAAAGGAAAATAGAGAAGTCCATAGAGGCTCTGATAGAAAGAAAGCCCACACTGCAAGGCCAGGAGACGGGTTGTTTCCTTCCTTATTTGCCTGTATTTCTCCTCTGGGCTTATTGCCACAGTGACCTCGACCTGAGCTAAGCAGAGATGACACAGGTCTGTCTGTGCTGACATGAGCTCCACAGAATAGCAAGAACCTGAGTTCCCTTCAGCATCTGGGTCCTGGGAACCTCATCCATAGTGAGGACCCCAGGGATGTGCTGAGACTGAAGAGACCCCATGGGGGAGGCTCTGGAAAGGAAGGACACGTCCTGGTGTCTGACCTGGACTTGACATCTCAGTAGCCTTAGGGTCCATTTGCTGCATTGCCTTGGACACGAAAGCCAGGCTAGTATCCTGGGAACAAGATGTTCCTTTAGGGCTACTGACATGACAACCCTGTGACAGGCAGCACTGGCCTCCCAGTGGTCACACCCTGTGTGTCTATCTATCCTGTGGGCACTGAGGTCCCTTAATTTGCACAGCCACAGCAACAAAGAAGATGCCAAGACCCCCACCCTCATGGCCTTGCTCTGTCTAGGTGAGATCTGAGGAGAGGAAGGGACACCCTAGTCTGGGAGGGACCAACCCCACAGCCAGGCCCTGGTCTGTCAGATATTGCAGGCTCAGGAGGCTCACAGAGAGGAGGGGCTCTGCTCAAGATTCAGGGCAAACCTCTCACAGGGACTCTCTTCCAGGACTGAGTGTGGGCTCCAGGACCTGAGTATAGACAGGTGATTCTGTCCCCAGGGGTCCCCATCTCACCTCCTCACTGGGATCAGGACCACCCACCAGGCAGGAGGCATGGAGATCAGCAGCTGTTTTTTGTCCCATCCATGGTTTCAGGAACTAGACAGGTTACTGGGGTCTTGCTCCCAGGGGACCCACAGATGAGAGGATAGGATGAGGGGACCGTGGGGGCTCACAGGTCAGAGACACAGAGGGTGAGGAACATGAGACCCAGAAATCAGAATGGGAGAAGGGAAGTTTGGGGAGAATCAGCCCTTGGAATCTGGGCTGGTCTTCTCCCAGGTTTAGCACGAAAGCCCTACCTGCTGACCCAGCAGGGCCCTATTGTGACCTCTGGACAGAACCTGACTCTCCAGTGTCTCTCCGATGTCAGCTATGACAGATTCACTCTGTCCAAGAGGGGGGCACAGAACCTTCTCCAGTGTCATGGCTGACAGCCACAGGCTGGGCTTTCTAGGGCAGATATCCCCCCGGGCCCTGTGACACCCTCCATGGAGGCTGGTACACATGCTATGGTGGACACACCTCTCCTCCCAGTGGTCAGCCCTCAGTGAACCTCAGGTCATCCTGGTCACAGGTTAGGGGCCATGGGTGCAGGCAGAACCCCAGATTCTGCACAGGTCCCTGATAGGGGACCCTAGAAGGTGATGGCCAACCAAGACTAGGGAGAGAGACAGGGGATGGGGATGGGAGAGACTCAGAGGACACAGACTCAGGTCAGATCAAGGGCTGGATCACCCCACACCAACCCTTCCTCTTTCTAGGACAGCTCCTCACATACCCTCCCTCTGGATGCAGCCAGGACCCTCAGTGGCCCCAGGAGAGAATGTGACCCTGCTGTGTCAGTCATGGATTTCTGTGCACACTATCCTTTTGTCCAAGGAGGGAGCAGCCGATACCCCCCATCCGTGTCTTACATTAAAGTAATGCGCTGGGCAGTACCAGGCTGAATTCTCCCCGAGTCCTGTGACTTCAGCCCAGAGAGGGACCTACAGGTGTTATGGCTCATCCAACACCTCCCCCTACCTCTTGTCACACTCCAGTGACCCCCTGGAGCTCCTAGTCTCAGGTGAGGAGCCCTGACCCTGTCCTGTCTGAGCTCCACCAGCTCAGGTCCCACATCTCAGGAAAGCCTGAGACAGTAAAAAATGTAGTGGCATTGGGGGGCTCCACAGAGAAGGGTCCAGCCCAAGAGAGGATGGAACGAGCCACAGCCTCCACCTGGGGTCCCCCATCCTGCAGTCTCAACAGAGGTAAGGAGTAGGGGGCTACTTGAGGGGTGGGTAGGTGAGGACAACCATGAATAGGTAGAGACCTCCCACTCCTCTCCTGCTGCCTCTATATCAGAGCCTAACCTGTGGGTGTAGCCCCATAGGACACTCTCCTGGAGAGAAGCCTCCCCACCTGTGTACACTGCTCTGCTGCCCCCTGTGCCCCCTGGGGCCCCCATGCTCCTTGGTGCCTACCTGAGCCTGAGGATGGGCCGTGCCTGGCTCACGGGAGTCTCCAGGGTTGCTGTACCCTGAGTCCCTGTGAACTTGGTGTGCACTCTGCATTGTGTGTGGAAGCTTGTCCAGCATCCCTGTGCCTGCTTCTCACACCTTCTAGAGTGACACCTGCACACACATCTGATGACAGATGTAACTCATGTGACAGGGACACCAGATTCAGAAACATTCATCCTCCTCCTGTGTTAGTTGGTTAACATACAGATAGTGCTATATTTGCTTCTGGTATAAAATTCAGTGATTCATCACTTCTGTGAACTTCAAAGCCTTTAACTTTATTCATAAAAGTGATGTCAATTCTTAGCCTGTCTGAAGAACTGCTTCACCTACTTTAAAAGCATATTCAAAAGTGTCTGGGACTTCCAATACTATGTTGAATAGCAGTGGTGAGAGTGGACATCCCTATCTTGTTCCCGATCTTAGGGGAAAGGCTCCCAGTGCTTCCCCATTGAGAATGATATTTGCTGTGGGCTTTTCGTAGATGGCTTTTAAGATGTCGAGGAAAGTTCCCTCTATCCCTACACTCTGAAGAGTTTTGATCAGGAATGGATGCTGTATTTTGTCAAATGCTTTCTCTGCATCTAATGAGAGGATCATATGGTTCTTGGTTTTTCTCTTGCTGATATGATGAATCACATTGATTGTTTTACGAGTGTTGAACCAGCCTTGTGCCCCGGGGATAAATCCTACTTGGTCGTGGTGAATACTTTTCTTAATGTGCTGTTGAATCCTATTGGCTAGTATCTTGTTGAGAATTTTTGCATCCATGTTCATCAGGGATATTGGTCTATGATTCTCCTTTTTGGTGGGGTCTTTGTCTGGTTTTGGAATTAAGGTGATGCTGGCCTCATAGAACGAATTTGGAAGTACTCCATCTCTTTCTATCTTTCCAAACAGCTTTAGGAGAATAGGTATGATTTCTTCTTTAAACGTTTGATAGAATTCCCCTGGAAAACCATCTGGCCCTGGACTTTTGTGTCTTGGGAGGTTTTTGATGACTGCTTCAATTTCCTCCCTGGTTATTGGCCTGTTCAGGTTTTCTATTTCTTCCTGTTCCAGTTTTGGTAGTTTGTGGCTTTCCAGGAATGCGTCCATTTCTTCTAGATTGCCTAATTTATTGGCGTATAGCTGTTCATAATATGTTTTTAAAATCGTTTGTATTTCCTTGGTGTTGGTAGTGATCTCTCCTTTCTCATTCATGATTTTATTAATTTGAGTCTCCTCTCTCTTCTTTTTAATAAGGCTGGCTAATGGTTTATCTATCTTATTAATTCTTTCAAAGAACCAACTCCTGGTTCTGTTGATCTGTTCCACAGTTCTTCTGGTCTCGATTTCGTTGAGTTCTGCTCGAATTTTAATTAATTCTCTTCTTCTGCTGGGTGTGGGGTCAATCTGCTGTTTTTTCTCTAGCTCCTTTATGTGTAAGGTTAGCTTTTGTATTTGAGTTCTTTCCAGTTTTTGAATGGATGCTTGTATTGCGATGTATTTCCCCCTTAGGACTGCTTTTGCTGTGTCTGAATAAGAGTCAATATGCCTAAGAGAGCTCTCAGCTGGGCATAGTTCATGTGCTGTGAACTCACTATACACTCTCCCTTTCAACTGTTTCTCATATGCTACTACATATTATCATAACCATGAACACACATAAATTTCTGTTTATTTCCCAGATGCACACCTATTTTTAACATCAAAGGACACAGGAAAATATCCTCATGCTTCACCTCAGGGAAACAGCTTGATTTACACCCAAAAACTATTTTATTTTTAAGCAAGCTCATCAAAAATCTCCTTTTTTTTAAATAAAGATTTCATTTATTTATTCTTTTTTTTTAATTTTTATTTATTTATGATAGTCACAGAGAGAGAAAGAGAGAGAGGCAGAGACATAGGCAGAGGGAGAAGCAGGCTCCATGCACCGGAAGCCCGATGTGGGATTCGATCCCGGGTCTCCAGGATCGCGCCCTGGGCCAAAGGCAGGCGCCAAACCGCTGCGCCACCCAGGGATCCCATATTTATTTATTCTTGAAAGAGAGACAGAGACAGAGACACAGACAGAGGGAGAAGCAGACTCCATGCTGGGAGCCTGACATGGGACTCATCCCGGGTCTCCAGGATCACAACCTGGGCTGAAGGCAGCGCTAAACCGCCTTTTTTTTTTTTTTTTTAATTTTATTTATTTGTGATAGTCACACAGAGAGAGAGAGAGAGAGGCAGAGACATAGACAGAGGGAGAAGCAGGCTCCACGCAGGGAGCCTGACATGGGACTCGATCCTGGGTCTTCAGGATCGCGCCCTGGGCCAAAGGCAGGCACCAAACCGCTGCACCACCCAGGGATCCCTAAACCGCCTTTTTTACATTCCCCATATAAGTGAAACCATTTATCTATCCATTTCAATC
Organism: Canis lupus baileyi; assembly: GCF_048164855.1. Lineage (NCBI taxonomy): Eukaryota > Metazoa > Chordata > Mammalia > Carnivora > Canidae > Canis > Canis lupus. The sequence continues at coordinate 103,393,546 of NC_132838.1, read as the reverse complement.
CATTTTCATGTTTCATTAGGTTTTATTAAAAATGTGTTCTTTTCTGGGAAGATGTATGTCTCTTGACAACCTTTTTTTTTTTTCTCTCTCTTTGATTTATAACCATGTGAGGCTCTTCACAAAGACTTCCTATTTCAAACATTTGGATGCAAGGGACGCCTGGGTGGCTCAGTGGTTGAGTATCTGCCTTTAGCCCAGAGTGTGATACTGGAGTCCCAGGATTCAGTCCCACATCAGGCTCCTGCATGTAATATAAAAAATAGTGAAAGGGATTGTAGGGTAAAGAAGAAAAAAAGAGTGGGAAAAATCAGAGATGGTGACAAAACATGAGAGACTCCTAACCCTGGGAAAAGAACAATGGGTAGTGGAAGGGGAGGTGGACGGGGGATGGGGTGACTGGGTGACGGGCACTGACGGGGGCACTTGATGTATGAGCACTGGGTGTTAAACTAGATGTTGGCAAATCGAACTCCAATAAAAAAATACAAAAAAAAAAAAAACCCCAAAAAACAAAAAAGAAAAAAAAACCTGAAACATTTGGATGCTAACCCAACAGCATAATATGCACTGTTCATTCGTATTTTCAGAATTGTAGAAGCTAAAATTACTTAGACTATTTGTATGAATGCTTAAAGTTAGGTTTGGTTCATATTTTGTTTTTTCATTTACTTTTTTTGTTTTTGCTATTTTGATTTTTTCAATTTATATTTTTTACTTCTTTTTTTTTTGTTTTTTTTTTCTAAATTTATTTTTTTATTGGTGTTCAATTTGCCAACATATAGAACAACACCCAGTGCTCATCCCGTCAAGTGCCCCCCTCAGTGCCCATCACCCAGTCACCCCCACCCCCCGCCCACCTCCCCTTCCACCACCCCTAGTTCGTTTCCCAGAGTTAGGAGTCTTTCATGTTCTGTCTCCCTTTCTGATATTTCCCACTCATTTTTTCTCCTTTCCCCTTTATTTCCTTTCACTATTTTTTATATTCCCCAAATGAATGAGACCATATAATGTTTGTCCTTCTCTGATTGACTTATTTCACTCAGCATAATACCCTCCAGTTCCATCCATGTCGAAGCAAATGGTGGGTATTTGTCGTTTCTAATGGCTGAGGAATATTCCACTGTATACATATACCGTATCTTCTTTATCCATTCATCTTTCGATGGACACCGAGGCTCCTTACACAGTTTGGCTATTGTGGACATTGCTGCTATAAATATTAGGGTGCAGGTGTCACTGCATCTGTATCTTTGGGGTAAATCCCCAGCAGTGCATTTGCTGGGTTGAAGGGCAGATCTACCTTTAACTCTTTGAGGAACCTCCACATAGATTTCCAGAGTGGCTGCACCAGTTCACATTCCCACCAACAGTGCAAGAGGGTTCCCCTTTCTCCACAGCCTCCCCAACATTTGCTGTTTCCTGTCTTTTTTATTATTATTATTTTTATTGGAGTTCGATTTGCCAACATATACTTTAACACCCAGTGCTCATCCTGTTGTTTCCTGTCTTGTTAATTTTCCCCATTCTCACCGGTGTGAGGTGGTATCGCATTGTGGTTTTGATTTGTATTTCCCTGATGGAAAGTGATGCAGAGCATTTTCTCATGTGCATGTTGGCCATGTCTATGTCTTCCTCTGTGGGATTTCTGTTCATGTCTTTTGCCCATTTCATGATTGGATTGTTTGTTTCTTTGCTGTTGAGTTTAATAAGTTCTTTATAGATCTTGGAAACTAGCCCATTGTCTGATATGTCATTTGCAAATATCTTCTCCCGTTCTGTAGGTTGTCTTTTAGTTTTGTTGACTGTATCCTTTGCTCTGCAAAAGCTTCTTATCTTGATGAAGTCCCAATAGTTCATTTTTGCTTTTGTTTCTTTTGCCTTCGTGGATGTATCTTGCAAGAAGTTACTGTGGCCGAGTTCAAAAGGGTTGTTGCCTGTGTTCTCCTCTAGGGTTTTGATGGAATCTTGTCTCACATTTAGATCTTTCATCCATTTTGAGTTTATCTTTGTGTATGGTGAAAGAGAGTGGTCTAGTTTCATTTTTCTGCATGTGGATGTCCAATTTTCCCAGCACCATTTATTGAAGAGACTGTCTTTCTTCCAATGGATAGTCTTTCCTCCTTTATCGAATATTAGTTGACCATAAAGTTCAGGGTCCACTTCTGGGTTCTCTATTCTGTTCCATTGATCTATGTGTCTGTTTTTGTGCCAGTACCACAGTGTCTTGATGACCACAGCTTTGTAGTACAACCTGAAATCTGGCATTGTGATGCCCCCAGATATGGTTTTCTTTTTTAAAACTCCCCTGGCTATTCGGGGTCTTTTCTGATTCCACACAAATCTTAAGATGATTTGTTCCAACTGTCTGAAGAAAGTCCATGATATTTTGATAGGTATTGCATTAAATATGTAAATTGTCCTGGGTAGCATTGACATTTTCACAACATTAATTCTTCCAGTCCATGAGCATGGAATATTTCTCCATCTCTTTGTGTCTTCCTCAATTTCTTTCAGAAGTGTTCTGTAGTTTTTAGGGTATAGATCCTTTACCTCTTTGGTTAGGTTTATTCCTAGGTATCTTATGCTTTTGGGTGCAATTGTGAATGGGATTGACTCCTTAATTTCTCTTTTTTCAGTCTCATTGTTAGTGTATAGAAATGCCACCGATTTCTGGGCATTGATTTTGTATCCTGCCACATTGCTGAATTGCTGTATGAGTTCTAGCAATTTTGGGGTGGAGTCTTTTGGGTTTTCTAGGTACAGTATCATGTCATCTGTGAAGAGGGAGAGTTTGGTTTCTTTGCCAATTTGAATGCCTTTTATTTCTTTATGTTGTCTGATTGCTGAGGCTAGGACTTCTAGTACTATGTTGAATAGCAGTGGTGAGAGTGGACATCCCTGTCATGTTTCTGATCTTAGGGGAAAGGCTCTCCGTATTTTCCCATTAAGAATGATATTTTCTGCTCAGCACTGTATTCCAATTTCATGTTCTACTCTTCAGTTGCATCTTCTCATGGACGGAGGGATGAATTTCCTTCTGTTCCATCATGTTTTTATTCTTTACCTCCAGAGTTTGTGAATAATTCATGTTAAGATTTTTATTTTCTTCCATAACTTAACTTCTGTTGTGGCTTCAAACATTTAATTTCTTCTCCACCTTTTCAGATATTTCACATGCTAACATAAGATGACTTTCCCATATTCCTGCTGTTCCATGCTCTGGGCTATGATTGATGATTCTGCACAGTTTTCCACAGCACTCCTTATCATTTTGTGGTCAGTCTCTGATGTCCATTCCTTTTGAACCCTCACCTCCCACATACCTGGGTTCCAGAGACAGTTGCTCCCAGGGCTGTGTTGAAGCTCAGGATGGGAGAGGTGGATGGTCCCAGTCGCACTGTCCCATGACAACTACTCTCTCAACTTAGCATAGGAGCAGGGATGGCCTCCATAGGAGTCCCACACTCACACATGCAGAGACCCCCATGGGAACATCCACTGGATTGAAACTTTCCACATACACACAGAGGGGACAAGGCTCAGTTCTGCCTTCTGGGCTGGGTCAGTGGGCAGAGACATGCCAGTGCCCATACCACACATGTTGGTGGGGTCTCACAGCTTCCAGAGTCACCCAGAGTCTGGATGCCCTTCCTGCCCATGAGGACCTGGCCACTTCTCCTGGCCAAGCAGAGCAGAAATCAAATTTGACTATCCCAGGCTTGAACCCAGGCACTGATGTTCACTTAGGTTGACCTCTGTTTCTGTTGTGGTCCCTCTCAATTCTATAAAGGTTCCTTTCACTTTCCTGCATTGGCTTTTGCCAACAATTTCAGAAATAGTATAAATAGCATTTTTCACCTTTAGGGGCACATGGGGTCTCTCAAGGGGGTGCATCACTGGATCAGACCCAGGGACCTCTCTTGTCCCAACCACAACCCTCTTAATCAGGTCAGGAGACTAACAATGCTTAATTACACTCATGTTCTACCCCCCCCCCCCGAGGAGTGGGATACAGAAAGCACACTACAGACCAGATCACTCTGCTCAAGGTCTCCAGGTAGTGGACGCTGGTGTAGTATTTACCTGAGCATCAGCTTTCTTCCCCAAATCAGAGCAGTCACCCACATATTGCCCCCTACAACTTTCAGGAAGAACCCCAGGATGGCAAGGATGGCTTTACCCCAGGAACCTAAGTCACCAATGAGCTGGGAAGAACTCACTGGTGTGTTCTCAGGAAAGGGGTGTGCACAGCATCAGAAGAAAATAGAGAAGTCCAAGGAGGCTGTGACAGAAAGAAAGCCCATGCTCCTGAGCCAGGAGAGGGGCTGTGTTTCCCTTCCTCTTTGCCTGTATTTATCCTCAAGTCTTATTGCTATGGTGACCTCTATCTGAGGTGAACAGAGATGTCACACATCTATCTGAACTGACATGAGCTCCACAGCACAGCTGGAACCCACGTCCCCTTCAGCATATCTGGATCCCCTGGGGATCCCGTCTATGGTGAGGACCCCAGGGTTGTGCTGAGGATGAAGAAGACTCCATAGGGGAGGTTCTGGGTCATGAGACCCATGAGGGGAACTCATAGGACCCATGAGGGGACATGCTGTGGTCTCCTCGGCTGGACAGGACATCTAAAACTCCTTGGGGACCACCTCCTGCACCAACATGGACACCAGAGCAAGAGCTCTGGGGGAGATTGTTACCCTTCCTGTTGTCACATCCTGCCGACAGAACAACCACATGAAAGGAGGAACAGCTTCCAAGAGGCCACACCCTGTGAGTAGGCCTGTCCTGTGGGTTTTAAAATCCTACCATTGGCACAGTTGATCCAGAGACAGGAAACACCATGACTGCACCCTCACAGCCCAGTTCTGTCTAGGTGGGATTTGATGAGAGAAGGGGATGCCCTAGTCTGGGAAGGACCCACCCCACAGCCAGGCCCTGGTCTGTCAGAGATCCCAGGCCTAGGAGGCTCACAGGCAGAAGGGGTTCCACTCAGGATACAGGGTAAACCTCTCACAGAGACCTTCTTCCAGGACTGAGTGTGGGCTCCAGGACCTGAGTATAGATAGGTGAGTCTGTCCCCATGGTCCCACTCCCACCTCCTTACTGGGGACAGGGACCACCCACCGGCAGGGGCTGAAGATCAACAGCTCTGGGCTGACAGAGGCGGGGCACCTGGGGGTTTGGGGCTGAGCTGGGAACTGAAGGTGGGGAGGGTCTTGTGACCCAGCCTGTTTCCTTCCAGGGACCCTCCCCACACCCACCATCTGGACTAAGCCAGGCTCTGTGATCCCCTTGAAGACACCTGCAACCATCTGTTGTAAGGGGAGCCTGAAGGCCCAGGAGTGCCACCTCCATAAAGAGGGACACTCAGGAACCTGGGACTGACAGAAGGCACTGGAGTCCAAGGACAAGGACAAGTTCTCCATCACACACATTACAGGTGTATATGCAGGACGGTATCACTGTTACTATGAAAGCACCACTGACTGGTCAGAGCCCAGTGAGCCCCTGGAGCTGGTGGTGACAGGTGCGAGCCCACACAGGGCCCAGCCCCAGGCTCTGCCCTCAGGAAGAGGGTCTGGTTCCCGGGTGTCTCCCTCACAGCCCAGTTCTGGGGATCATGTGGAGCAATCTGAATCCCATTTAACACAGCCCCTCCCCCTCATCTAGGATTGCATGGCAAACCCAGCCTCTCAGCCCTGCCCAGCCCTGTCGTGCCCTCAGGAGGGGACGTGACTCTCCAGTGTGGTAATGGACAGGATTCCACAGGTTCATCCTGATAAAGGAAGTAGAAGGCCAGCCCTCCTGGACCCTAGACTCCCAGGGAGCCCCCATTGGGGGGGTCCAGGCCCTATTACCTGTGGTTCAGGTAGCCCCCAGCCTCACCTGGAAGTTCAGATGCTATGGTTATTACAGCCACACACCCCACGTGTGGTCAGTCCCCAGTGGCCCCCTGGAGCTGCTTGTCTCAGGTGAGAAAGTCTGATTTTTTACCATCCATAGTTTGAAGCAAAAGACAGGTAAAGGGATCTCTGCTCCTAGGGGATCATCAGATGAGAGGGTTGGGAGAGGGGACCACCAGGACTCACAGGTCCCCAGGGTCAGAGAGAGTGAGAGAGAGTGAGACCTGGGGTCAGGACAGGCAAATGGAAGTTTGGGAAGAATCAGCCCCTACAACCCATGGCTGATCTTCTCCCCAGTGTGTCATGGAAGCCCTTGCTCCTGACCCAGGAGGGCCCTTTTGTGACCTCTGGACAGAGATTGACCCTCCAGTGTCTTTCTGATGTCCAGTATGACAGATTTGCTCTATCCAAGGAAGGGCACGTGACCTTCTTCAGCATCATGGCCGGCAGCTTCAGGCTGGGCTATCTGGGGCAGATGTCCCTCTGGGCCCAGTGAGATCCTTCCATGGGGGCCGGTACACATGCTAAGGTGGACACAACCTCTCCTCCCAGTGATGGGCCCCAATAACCCCTTGGACATCCTAATCACAGGCGAAGGGTCACGGGTGCAGGCAGGACCCCAGACTTTCACAGGGCCCTGACAGGGGAGCCCCAGGTGATGGTGTCAACCAGGGATGTGGGGTCCCCAGGGAAGGAGAGACAGAGAGAGAGAGACAGGGGATGGGGATGGGAGAGACTCAGAGGACACAGACAGACTCAGATCACAACAAGGGCCCTTCCTCTCTCTAGGACAGCTCCCCTACACACCCTCCCTCTGGGTGCAGCCAGGACCTATGGTGGCCCCAGGAGAGAATGTGACCCTTTTGTCACTGAGCTCTGTGGACACTTTCCTACTGTCCAAGGAGGGGGGCAGCTGATCCCCCTCTGCATCTTAGATCAAAGTACCGAGCTGGGCTGTATGGCTGAATTCTCCTTGAGTCCTGTGACCTCATCCCATGGGGGGACCTACAGGTGCTATGGCTCACTCAACACCTCCCTGTACCTGTTGTCATAGCCCAGTGTCCCTGTGAAGTTCCTGGTCCCCTGTCCCTGTCCCTTCCTTGTGCCAACTTTGTCCTCAGGGCCCTGTGCCCACAAGAACGCCAGGCTGGGATGGTAGAGGGATTCTGAGGGAGCTTCACCAGAGGGGTCCACCCCTCATACTGCCCTCCCACCCATGCCCCTTTCCTTGCCTCCATCACCAGGTTTCTCCAGGTGGAGGAGGAGGAGGGCCTTGGGGATCCCAGGTCACATGAGGAAGAGGAGTGTAAGCAAAGATAGGGTCTAAGGAAGGTCCAGCATCCTCTGGAGACCCCAGACCTCTACCCACAATGTCCAGCCCAACAGCTGGTGAGTCACAGGGGTATCTGTCCAGGGGCTCTTCTTCAAGTCTCTCGGAGATGATACGGGGATAACTGGGCTCCAGAGGCACTGGGTTGGTGGAGGAGGCTGTGCTGTCATGGCAGAGGGACGGGTGGAGACCCAGCTGGGAGTGGGGGAGCTGGTACAGTGGTGAGACCTGCAGGCTCTCCTCTCACCCTCTCCTGATCCCAGGAGACACTGAGGGTAAGTGAGGGTCTCTGTCAGGAGGTGGTGGGTGGGTCATGGGGAGCAGAGGCTGGGTTACACTCTTACTTCATGCACCCCTACATGACCTTGCTTGGATATGCCACTCTCCTGTGTGGGCCTCAGTTTTCCCAAGTATAAAGGTGAGAGTCCTGGCCCAGATTAGATTTCTCCTCAGTTCTGATCATGGCTCTGACCTCCTGGGAGAGGAGAACTCATGGGGAAGCCACTCAAGTCAGATTCTATGGGGGTGCCTGTCCCTTTGCAGCAGTGACTGACATTGTAGGAGGAATGAAGGGAGGATAATGGATGGGAGCATTCAGGAGAAAAATGATCTGGAAGGACCCTCCCTCAGGATGAAGATGCTGGGACAGGTCCCACCCCCAGATGAGGAGCCCAGAGCCCCAAGTGGTGACTCCACAGGGGACAGAGGTCAGGGAACCCTCATCTGTGGTTCCAAACCTAGCCCTGCCACTTCTAAACTCGACAAGATGAGACATGTGATTGACCTCTCTGTGCCTCAGTTTCTCATCTGTGGAGTGGGTGGGAGGAGCAGCAATCTCCTGCTTCCTGATCATAGTCAGAGTCAGAGGTGACTGCACATAGCCCAGTAGGTGCCTGGAACACAGTACACACTCAGTTAAATGGCATCACTACCTCATTCACAGTGTGATGCGGAGCATATTCCCATGTGCCTGTTGGCCATGTCTATGTCTTCCTCCGTGAGATTTCTGTTCATGTCTCTTGCCCATTTCATGACTGGATAGTTTGTTTCTTTGTTGTTGAGTTTATTTATTTTTATTTTTATTTATTTTATTTTTTTAATAAATTTATTTTTTATAGGTGTTCAATTTGCCAATATATAGAATAACACCTTGGAATTCAATTTGCCAGCATACAGCATATCACCCAGTTTTCATCCAGACAAGTGCCCACCTCAGTGCCCGTCACCCAGTCACCCCAACCTCCCACCCACCTCCCTTTCCACCACCACTTGTTCATTTCCCAGAGTTAGGTGTCTCTCATGTTCTCTCACCCTCTCTGATATTTCCCAGTCATTTTCTCTCCTTTCCCCTTTATTCCCTTTCACTATTTCTTATATTCCCCAAATGAATGAGACCATATATTGTTTGTCCTTTTCCGATTGACTTATTTCACTCAGCATAATACCCTCCAGTTCCATCCACGTTGAAGAAAATGGTGGGTATTTGTCATTTCTATTTTTATTATATTTTATTATTTTTATATGAATTTATTTTTTATTGGTGTTCAATTTGCCAACATATAAAATAACACCAAGTGCTCATCCCATCAAGCGCCCACCTCAGTGCCCATCACCCAGTCACCCCTACCCCCCTCCCACCTCCCTTTCTACCACCCCTAGTTCGTTTCCCAGAGTTAGGAGTCTCTCATTTTCTGTCTCCCTTTCTGATATTTCCCACTCATTTCTTTCTCCTTTCCCCTTTATTCCCTTTCACTATTTTTTATATTCCCCAAATGAATGAGACCATATAATTCGAAGCAAATGGTGAGTATTTGTCGTTTCTAATCTCTGGGTAATATTCCATTGTATACACAGACCACATCTTCCTTATCCATTCATCTTTCGACAGACACTGAGGCTCCTTCCACAGTTTGGCTATCGTGGACATTGCTGCTATAAACATCGGGGTGCAGGTGTCCCGGCCTTTCGTTGCATCTGTATCTTTGGGGTAAATCCCCAGCAGTACAATTGCTGGGTCATAGGGAAGATCTATTTTTAACTCTTTGAGGAAACTCCACAGTTTTCCAGTGGCTGTACCAGGTCACATTCCCACCAACAGTGCAAGAGGGTTCCCCTTTCTCTGCATTCTCTTCAACATTTGCTGTTTCTAGTCTTGTTAATTTTCCCCATTCTCACTGGTGTGAGGTGGTATCTCAGTGTGGTTTTGATTTGCATTTCCCTGATGGCAAGTGATGCAGAACATTTTCCATGTGCTTGTTGGACATGTTTATGTCATCTTCTGTGACACTTCTGTTCATGTCTTTTGCCCATTTCATGATTGGATTGTTTGTTTCTTCACTGTTGAGTTTCTTAAGTTCTTTCTAGATCTTGGATACTAGCCCTTTATCTGATTTGCAAATATCTTCTCCTGTTCCATAGGTTGTCTTTTAGTTTTGTTGACTGTTTCTTTTGCTGTACAGAAGCTTTTTATTTTGATTAAGTCCAATAGTTCATTTTTGGTTTTGCTTCCCTTGCCTTCATAGATGTATCTTGCAAGAAGTTGCTGTGTCCAAGTTCAAAAAGGGTGTTGCCTGTGTTCTCCTCCAGGATTTTGATGGATTCTTGTCTCACATTTTGGTCTTTCATCCATTCTGAGTTTATCTTTGTGTATGGTGGAAGAGAATGGTCTAGTTTCACTCTTCTGCACGTGGCTGTCCAATTTTCCTAGCACCGTTTATTGAAGAGACTGTCCTTTTTCCAGTGGGTAGTCTTTCCTGCTTTCTCGAATATTAGTTGACCATTGAGTTGAGGGCCCATTTCTGTATTCTCTTTTCTGTTCCATTGATCTATGTGTCTGTTTTTGTGCCAGTACCACACTGTCTTGATGACCGCAGCTTTGTAGTACAACCTGAAATCCGGCATTGTGATGCCTCCTACTCTGGTTTCTTTTTTAATATTCCCCTGGCTATTCGGGGTTTTTTCTGATTCCACACAAATCTTAAGATGATTTGTTCCAACTCTCTGAAAAAAGTTCATGGTATTTTGATAGGGATTGCATTAAATGTGTAAATTGCCCTGGGTAGCATGGACATTTTCACAATATTAATTCTTCCAATCCATGAGCATGGAATATTTCTCCATCTCTTTGTGTCTTCCTCAATTTCTTTCAGAAGTGTTCTGTAGTTTTTAGGGTATAGATCCTTTACCTCTTTGGTTAGGTTTATTCCTAGGTATCTTACGCTTTTGGTTGCAATTGTAAATGGGATCGGCTCCTTAATTTCTCTTTCTTCAGTCTCATTGTTAGTGTAGAGAAGTGCCACTGATTTCAGGGCATTGCTTTTGTATCCTGCCACACTGCCAAATTGCTGTATGAATTCTAGAGATCTTGGGGTGGAGGCTTTTGGGTTTTCTATGTAGAGTATCATGTCATCGGCGAAGAGGGAGAGTTTGACTTCTTCTTTGTCAATTTGAATGCCTTTTATTTCTTTTTGTTGCCTGATTACTGAGGCTACGACTTCTAGTACTACGTTGAATAGCAGTGGTGAGAGTGAACATCCCTGTCTTGTTCCTGATCTTAGGGGAAAGGTTCCCAGTGTTTCCCCATTGAGAATGATATTTGCTGTGAGCTTTTTGTAGATGGCTTTTAAGATGCTGAGAAATGTTCCCTCTATCCCTACACTCTGAAGAGTTTTGATCAGGAATGGATGCTGTATTTTGTCAAATGCTTTCTGTGCATTTATTGAGAGGATCATATGGTTCTTGTTTTATCTCTTGTTGATATGATCAATCATATTGATTGCTTTACGAGTGTGGAACCAGCCTTGCATCCCGGGGAAAAATCTCACTTGGTGATGGTGAATAATCTTCTTAATGTACTGTTGGATTGTATCGGCTAGTGTCTTGTTAAGAATTTTTGTATTTGTGTTCATCAGGAATTTTGATCTATAATTCTCCTTTTCGGTGGGGTCTTTGTCTGGTTTTGGAGTTAATGTGATGCTGGCCTCATAAAATGAACTTGGAAGTATTCCATGTCCTTCTGTCTTTTGGAAGAGTTAGTAGAATAGGTATGGTTTCTTCTTTAAACATTTGATAGGATTCCCTTGAGAAGCCATCTGCCCTGGACTTTAGTGTCTTGGAAGGTTTTTGATGAGTATTTTATTTTCCTCCATGGTTATAGGCCTGTTCAGGTTTTCTATTTCTTCCTGTTTCCTGTTTGGTAATTTGTGTACCTATTCAGTCCCTGTTTTGAGGATTATTTCTTTGGGCTTCTCTTTATTTTATAGGATCCCCATTAATATATCTTGCAGAGCAGGTTTGTTGTCAAAATTCTTTCAGTTTCTGCCTATCTTGGAAGCTCTTTATCTCTTCTTCTATTCCAAATGACAGCCTTGCTGGATACGGTATTCTTGGCTGCATGTTCTCGTTTAGTACCCTGAATATATCCTGCCAGCCCTTTCTGGCCTGCCAGGTGTCTGCAGAGAGGTCTGCTGTTAATCTGATAATCCCCACATATAAGTTAAGAATTTCTTGTCTCTCGCTGCTTTAAAGATTTTTCTTTATCTTTGGAATTTATAAGTTTCACTATTAAATGTCGAGGTGTTGAACAGTTTTTGTTGATTTCTTGGGGTGTCCTATCTCTTGCATCTGAATGCCTGTTTCCCTCCCCCAAATCAGGGAAGTTCTCAGCTATGATTTGTTCAAATACACTTTCTGTTCTTCTGTCCCTTTCGGCACCCTCTGGAACCCCAATTAAACCTAGATTTTTCCTTTTGAAGCTGTCATTTATTTCCCTTAACCTTTCCTCATGGTCTTTTAATTGTTTTTCTCTTTTTACCTCAGCTTCCTTCCTTGCCATCAACTTGTCTTCTATGTTGCTCACTCTTCCACCTCATTAGCCCTAATCATTAGGACATCCAGTTTGGATTGCATCTCATTTAATTGATTTTTAATTTCAGTCTGGTTAGATCTCAATTCTGCAGTAGCAAAGTCTCTAGAGTGTTATGCTTTTTTCCAGAGCCACTGTAGCTTTAAAACTGTGCTTCTGAATTGGCTTTCTGACATTGAATTGTAATCCAAATTCTGTAATTGTGTGGCAGAGAGTACTGTTTCTGATTCTTTCTTTTGTGGTGAATTTTTCCTTCTAGTCATTTTTCTCAGTGCACAGTGGCTATATAAGTGGGCTGAGTCAAGAATATGAACCACGACCTAAGTAAATTTCACCCTAGATTATTCTTACGAGGTCAGAGACCAGAAAATAAAAATGAAGATCAGAACCAAATAAAACAAAAGGACCACGAAGGTGAAAAACAAATTTTAAAACAAGTAGTAAAAAATAAAAGGCCAAAAATCCCAAAGAAGAAGAAAAAAAGAAAAAGAAAAAAGGGGGGACTGGGAGATGATGGTGGTGAAAGTTGTAGTGCAGGGAGAATGTAGTATACCTGAGGGGTCATAGAGGGTGATCCTCTTGGTTCTGAGTGTACTACGTTCTGTATGTTAGAAGATACTCAGTCCCAAATTTATATAAATCAGCAATACTTGTAGAAAGTCCTAACATTGACCACCAAAACATAAATGAAACAAAAGAAGGGGGCAGAATAGGAATGAAGAGAGAATATAATCTCACAGAATGAACCAGCATGGTATACCACTTGGTTATGGGTGCATGCTGGTCATGTTTTCTGCCATTATAGAACAAAATGAGGCAGAGAAAACAAAAAACCATATCTTGTATATCTCCCAAAATTAAATTGAGTATGTTGAAGGGAATCTAGAAGTGGAAAATATATGTAAGACATGTAATTGTAGAAATATGAAAGTCAAAAAGGAAGAAACTTAAAAATGAAGAGGTGGTGGGGATCCCTGGGTGGCTCAGCAGTTTAGTGCCTGCCTTTGGCCCAGGGCGTGATCCTGGAGACCCGGAATCGAATCCCGCATTGGGCTCCCGGCATGGAGTCTGCTTTTCCCTCTGCCTGGGTCTCTGCCTCTCTCTCTCTCTCTCTTTCTCTCCCATGAATAAATAAATAAAATCTTAAAAAAAAGAAGAGGTGGTAAAATATTGTAGTTAAGGTGGAAAAAGAAAAAATATTGGAAATTTTTAGTCTGATATAAAAACAAGTTGTACTGGAAAAGGGAAAAAAATTTTAAAGTGGGGGGTACCCTCTAGTTCTAAATAGTATAAACCCCTGGAGTTCCCCTGGAGCTTTCCAGTGCTACTTGGTCAAGAAATTGCTCTTCCCCTGTTCTTCTAGCTGGTCTTCTGGGAGAGGGGTCTGCTGTGCTGATTCTCAGGTGTCTTTGCCTGGGTGGAGATGCCCCGCCCCCTGCCGGGTGCCTGGCTCAGTGTGAGCTTCATCCTGTGAGGTCTTTGTTTCCTGGTGACCCTGCACAGGTGAAACAAGGTGAAACAAGGAGGAAAAACAACAATAGTGGCAGCCAGATTTCCAGCTCTAGACTCAGTTCCCCACTAGTAACTAATGCAATCTCCCAGTCTCCAATGACCTAGATGCTCCAGAGGCTGGCTTGGGTGTGCTGATCTGCACAGCTTGGGGGCGCCTAGCAGCAGGAGAGTTCTCTCTGTCCGGTGCCCTCCTCACTTCCACCTGTCCCAGGTGGAGTGCAGGATTGTGGGCTTTGTCTGCTTGTCACCCTGGGATCCAGGGTCCTGTGCTTTTGGAATCGCATCCCTGGGACACATGGCTCCCGAAAGCAGCAGGGCACAGACACCTCCATATGGAGTTACCCACCTAACCAACTGGCTTCTCCCAAATGCCCCGCTGGCTGTGCGCTCCAGCCCTTTAGGGAGGTCGGTCCACCGAATGTGGTGCACTTTCCCCCCGGGGTGCACTTCCTCTATTAGTGACTCTGGGAAACTGGAGCCTTCACTGCCCCTAATCTGTCTGCCTGATTTCCCTGCTAAGCACTTTTCCTTCTGGAGAAAAATCCGGTGCAGATTTTTAAAGTTCCCACTTCTCTGGGGCTGGGCTTTCCTGTCCTGGACTGACAGTGGCTTTTGCCTGGCTCCCTGTGGTGCCCCTCCCCCCTTGATTCTTTTTTATTTTATTTTTTTCTGCCTTCCTACCTTGCTAGAAGTGAAAACCCTTCTCTCTGTAGTGTTCGGGCTGTTCTCTCTTTAAATCTCAGGTCAAATTAGTAGGTGTTCAGGATGTTTTGAAAGTTATCTAGGTAAGTTGGTGGGACCAGGTGAGTTGAGGACCCCTACTCTTCCACCATCTTGCCCCAATCCAGAGTTAGGAGTCTTAAAAAAAACAAGTTAATTAAAATCTGTTTTTATATCTACATCACCATTGATCTATCCACTTCAATCCATTTCCTTGTTTCATTAGGCTTTGTTAAAAATGTATTCTATTCCTGAAAGATGTTCATCTCCTGAACAACTTTTTTTTTTTATAACACTATGAGGTTCTTTACAAAGGCTTCCTGGTTTCAAACATATGGATATTAACCCAACTGCATAACATTTACTATTCATTGTATTTTCTGAATTGTAGAAGCTAATACTACTTAGATTATTTGTATGAAACCTTATAATTAGCTTTGGTCCATATTTTGTTTTTCCTTCCCTTTTATTTTGTTTGCCTTTTTGATATTCTTTTTTATTTTAAATTTAATTTGTCACATATATTACATCATTCGTTTCAAATGTAGATTTCATAATTCATCAGATGCATATAACTCCCAGTGCTCATCACATTGTGTGCCCTTATTAATGCCCATCACCCGGTCACTGCATACCCCCATCCCCTCCCCTCCAGCAACCCTTAATATGTTTCCCAGAATGAAAGGTCTATAACAGTTTATCTTCCTCTCTATAATTTTTTCCCTTTCAATTTTTCCTCCTTCCATTTTGGTCCTTGCACTATTTCTTATATTCTGCAAATGAGTGAAACCATATAATAATTGTCTTTCTCCAAATGACTTATTTCACTTAGCATAACTTAGATTTTCATATAAAAAAATGAGGTAACAAGCGTTCACGCTTTCCTAGTTTGTGTGTTCTCTCCATGTATAATTCTACCGAACTTCTCTGTTCCTGGAGGTTTCAAATCCACACATATAGACCCCCTCAGTTCAGGCTCAGTCATATAGTGGAGACAGAGGTTGTCTTTTCATAAAAAATAAAATGATTAGCTATCCCTACCTGAACCCTCACCATATTGCTAGCATTTGTGTTCAAACATTGAGATGATGATGAAGCCCCCAAGCTGTGCCCAGACCCTCCTGTCACCTGCCTACCCACATGCCACAAAAACAGCTGCACTCCTATTGAGGTACAGACAGACCACGCCTCTCTCTGCCTCTCTCTCTACTCAGAAAGATGTAGATATCCCTCCATATACACCTGATTAAGAGTGTATATTTATTATATCAGCAATTTTAGAAATATTCATGGTTATATATGTCCATATATAATCTATGAATGCATAATACATATACATATATATCCGTGTGTGTGTGTGTGTGTGTGTGTGTGTGCGTATGTATCTACAGCCATTCCTCCTCATGTTCATAAGCCTCATCCCACAGGTTTTCACATGTTTGTAACTGCTCTACTTGCCTAGATCCACATTATAAGCAATGAATCATGGTTTTTTTTTAAAGATTTTATTTATTTATTCATTCATTCATTCATTCATTCATGGAAGACACAGAGAGAGAGAGAGAGAGAGGCAGAGACATAGGCAGAGGGAGAAGCAGGCTCCACGCAGGAAGCCAGATGTGGGACTTGATCCCAGGATCCCGGGATCACGCCCGGAGCCAAAGGCAGACACTCAACCACTGAGCCACCCAGGCATCCCAATAATGATGTTTACATGATCCAATTACTGCATATCACCTTAGGGGATACATTTGAAAATATTTGATATAGATGTATGTATACAGATCTATGTACCTATCTATGTATCATTGTATCCATGGATCTATGTTTTGGGCCGATGGGATCAAGGCAGATCAGGAGGCACCGACAAAATAGCAGTGGACCCCCCCACCTTGTTGCCCCCACCTCAGAACTTTCCCATCACCAGCAGACTGCCCAAGGACACGTCATCGGGGGAGACTGGACCTATGCAGAAAACCTGAACCATACTTTACCTTTACCCACACCCCATATAAGGGCATGGGCAGTTGTTGCCCCATGCCAATTTCACCAGTAATATGCCTAATGCCCATCATCCCATATAGACATACAACCCCTTACCCCTCCCCCCTTAAGAAGCCCATTTGCACTTCCCTGGGTGGGACTTCCCCAGCCCACGACTTCCCCGCTCTCTCCCTCCTCTGCAGGCTGCAGAACCTCACCCAGGAGCTCATCCCATTAAAAGCCTGATTAGACCAACTTTTGCCTGACCTCTTTATTTCATTTCACTACCGATCGTATTAAACCTGACATTTGGTGCCAAAACCCGGAAGGAGATGGAGGCCCCACACTGGTGGGGAGCCTCTCTCCTCTCATCATCAGGACCTTAACTGAACCCAGCACCTGGAAATGCTGGGTAAGTTCCCTGATTCTGTGCCTCCATCTGGGTGGTCCTGCCTGAAGCCACGGCCACACCAGGGCAACTCCACCGAGCCACTGGGTGGCTCTCCATCGGTCCCTGGGGATCAGGAAGTCCTCATCCTCATGGTGATCTCCACTTCTGTCTGTGACCCTGAGCTGCAAATGGGGATGCCTGTTTTCAGTCTCTGGGTTACCCGGCAGGAATCATGGGAACTGCCTAATCCAAATTCGACCCCGAAACTCCGTTGGGTTGTCTACCGGCCAATTTCAAAACTCTGGGTCTTTCCCAGGACTTAAAAAGGTGCCACCTTATTCATTACTGTATGGTGGCCTGGCCCCAATATTGCCTAGACAATCAGTCTCAATGGCCCCCTGGGGTACTTTTGACTACCAAATTCTCACAGACTTGGACAATCTCTGTAGACGCCACGGCAAGTGGACCGAGGTCCCATACATGCAGGCTTTCTGGGACCTCCGCTCTCACCCCTTCCTCTGCTCCCATTGTTCTACCACCCAGGTCCTTTTGGCGCGGGCTTTGTTCCCTCCCTCCCTTCTACCTATTGCCTCAGCTCCAAAAGCCCCTGAAACCTTTCCCCCTTCCCCTCTCTCGGAGTCTCCTGAGACCTTGGTCTGTCCACCTACTAAGGGAATGCCAGTCCTCCCCCCTCCCTATCCGAAACCTCCGCCCCCTCTCCTTCTCCTCCTGCCTCCCAACCACACATCTCTTTACCCGTTTCTGACCCCCAACCTTCATCCCTTACCTTTCCTCCAATCTCCATGTGCGCAAGATCTCACAAGGTCTCCTCTTCCCCTGACGTGGTCTGCCCCCTGTGAGAGGTGTCGTGGTGGGAGCTGAAGGGGTTGCTCAGGTCCACACTCCTTTCTCACTCCAGGACCTTTCCCAAATTGAAAAACTGCTGGGCTCTTATGTTACTAACCCAGGAAACTGTATCAAGGAATTCCAATATTTGGCCCAGGCATATGACTTGACTTGGCATGATTTGCACATTGTCCAGACCACAACCCTTACACCAGAGGAGAGGAAACATATTCAGGCTGCTGCCTGAGAACACGCTGACCAGGTCCATTTAACCGATGCTGCTATGCGCTATGCCGGCTGGTGCTCAGGCAGTTCCCGCTGTGGATCCTGGATGGGATTATCAGGCTGGCCAGGATGGCCACCGGTGCCACGACCACATGGTCCATTGTCTCATTGCTGGCATACAGGGGGCCTCTAACAAGGCCGTCAACTATGATAAACTCTGGGAAGTCATTCAGAACCCAGATGAAAACCCTGCAGTTTTCCTTAATAGGCTCACTGAGGCTTTAAGACAATATACTCACCTGGACTCTACCTCCCCAGCTGGGGCTACCGTCTTGCAACACATTTTATCTCTCAGTCCTCCCCCGATATCCATAAAAAATTAAAGAAGGCCAAGGAGGGTCCTCAAACTCCCATTCCTGACCTGGTGAAAATGGCATTTAAAATCTTTAACAGGGCAGCCGGGTGGCTCAGAGGTTTAGCACTGCCTTCAGTCCAGAGCCTGATCCCGGAGAACTGGGATCGAGTCCCATGTCAGGCTCCCTGCATGGAGCCTGCTCCTCCCTCTGCCTGTATCTCTGCCCCCCCCCCTCTCTCTCTCTCTCTCTCTCTCTCTCTCCCTCTGTGTGTGTGTGTGTGTGTGTGTCTATGAATAAATAAATAAGATCTTTAAAAAATAAAGTTTTTAACACCGAGAGGAAATGGCTAAACTTAAGAGGCAGTCTAGACTCCAGCCGAATGTCCTACTCCAAACACAAGCCTTGGTAGCAGCCCTGGGGCTGGCTGTCTCCAGGAGCCAAGAGAAAGGGGAAATCAACCGCACTCTGCCTGGGGCTTGCTTCAAATGCGGAACCAAGGGACACTGGGCCTGTCAATGTCCCAATCCCAAGTTGCCAACACAGCCATGTCCTCAATGTCAAATGATGGGCCACTGGAAATCTGACTGCCCCGGTGTCCGAGGATCCTCGGTGCCTCCATGTGGAGGAAACCCCGAGCTGATAAGTCCAGCCTTCCAATTACTTGGATTGAACGATGACTGATGGGGCCCAGACTCGGACACTCCCCTAACTAGGCTGAGCCCCAGGTCATGCTTCAGGTAGCAGATAAGTCCATATCTTTCCTGTTGGACATGGGGGCTACCTCTCCAGTAGCAGTGATGTGAATTGATGGCACCTCCTCTATTCCACAGACTACACCACTCCTCTCTTCCAGCCTGGATGGGTTCCCCTTCTTACATTCCTTCCTTATAATTCCTTCCTGCCCAGCTCCTCTCCTCAGCCGGGATATCCTACACAAACTCAAGGCCACCATTTCATCTTTCTCCGTCACCCACTGTTTCTACTCACCTCCTCTTCATTGAAAATCCTGACATCTATCAACTTCTTCTCATCTAAATCCTGCTACCCTCCTACCTACCCCTTCTACTAACTCAGAACCCTCCCATTCCTGTCCTCAACTCCTGGAGGAGCTGACTCCTCCACATCCAGGACTTTCTGATCAACCCCTCCCTAACTCTGACCGAATAGTCTTTGTGCATGGTAGTTCTATCATCGCCCCAGATGGCCAAAGACATGCAGCATATGCCGTCGTTACCCTAGACACCATCCTAGAGGCAGTTCCCCTCCCCTCGGGACAAGCTATCATAAGGCAGAACTTACAGCTCTCACCAGGGCTCTTCACCTGTCCAAAGGGCAATGAGTTACCATATACACTGACTCCAAATATGCCTCCCTCATCACACATACACATTCTTTCCTCTGGCAAGAGTGAGGGTTTCTTACAACCAAGGGAACCCCCATAATCAATGGGCCTCTCATTTCAAAACTACTAGAGGCCCTCAGTGTTCCCACTGAAGTAGCCATTGTCCACTGTCGTGGACACCAATCCTCCAAGGACCCAGTGTCCCAGGGCAACAACAAAGCCAACTCCACTGCCCAAGCCACTGCCTTAGGCTCCTCACCAGCTCCCCTCCTCTTCCTCAACACACCACATTCCCCTTTCTGCACAGACGAGGAAACTCAGACACTAAAAAGAATGGGAGGAATAACCGGAGGAAAAGGCTGGATCTTCATTCAAAAGAAACTCGCTCATTTGGGGAATATAAAAAATAGTGAAAGGGAATAAAGGGGAAAGGAGAAAAAATGAGTGGGAAATATCAGAAAGTGAAACAGAACATGAGAGACTCCTAACTCTGGGAAATGAACTAGGGGTGGTGGAAGGGGAGGTGGGTGGTGGTGGGGTGGGGGTGACTGGGTGATGGGCACTGAGGGGGGCACTTGATGGGATGAGCACTGGGTGTTATTCTATATGTTGGCAAATTGAACACCAACAAAAAATAAATTTATTTTTAAAAAAGGAAGAGAAGAATCCAAACTATTCCCTAAATCCTCTCTGCACTCATAGAGCTCTTCTCTCCTCATCAGTTGATACCTGGTAGGGTTTTCCAGAAATATCATCAGATTGAGTGAGCTCAGGCATGTTTGAACTGAGAAGCAGGTGGTGAGCTTCTACACTGGCTCCAAGAAAATACTGATTTTTTTTCAAGTTGTCACTCATGGATTTGCCCACTTCTTTGGTATAAACACTCCGGTCATGACCAACACAAGGTGTCATGTGAATGTGCCATGTGCCCAGGGGGATGTCATAGATTTACCATCTTTCACAAGTAAGTGTGATCCAGCTGCTGCACACCTCATTGGTGACCTCGATGTGCACATATGCTTCCTTCTGTTTTAAAGGCCCTGGTATAGGGACACGGATGCATCTAGGCTGTCAGGGAGGGAACTGGCCTAAGGGGCAAAGCCTGTGGTCTCCCCCCTGTCGGCCTCCTGTCCCAGGCTATGGCTGGAATCCTCTGGGGCCTCGGCCTGGCATCTCACCCGGAGCACTGCCAACGGTCCACAAATGGCAGACGGAGGGGCAGCCACGGCCACTCGGGGCGGTCAGTGTGAGTTGGTCCCACTCGGGTACATCCCAGAACCTCAGCCACGTGTGTGCGTGTGTTCATGTGCGTGTGTTTTCCTTCTGTGGGACCCATCAGCAGGCCCCTGGACTCTTAATGGTCCCTGGCTATTCAGGAAGCAACAGATTTTAGCTGTCAGCCTGTCACAGATCTTCCCTCAGCCGGGTCACCTCTCTTCCCTGCCAAGGGTCACTTGAGGAAACCTCATCCTGGCTGTTCAATGACCCAGGATGACCCATGCATACAATAAACATATCTCTGCCTCCCCCCCAAAAAAAATAAATAAATAAAGGCCCTGGTATTTTCCACCTCAGTGTAATGTTACAGTTTCATGACCACTGTACTGCTGAATTCCTACAGTAACCACAAGATAGGCAAAAGTATATAATGGCAAAATCAATTATTGGAGAAAATATTGTGTACTTTGACTCACAGGACATTACTTACAGGAGTATAAATTATTCCAGTGAATTCAGGAAGTAGATCAGAATCACCTGATTAAAGGAAAGGATACAGCTCTGGCCCATGACTCCATACCTACAGGAAACTGTGTGCATGTTCATGCTGACACCTGCATGAGGATTCTGACAATGGCTCACTTTGTGTAGGCAAAACCAACGAATAATATGAAAATTAATGAATGCTTGTGTTATGTGTATGTAATACAATATTTTATGGCAGAAATAGTACAAACTAAAACTACAAGCCATCATACAGATCAAATTGGGACATCACAGTGAAAAAATGAAGGGAAATTTTGTGAAACATGGGTGTAGAGTTATTCCATCACATAGGTAAGTTCAAAAATAGAAACATTTTCAGTTTAAGCAGGTGAAGTTATATTAAGCCTCTAAATAAAGCAAGGAAAGAGTCCCATGGCATCCCTTTGATGGCAGACCATAAGGTGTTGTTGGGAGGTATTGTTCAGGATGGAAACCCCCCACTGGAGCACTGGCAATGTTCTCAGTGAAGCTCCTCTGTCAACACAGGGTAAGAGGTGTAGTTCCTGATAAAGAACACGTTTCTGTCTGTAACCTCCATCTATTCTGCAGACACCTTAGTGAGATGGAGCTGCAGGGGGATGGAGCAGACAGTCTGCACTAGACTCTCAGTATTAACCCAAGACACCCTAGCTCTGATACAGACAGAAGACAAGTGCATCCACTCCTTCCCAATCAGGGGAGCCCCCAACACAGCCCAGAGTGTATGCTGCTCTGCCCATCTGCTAGCTCAGGAAGAATCCAGACTCCATACTCCAGGGAGGGAGACCCCACAGACCCAAGGAAGGCACAGGACCTGCCCACAGTGGGTGCTACCTGATGACCCCAGGCAACCTGGACTCCTCACACAGACCAGTAGGAACTCCTGGGGTCCTCTGGGAGTCACTCTATTCTGCCCTTAAAGATAGCTAATATCCCTGCACTTTGGAAATTAAAGCAATGGACTTCTCAATAATCCAGGAATGAAATGAGAAAACCAAAATGGAAATGAGAGAATGTTTACACTGAAGGATAATGTAAATGTTACACATCATACCTGTAAAATGGGAAAATTAAGAACCAAGAACAAAATTATTAGAAAAGAAAAAGCCTAAAGTATTAATGACATATCCCATTATATCATAAATTTAGACAAAAATATCAAATTACTTCAAATGAAGGTAGAAGGAAGAAAATAATGAGATAGCTACCACGAGGATAAAAAAAATTGAGAAAAATCAATGAAAAAGGATGTTCATTTTTTAAAACCCTGGTTACTTTTATAAATCATAGTCATAACAGTGAAGAGTGAGGACACATTTCGCCATTATCAGGAATTCATCACATTCTACAGTACTTAAATTTTTAAGAGAACATTGTGAACAATTTTATGTTGAAATATGAGAATATGTAGATTAAACAGTCAAAATCCTAAAATAGAAGCTGTCAAAGTGATGAAGGAGAAGTAGAAAATATGTGTCACTTCACGCATACATTAAATGCATTGACTCTGATAAAAAAATGCCCTCTCTGATCAAAAACTGAAGGATGTAGAAACAAAACAGAGAACAGAATTGCTGCCAGGGCTGGGGATGTGGAAATGGGAGGCCATGGTCAAGATTATACATAGATGAACAAGTTTTAAACTGTTACAAGAGCACAAGTTCTGGGGATCTGATGTATCTATAGCATGGTGACCACAGCTCATAACACTGTATCATATTCTTGACAGAACGTAAAGACTGCTAACTCTGGGAAACGAACTAGGGGTGGTAGAAGGGGAGGAGGGCGGGGGGTGGGAGTGAATGGGTGACGGGCACTGGGTGTTATTCTGTATGTTAGTAAATTGAACACCAATAAAAAAAAAAAAAAGAAAGGAGATCTTAAGTGTTCTTATCACTTACAAGAAAGGCAACTATGTTGTGGGATGGAAGTGTGTGCTAAGGCCATGGGGACAATCATTTTGTAATACATAAATGTGTCTGTTGAGGAGGCTTCACTGACAGTTTCTTCCAAACACTTGTGCACTTAGAAACACACACACTCACACACACACACACATTCTTCCCAATGCATACACACATTATGCACACATGCATACACACCATGCGTACACTCAAACACACACGCATAAACACACACATATACACATATCAAAATTACACAAATCTTGGAATTCGGCCTGAGATTAAGAGAGAACAGCTGGAATGCTACAGTGAGAAGAGTTCGCTCTTCTATCAAGGTAGGAAGACAAAAAAAATAAAGAAAGAAAGAAATAAAAAGCATCCAAGGGGGAGGGGCCCCGTGAGGAGCCAGACTAAGGCCCTGTGGTGAGTGTCCCCAGGACAGGAAAGCCCCGTCTCAGAGAAGCAGGAGCTTCACCAATCTTCCGGGATGGAAAGGCGCTCGCAGGGAGTTGGAGCAGGATCCCAGGAGGGGCGGGGATGCCCTCAGGCTCCCAGGGGCACTAACAGAGGACCTGCGCCCGGGGGAGAGTGTGCCACACCCCGAGGCCCAGCTCCCTAAAGGGCTGCAGCGCCCGGCGGGGCCCCGGGAGCAGCTCCGGCAGCGGCTCAGGCAGCGGCTCTGCACCGAGGGGGCTGTGCAGCCCCGGGAGTGTCATTCCAGTGGCGCAGGCCCTGGAGCCAGGGCGCTGGAGGACACAGCCCAGGATCCGGCACTCCCCCCGGGACAGGCAGAGGCCGGGAGGGCCCAGGACAGCCAGGACGCTCCTGCCGCTGGGTGGCCCCGAGTTGTGCAGATCAGCGGCCCCGCCCCGGAGCCTCCAGGCCCCTGCAGACTGAGAGCTGCGGTAGTTCCTGCGGGAGCTGACTCCAGGGCTGGAGAGCTGGCCGCCGCCACTGTTGTTGTTCCTCCTGGGGCCTCACAGGATAAACAACCTCCACTGAGCCTCACAGTGGCCTCACAGGATAAACAGGATAAACTCCTCCCACTGAGCTGGGCACCAGGCAGGGGGCTGAGCAACTCCCTCAGGTGCTCACACCTGAGACTCAGCACAGCAAGCCCCTCCCCCAGAAGACCAGCTAGACAGACAGGGGGAAAACAAATTATTGACCAAGCAGCACTGGAAAGCTCCAGGGGAAGTCGAGTGTATAGAATACAGTATATAGAATCAGAGGATACTCCCCCTTATTTTTTGTTTTCTGATTGCTCCCCCCCCTTTTTTTTCCACTTTTTTTTTCTTCTTTTCTTTTTTCTCTTCTCTCTTTTTCTCCTTTTCCTAGTACAACTTGTTTTTGGCCACTCTGCACTGAGCAAAATGACTAGAAGGAAAAACTCACCTCAAAAGAAAGAATCAGAAACAGTCCTCTCTCCCATAGAGTTACAAAATTTGGATTACAATTCAATGTCAGAAATCCAGTTCAGAAGCACAATTATAAAGCTACTGGTGGCTCTAGAAAAAAGCATAGAGGACTCAAGGGAGTTCATGACTGCAGAATTTAGATCCAATCAGGCAGAAATTAAAACTCAATTAAATGAGATGCAATCCAAACTAGAGGTCCTAATGACGAGGGTTAACAAGGTAGAAGAACAAGTGAGTGACATAGAAGACAAGTTGATGGCAAGGAGGGAAACTGAGGAAAAAGGAGAAAAACAATTAAAAGATCATAAGGATAGGTTAAGGGAAATAAATGACAGCCTCAGAAGGAAAAATCTACGTTTAATTGGGGTTCCTGAGGGTGCCAAAAAGGACAGAGGTCCAGAATATGCATTTGAACAAATCATAGCTGAAAACTTTCCTAATCTGGGAAAGGAAACAGGCATTCAGATCCAGGAAATAGAGAGATCCCCCACTAAAATCAATAAAAACCGCTCAACACCTCGACATTTAATAGTGAAGCTTGCAAATTCCAAAGATAAAGAGAGGATCCTTAAAGCAGCAAGAGACAAGAAATCTCTAACTTTTATGGGGAGAAATATTAGATTAACAGCAGACCTCTCCACAGAGACCTGGCAGGCCAGAAAGGGCTGGCAGGCTATATTCAGGGTCCTAAATGAGAAGAACCTGCAGCCAAGAATACTTTATCCAGCAAGGCTCTCATTCAGACTAGAAGGAGAGATAAAGAGCTTCCAAGATAGGCAGAAACTGAAAGAATATGTGACCATGAAGCCAGCTCTGCAAGAAATACTAAGGGGGATTCTGTAATAGAAAGAGGAAGTCCAAGGGAACAATCCACAAAAACGGTCTGAATAGGTATCATGATGACACTAAATACATATCTTTCAATAGTAACTCTGAACGTGAATGGGCTTAATGACCCCATCAAAAGGTGCAGGGTTTCAGATTGGATAAAAAAGCAAGACCCATCTATTTGCTGCCTACAAGAGACTCATTTTAGACATAAGGACACCTACAGCCTGAAAATAAAAGGTTGGAGAACCATGTACCATTAAAATGGTCCTCAAAAGAAAGCAGGGGTAGCCATCCTTATATCAGATAAACTAAAGTTTATCTTGAAGACTGTAGTAAGAGATGAAGAGGGACACTATATCATACTTAAAGGATCTATCCAACAAGAGGACCTAACAATGCTGAATATTTATGCCCCTAATGTGGGAGCTGCCAAGTATATCAATCAATTAATAACCAAAGTTAAGACATACTTAGATAATAATACACTTATCCTTGGTGACTTGAACGTAGCACTTTCTACAGTCGACAGGTATTCTAAGCACAACACCTCCAAAGAAACAAGAGCTTTAAATGATACACTGGACCAGATGGATTTCACAGATATTTACAGAACTATACATCCAAACGCAACTGAATGCACATTCTTCTCAAGTGCACATGGAACTTTCTCCAGAATAGATCACATACTGGGTCACAAATCAGGTCTTAACAGATTCCAAAAGATTGGGATCATCCCCTTCATATTTTTGAAGATACAGTATTCACATACATGAATTTGTGCAATCACATGTCCTTGAAATACACAAAGCATCAGGTTGTACATAAGTGGAGATTCAAACTGATATTTCCATAAGATTATAAGATTTACAAATCTATTAATAACAGGGTAAGTGTACAGAAATTGATTTTTATACAGTAAATGCTTAATTGAATGTGTACAAATATCAGAAAGCTTTTCATTAATTATGTTACATAAATATGCACAGAGTAATAATATGTGATACTTATATATAAAATGAGGGACCATGCAAATAATATGGTGTCACACAGGTAGCAACCAGGAGGGAATGCACATCTTATGGCTCATATTGTTCCTGAAATGTTAAGCATTTATTAAGCAAAAATAGAAGAACCTCCAATTACTTCCCAATTGCTCTCCTACGCAGTGTGTCCCCTGAGGAAGCAGCAATGTAATTAGCAATGAGCAATAGGAATATATCATGAAGGAATCTGATGATTGCATGAAGGGGTCAAAATAGTAAGACATGCAATATTGGTTTCAATTTTTTTTTAATTTATTTTTTTATTGGTGTTCAATTTACTAACATACAGAATAACACCCAGTGCCCGTCACCCATTCACTCCCACCCCCCACCCTCCTCCCCTTCTACCACCCCTAGTTCGTTTCCCAGAGTTAGCAGTCTTTATGTTCTGTCTCCCTTTCTGATATTTCCCACACATTTCTTCTCCCGTCCCTTATTTTCCCTTTCACTATTATTTATATTCCCCAAATGAATGAGAACATATAATGTTTGTCCTTCTCTGACTGACTTACTTCACTCAGCATAATACCCTCCAGTTCCATCCACGTTGAAGCAAATGGTGGGTATTTGTCATTTCTAATAGCTGAGTAATATTCCATTGTATACATAAACCACATCTTCTTTATCCATTCATCTTTCGTTGGACACCGAGGCTCCTTCCACAGTTTGGCTATCGTGGCCATTGCTGCTAGAAACATCGGGGTGCAGGTGTCCCGGCGTTTCATTGCATTTGTATCTTTGGGGTAAATCCCCAACAGTGCAATTGCTGGGTCGTAGGGCAGGTATATTTTTAACTGTTTGAGGAACCTCCACACAGTTTTCCAGAGTGGCTGCACCAGTTCACATTCCCACCAACAGTGTAAGAGGGTTCCCTTTTCTCCGCATCCTCTCCAACATTTGTGGTTTCCTGCCTTGTTAATTTTCCCCATTCTCACTGGTGTGAGGTGGTATCTCATTGTAGTTTTCATTTGTATTTCCCTGATGGCAAGTGATGCAGAGCATTTTCTCATATGCATGTTGGCCATGTCTATGTCTTCCTCTGTGAGATTTCTGTTCATGTCTTTTGCCCATTTCATGATTGGATTGTTTGTTTCTTTGGTGTTGAGTTTAATAAGTTCTTTATAGATCTTGGAAACTAGCCCTTTATCTGATATGTCATTTGCAAATATCTTCTCCCATTCTGTAGGTTGTCTTTGAGTTTTGTTGACTGTATCCTTTGCTGTGCAAAAGCTTCTTATCTTGATGAAGTCCCAATAGTTCATTTTTGCTTTTGTTTCTTTTGCCTTCATGGATGTATCTTGCAAGAAGTTACTATGGCCGAGTTCAAAAAGGGTGTTGCCTGTGTTCTTCTCTAGGATTTTGATGGAATCTTGTCTCACATTTAGATCTTTCATCCATTTTGAGTTTATCTTTGTGTATGGTGAAAGAGAGTGGTCTAGTTTCATTCTTCTGCATGTGGATGTCCAATTTTCCCAGCACCATTTATTGAAGAGACTGTCTTTCTTCCAATGGATAGTCTTTCCTCCTTTATCGAATATTAGTTGCCCATAAAGTTCAGGGTCCACTTCTGGATTCTCTATTCTGTTCCACTGATCTATGTGTCTGTTTTTGTGCCAGTACCACACTGTCTTGATGACCACAGCTTTGTAGTACAACCTGAAATCTGGCATTGTGATGCCCCCAGATATGGTTTTCTTTTTTAAAATTCCCCTGGCTATTCGGGGTCTTTTCTGATTCCACACAAATCTTAAAATAATTTGTTCTAACTCTCTGAAGAAAGTCCATGGTATTTTGATAGGGATTGCATTAAACGTGTATATTGCCCTGGGTAACATTGACATTTTCACAATATTAATTCTGCCAATCCATGAGCATGGAATATTTTTCCATCTCTTTGTGTCTTCCTCAATTTCTTTCAGAAGTGTTCTATAGTTTTGAGGGTATAGATCCTTTACATCTTTGGTGAGGTTTATTCCTAGGTATCTTATGCTTTTGGGTGCAATTGTAAATGGGATTGATTCCTTAATTTCTCTTTCTTCAGTCTCATTGTTAGTGTATAGAAATGCCACTGACTTCTGGGCATTGATTTTGTATCCTGCCACGCTACCGAATTGCTGTATGAGTTCTAGCAATCTTGGGGTGGAGACTTTTGGGTTTTCTATGTACAGTATCATGTCATCGGCGAAGAGGGAGAGTTTGACTTCTTCTTTGCCAATTTGAATGCCTTTAATGTCTTTTTGTTGTCTGATTGCTGAGGCTAGGACTTCCAGTACTATGTTGAATAGCAGTGGTGAGAGTGGACATCCCTGTCTTGTTCCTGATCTTAGGGGAAAGGCTCCCAGTGCTTCCCCATTGAGAATGATATTTGCTGTGGGCTTTTCGTAGATGGCTTTTAAGATGTCGAGGAATGTTCCCTCTATCCCTACACTCTGAAGAGTTTTGATCAGGAATGGATGCTGTATTTTGTCAAATGCTTTCTCTGCATCCAATGAGAGGATCATATGGTTCTTGGTTTTTCTCTTGCTGATATGATGAATCACATTGATTGTTTTACGGGTGTTGAACCAGCCTTGTGTCCCAGGGATAAATCCTACTTGGTCATGGTGAATAATTTTCTTAATGTACTGTTGGATCCTATTGGCCAGTATCTTGTTGAGAATTTTTGCATCCATGTTCATCAGGGATATTGGTCTGTAATTCTCCTTTTTGGTGGGGTCTTTGCCTGGCTTTGGAATTAAGGTGATGCTGGCTTCATAGAACGAATTTGGAAGTACTCCATCTCTTTCTATCTTTCCAAACAGCTTTAGGAGAATAGGTATGATTTCTTCTTTAAACGTTTGATAAAATTCTCCTGGGAAGCCATCTGGCCCTGGACTCTTGTGTCTTGGGAGGTTTTTGATGACTGCTTCAATTTCCTCCCTGGTTATTGGCCTGTTCAGGTTTTCTATTTCTTCCTGTTCCAGTTTTGGTAGTTTGTGGCTTTCCAGGAATGCGTCCATTTCTTCTAGATTGCTTAATTTATTGGCGTATAGCTGTTCATAATATGTTTTTAAAATCGTTTGTATTTCCTTGGTGTTGGTAGTGATCTCTCCTTTCTCATTCATGATTTTATTAATTTGAGTCTTCTCTCTCTTCTTTTTAATAAGGCTGGCTAATGGTTTATCTATCTTATTAATTCTTTCAAAGAACCAACTCCTGGTTCTGTTGATCTGTTCCACAGTTCTTCTGGTCTCGATTTCGTTGAGTTCTGCTCGAATCTTTATTAACTCCCTTCTTCTCTTGGGTGTAGGATCTATTTGCTGTTTTTTCTCTAGCTCCTTTATGTGTAAGGTTAGCTTTTGTATTTGAGTTCTTTCCAGTTTTTGAATGGATGCTTGTATTGCGATGTATTTCCCCCTTAGGACTGCTTTTGCTGCATCTCAAAGATTTTGAACGGTTGTATCTTCATTCTCATTAGTTTCCATGAATCTTTTTAATTCTTCCTTAATTTCCTGGTTGACCCTTTTATCTTTTAGCAGGATGGTCCTTAACCTCCATGTGTTTGAGGTCCTTCCAAACTTCTTGTTGTGATTTAGTTCTAATTTCAAGGCATTATGGTCCGAGAATATGCAGGGGACAATCCCAATCTTTTGGTATCGGTTCAGACCCGATTTGTGACCCAATATGTGGTCTATTCTGGAGAAAGTTCCATGTGCGCTTGAGAAGAATGTGTATTCGGTTGAGTTTGGATGTAAAGTTCTGTAGATATCTGTGAAATCCATCTGGTCCAGTGTATCATTTAAAGCTCTCGTTTCTTTGGAGATGTTTTGCTTAGAAGACCTATCGAGTATAGAAAGAGCTAGATTGAAGTCACCAAGTATAAGTGTATTATTATCTAAGTATTTCTTCACTTTGGTTAATAATTGATTTATATATTTGGCAGCTCCCACATTCGGAGCATATATATTGAGGATTGTTAAGTCCTCTTGTTGAATAGATCCTTTAAGTATGATATAGTGTCCCTCTTCATCTCTCACTACAGTCTTTGGGGTAAATTTTAGTTTATCTGATATAAGGATGGCTACCCCTGCTTTCTTTTGAGGACCATTCGAATGGTAAATGGTTCTCCACCCTTTTATTTTCAGGCTGTAGGTGTCCTTCTGTCTAAAATGAGTCTCTTGTAGACAGCAAATAGATGGGTCCTGCTTTTTTATCCAGTCTGAAACCCTGCGCCTTTTGATGGGGTCATTAAGCCCGTTCACATTCAGAGTTACTATTGAGAGATATGAGTTTAGTGTCATCATGATATCTATTAGTCTTTGTTTTTGTGGACTGTTCCACTGAACTTCTTCTTAAAGGGGAATTTTAAGAGTCCCCCTTAAAATTTCTTGCAGAGCTGGTTTGGAGGTCACATATTCTTTTAGTTGCTGCCTGTCTTGGAAGCTCTTTATCTCTCCTTCCATTTTGAATGAGAGCCTTGCTGGATAAAGTATTCTTGGTTGCATGTTCTTCTCATTTAGGACCCTGAATATATCCTGCCAGCCCTTTCTGGCCTGCCAGGTCTCTGTGGAGAGGTCTGCTGTTACCCTAATACTCCTCCCCATAAAAGTCAGGGATTTCTTGTCTCTTGCTGCTTTAAGGATCTTCTCCTTATCTTTGGAATTTGCAAGCTTCACAATTAAATGTCGAGGTGTTGAACGGTTTTTATTGATTTTAGGGGGGATCTCTCTATTTCCTGGATCTGAATGCCTGTTTCCCTTCCCAGATTAGGAAAGTTTTCAGCTAGAATTTGTTCAAATACATATTCTGGCCCTCTGGCCCTTTCGGCGCCCTCGGGAACCCCAATTAAACGTAGGTTTTTCTTCCTCAGGCTGTCGTTTATTTCCCTTAATCTATCTTCATGGTCTTTTAATTGTTTGTCTCTTTTTTCCTCAGTTTCCCTCTTTGCTATCAACTTGTCTTCTATGTCACTCACTCGTTCTTCCACCTCGTTAACCCTCGTCGTTAGGACTTCTAGTTTGGATTGCATCTCATTCAATTGATTTTTAATTTCTGCCTGATTAGCTCTAAATTCTGCAGTCATGAAGTCTCTTGAGTCCTTTATACTTTTTTCTAGAGCCACCAGTAGCTGTATAATAGTGCTTCTGAATTGGCTTTCTGACATTGAATTGTAATCCAGATTTTGTAACTCTGTGGGAGAGAGGACTGTTTCTGATTCTTTCTTTTGAGGTGAGGTTTTCCTTCTAGTCATTTTGCTCAGTGCAGAGTGGCCAAAAGCAAATTGTATTGGGAAAAAGAGAAAAAGAGAGGAGAGAAAGAAGGAAAGAAAAGTGAAAGAGAAAAAAAAAGGGAAGAAAAGAAAAAAAAACGAGAAAAAAAAAAAGAAGAAAAAGAGAAAGAAAAAGAAAGGAGAAAAAAAGGGGGTGGGGGAAGGAAACAAATCAAAAAGCCAAACACAACAAAAAAAAAAAAAAAAAAAAAAAAAAAAAGAACCACAGGGGAGTATCTTCTGATTCTGTGTTCTTTAGGTCCCTTGGCTTCTCCTGGAAGTTGTCAGTCTAGCTGATCTTCTGGGGGAGGGGCCTGTTGTGCTGATTTTCAGGTGTTAGCAGTTGGGGGAGCTGCTGTGCCCCTGCCTGGTGCAGGGCTCAGTGGGGGTTGTTTACCCCGTGAGGCCGCAGGAGGAACAGCCCCAGTGGCGGGGCAGCTCTGGAAACCTGGATTCAGCTCCGGAGCTCTCCGTCTGCAGGGCCTGGAGGCTCCGGGGCGGGGCCGCTGATCTGCTCAGCTGGGGCAGGAGCGTCCTCGCTGTCCTGAGCCCTCCCGGTCTCTGCCTGTCCCGGAGGAGGCCGGATCCTGGGCTGTGTCCCGGCGCCCTGTGCTCCGGAGCCTGCGCTGTTGGATTCGCGCTCCCGGGCCGCGCAGCCCCCTCCGCGGAGCCGCCGCCCGAGCCCCTCCGAGCTGCTCCTGGAACGGCGCAGCCCCCTCCGCACGGAGCCTCTTCCTCTGCCCGAGCCCCTCCGAGCTGCTCCCGGGGCCGCGCAACCCCCTCCGCGGAGCCACCGCCCGAGCCCCTCCTGGCTGCTCCGGTCCCGCCGGGTCCCGCCGTGCGCGCTGCAGCCCTTAGGGAGCTCGGCGCACTCTCCTGGGCGCGCAGTTGCTCTGTTACTGTCCCAGGGAGCCCGAGGGCATCCCCGCCCTCCTGGGTCCTGCTCCAACTCCCCGCGAGCCCCTTTCCGCCCGGGAAGGTCGGTGCAGCTCCTGCTCCTCCGGGACGGGGCTCTCCTGTCCTGGGGACACTCGCCCCGGCCTCAGCCCGGCTCCTCGCGGGGCCCCTCCCCCTTGGAGGCCTTTGTTTCTTTACTTCTTTTTCCCCGTCTTCCTACCTTGATAGAAGCGCGAACTCTTCTCACTGTTGCATTCCAGCTGGTCTCTCTTTAAATCTCAGGCCGAATTCATAGATTTTCAGGATAATTTGAAGGTTTTCTAGGTAGTTTGGTGGAGACAGGTGATTTGGGGACCCTACTCTTCCGCCATCTTGCTCCTCCCCCCCCTATTGGTTTCAATTTAAGAAATATTAAGAAAAAAGGGAAGATGAAAGTAGATCATAGGAACACATGGGGAATGTTAGAATTCAAACAAATACAGATAGCAGGATGTCAGAATAAGAGTCCCTGCCGTCATGGTCCTGATCATCCATGTTGACAAAGAAAATCGGAGATGCCTGTGCCTCAACTCGGAAGTAGCCTCACCTCTGCACTAAGGACCTACATCCCAGTTTAGATCCTGGGGATTGATGGGTCCAGACGCAGGAACCCAGTTTTATTTCCTAATCACACACCCCGGACACTGAAGTGTCTGTTCAGAGACCCAGCTTCTCCCCTGGGATGTGGCTCAATGTCTAAGGAGACTTGGGTGAGTCTCAGCAGGTAGATGGTGATCCTATGTTGGGGGGACCTCAGTGCCAACATGTGAGGTAGGGGCTGTGTCAGCACCAGGGCGACTTGGGTTGATACTCAGGGTCCAGTGCAGACTGTTTGTTCCAGCCCCTACAGCCCCATCTCACTAAGGTATCTGCAGAATAGGTGGAGGTTACAACCTATTGTAACCTTTAATGTGTTCTTTACCAGGAACTACACTTGGACCCTGCATGGACAGAGGAGCATCACTGAGAACATTGCC
Organism: Canis lupus baileyi; assembly: GCF_048164855.1. Taxonomy (NCBI): domain Eukaryota; kingdom Metazoa; phylum Chordata; class Mammalia; order Carnivora; family Canidae; genus Canis; species Canis lupus. The sequence goes on along the minus strand of NC_132838.1, from coordinate 103,359,968 downwards.
AGGGCTCCACAGGGTGGTTTCCATCCTGAACAAATCCTCCCAACATCACTTTGCAGTCTGCCATCTAAGGGAGGCCATGGGATTCTTTCCTTGCTTTACTTTGAGGCTTAAATATAACTTCACCTCTGTAAGCAGGAAATGGTTCTATTTTTGAACTTTGCCTATGTGATGGAATAAATATACACTCATGGTTCTTAAAATTTCCCTTTATTTTACCACTGGGATGTCCCAATTTGATCTGTTTGATGGCTTTTGGTTTTAGTTTGTGTTTTTTTCTGGCATAAAATATCCCATTATATACACATAACAAAGCATTCTTTAATTGTCATTTTATTTGTTGGTTTTGTCTACATTGAGTGAGCTCCTTGTCATGATCCTCACACAGGGTCACCATGCAAATGCACACTATTTCCTCTAGGTATGGAGTCATGGGCCAGAGCTGTGTCCCTTCTTTTAATCAGGCAATTTTGATCTACTCCCCTTATTCACTGGAGCAATTTATACTCCTATCAGTAATGTATTGTGGGTCTAAGTACACAATAGTTTTTTTTCCAACAATCAATATTGCCATTGTATTTTCTTGCCACTCGGGTAGTTGTACTATGTTTTCAGCATCACAACTTCCCTGAACCTGTGTCATTACACTCAAATGGAAACAATCTTTAAAATAGAAGGAAGCACAAGTACAGGTTGAGATCACAGGTGAGATGTGCCAGCCGATGGAACACACTCATGAAAGATGGTGAATCCATGACATCCCTCCTGGGCACACAGTGCCTTCACTTGACACGTTGATGTTGGTCATGACGGGAGTGTTTACATCAAAGAAATAGGCAAATGTCATGAATGATATCTGTTTAAAAATGATGAATTCTTAGAGCCAGTATAGAAGCTCACTACCAGGGTATCACTTCAAATGCCCCTGAATTCACTCAAACTGATGGTATTTCTGGAAAAACTTCCAGGTATCACCTGATGAGGAGAGAAGAGTTCTATGAATCCAGAGAGGATTTAGGGAGTGGTTTTGGATTCTTTTTTCCAATGTGGACATAATATTCACCCAAGTATTTACTTCTGAAGACAGATTTTGTTATTTGGGCTGCAGGGATGGAAGTCAATAGCACCCATCAGGGAATGTGGAAATGGGAAGGAAAGGAAAATGTATGCCACGCATAGGAACAGAAGATGCTGCTATAGGAAGGTATGAACCAAAAGCTGCTGTGTGGGACATACCCTCATGTCACAGGGATGAGGAAAGACTGGGGGAAGTCAAGAACGTCCAACAATTGCAGGAGGGACAGCATCACACATCATGGAAGATGAGTCCTGGACAGGGAACAGCCCAGACACTTCCTGGCTTCTAAACCATGTTTCCCTCTCTGTGTTCTCAGCAGAGAGCTCAGCTAGCAGGAGCTTCATGCTCTCTTCCAGATCCCCCTGGGCACACTACATTCATGTCCAAAGTTCTGCCGCAGGAAAGGTGGGTTTGTTCCCTGTGTTTATCTCCTGGCTGCACTTGGGTTCCTTCTCTGGCTGTGCTGAGCCTCTAGTTGCAGAATGCCAAGGACCATGACGATGAAGGCAGCCACATCCATGGAGATGAGATGCTCTACTGTGTAATCATTGGAGTCAGAGGCTGAGGACACGAGAGGTTGCAGAGGTCATGGTTGTCCCAGATATCAAGGGATATAGGATGTCTTCCAAGGGTACACACACACTTACCCCCCACTCCCCTGACAGGACTTCACCCTCCACATCAGTCGCATAATTGAGACTTTATCTTACTCACCACTGTTGGAGTCTGACATGTTGTGGGGTGGACTCACGGTGTCAGCTACTCCTGGGGGGAAAGGAAGCACATGGTGAGCAGCTGGAGACTCCCATCCAGCCTGCCCTCTGCTCTATGTTCTATATCCCTCCACTTGTCATCAGGTCATTTCTCTACAGTTCCTGAACTAGCCTTTCTCTGCATTAGAGGGGTTCTTCTGCTCTCCTCAGTGGATTCCCTCAGCCTCCTTGTTTTCCTTGATTTCAGACTTTGCTTCTGAGTCAGTCTGGATAGATTCTGGCTGTGCTCAGGGTTACAGAGGAAAATATCCTTACAACACAGAAATCATCATGTCCTTGTATGTTCTCTGTTCAGTCAGCACAAGACCTCATGTGCTCCTATCCCTTTAGATGAGAGTTCCCATTTATGCAGGATCCAAGGACCCAGCATCCCTGGATGAAGACCTGGTGTCAGGGGCTCCTGTCCGGAGCACAGAGGGGACAATATCTGGGGCTGGGTCCCTGTCGCTCTGTGTCAACCAGCATCCTTCCTTCAGAGTCGGGAGTTTAATCAATACCTATTTATCCTAGGATATGTGCATTAATTCATTCTTCATATAGTTAGAAATACCTATAGTCATAGATCCATAGTGTCAGGTTTAATCCAAATGGTAATGAAATGAAAGAAGCCAGGCAAAAGTTGGTCTAATCAGGCTTTTAATGGGATGCGCTCCAGGCGAGTTCTGTGGCCCGCAGAGGAGGGAGAGAGCGGAGAAGTCATGGGCTGGGGAAATTGTGCCCAGGGCAGTGCAAATGGGCTTTTTAAGGGGGGAAGGGTAAGGGGTTGTATGTCTGTACAGAATAATAGGTATTAGGCATATTACTGCTGAAATTGGCATGGGGCAACAACTGCCCATGCCCTTATGGGGTGTGGGTAAAGTATGGTTCAGGTTTCCTGCATAGGTCCAGTCTCCCCCTGATGATGTGTCCCCCAGCAGTCTTCTGGTGATGGGAAAGTTCTGAGGTGGGGGCAATAAGGTGTGGGGGTCCACTGCCATTTTGTTGGTGCCTCCTGATCCCCCTTGATCCCGCTGGCCCAACATTCTGATCCTTTTGTTGTTATAGGGAGTCAGTTCAGATCTGGCTGCTTCCTGCTGAGTAAGGGGCATCGTGGGGTCCCTCGGAAGTGGGCAAACAGGAGTAGGGATGTAGGAGGAGTTGGTTGGCAGATACTCAAGACATTTCACGAATTTGTTCTGGATGAATTGGAGAATGCAAGGGGCCACCATTAATAATATGCCAATGATTAGGAGTGGGCTTAGAAGGGGGAAGAGCCATGTGGTTAGTGGGGTCTGCCACCATTGGGGTGTAGTTGGGCTGCTGGAGTGGTACCGGTTTTGGAGAGACTCACGAACTTTGGCTAGGGTGTGGAGATTGGTCTCAATTACACCTGTTTCATTGATATTACATCTAGTAACAGCATTCTTCGTTGAGAAACATGTAGGCTCCGCCCTTGTCTGTGGTGAGGAGGTCTAAGGCACGTCAGTTCTGGAGAGCTATCTGGGCCATGAGGTTATCTGGCATTGTAGGGAAGCCAGAGACTCTGCCGAGGCCTCGATGGCCATTTGAAGCCTTTCAGATAGGCCCCTGGTGGAATCTACAGAGTGGATTAAGGCCCCTGTCCCCAATCCCGTGGCCACCAGGGTTGAGGCCAGGGAGACCCTGATAACTAGTGGGAGAAAGATTACTCGTTTCTGCTTTTCCAGGGGGCTGGCGAGGAGAGCTACTTCTGCTTGACTATAGATAGTTAATCGTGGAACCAGAGAGTCAGGCAGACAGAGGAGAGAGGCAGAGGTATTGAGAGATTTAGAAACGGTGCCATTGTACCAAAAGAAACCGCCAATAGGGGGATGATGCGAGGTAACATTTGACAGGGTGACGTTGCAGACAGCAGAGTTAGGGGTGGAATAACAGAAAGGGAATTGGTGGTTGAGAGGGTCAGTGAATAAGGAAATGTCATGGAGAGAGGGAGAATGTCCTGGAGGTGTGGGTGTGAGAGGAGGACAAACCATGAGAGACCCTTAACTCTGGGAAACAAACAGGGTTGATAGTGGGGACAGGGTGGGATATAGGGTGACTGGGTGATGGGCATTAGGAGGGCATGTGATGGGATGAGCACTAGGTGTTATATGCAACTGATGAATTATGAAAACTACATCTGAGAATAACGATGTGGATTATGCTGGCAAATTGAATTTAAATTAAAAAACAGAAAATCAAAATTAGCAAACAAAATAAAAGGAAAGGAAAAACAAAATATAGACCGAACCTAATTATAAGGATTCATACAAATAGTCTAAGTAATATTAGCTTCTACAAATCAGAAAATACAATGAACTGTATATGTAATGCTGTAGGATTAACATCCAAGTGCTTGAAACCAGGAAGCCTTTGTAAAGAGCCTCATATAGTTATCAACCAAGGAGAAAAAATACAGTTGTTCAAGAGATGTACATCTTTCAGGAAAAGAGCACATTTTTAACAAAAGCCTAATGAAACAGTAAAATGAATTGGAATGCATAGATCAATGGTGTTGTAGATATAACTATGGACTTTTAAAGACTTTCCTTAGAAATAAAATAAGTTTGGGGTATAAATAAACCTGTGTCCCTGAGGTGAAATGTGAGCACGATTTACTCTGTCCTTGATGTGAGAAATATAGGTGTACATCTTAGAAACGAGAAAGTGAAATTCCATGTGTTCGTGGTTATGATAGTAGTTAGCAGCGTATGAGAAATAGTTAAAAGGGAGAGTGTGACTGAGTTCACAGCACATAAACTATGCCCAGACTGAGCTCTCTTAGACATACTAACTTTTATTCAGACAACTTAAGAATATGGTATTAAAGTAGGTGAGCAGTTCTTCAGACAAGCTAAGAATTGACATCACTGTTATGAATAAAGTTCAAAGGCTCTGAAGTGCATATAAGTGAAGAATCACTGAGTTTAATACCAGAAATCAATAATGCACTATCAAAAAACTTTTTTTGATAGCAAAAACTTTTGCTATCAAAAGTTTAAGATAGGTGGATAGATAGATTCATAGAGAGATAGATAAATTAGACTCATTTGAAATGGGCTCAGACTTGGTAATTCCCAGGTGGTCTTCCCCACAAGGATCATGTGAATCTAATCTAACCCCAATGGACACAGGAGAAGGATGAGTGTTTCTGAGTCTGACATCCCTGTCACATGAGTCACATCTGTCATTATGTGTGCAGGGGTTGCTCTAGATGGTGTGAGAAGCAGGCACAGGGATGCTGGACAAGTTTCCACACACAATGCAGAGTGCACACCAAGTTCACAGGGATTCAGGGTTCAGCAACCCTGGAGAGACTCCTGTGAGCCAGGCACGGCCCCTCCTCAGGCTCAGGTGGGGACCGAGGGGCATGGGGGGCCCAGGGGGCAGCAGAGAAGTGCCCACAGGCAGGGAGGCTTCTCTTTAGGGGAGTGTCCATGGGGCTGACACCATGGTTCAGGCTCTGATATTGAGGCAGCAAGAGGTGAGTGGGAGGCCTGTGTCTACTCAGAATCATCATCACTCACCCACCCTTCATGCATCCCCCTACTCCTTACCTCTGCTGATACTGCAGAATGGGGGGCCCCAGGTGGAGGCTGTGGCTCTTTCCACCCTCTTCTGGGCTGGACCCTCCTCTATGGAGCCCCCAACACCCCCATATTTGTTACTGTCCCAGGCTTTCCTGAGATGTGGGTCCTGAGATGGTGGAGCTCAGACAGGACAGAGTCAGGGCTCCTCACCTGAGACCAGGAGCTCCAGGGGGGGTCACTGGGGTGTGACAAGTTGTAGAGGGAGGCACTAGATGAGCTGTAACACCTGTAGGCCCCCCGTGGGCTGAAGTCACAGGACTCATGGAGAATTCAGCCTGGTGCTGCCCAGCTTTGTACTTTGATCTAATATGCAGGGGGTGATCAGCTGCCCCCTCCTTGGACAGAAGGAAAGTGTGCACAGAGCTCTGTGACTGACATAGCAGGGTCACATTCTCTCCTGGGGCCACCATAGGTCCTGGCTGCACCCAGAGGGAGGGTGTATAGGGGAACTGTCCTAGAGAGAGGAAGGATGAGTGAGTGGTGATCTAGCCTTGTCCTGACCTGAGATGTCTGTGTCCTCTGAGTCTCTCCCATCCCCATCCCCTCTCTCTCTCTGTCTCCTCCCTACCTGGGGACCTCATAACCCGGGTCTTGGCCACCACCTCGTCGGGTTCTCTGTCAGGACCAGTGAGATTCTGGGGCCCTCCCTGCACTTCTGGCCCCTCACCTGCAACCAGGATGTCCAGGGGGTCACTGTGGGCTGACCACTGTGAGAAGAGGTTGTGTCCACCATAGCATGTATACCGGCCCCCATGGGAGGATCTCACTGGGTCCAGGATGAACTCTGCCCAGAGAACCTAGCCAGGGTCTGCCGGCCATGAAGCTGAAGATCATGTTCCCCCTCCTTGGACAGAGTGAGTCTGTTGTAGCTGATATTGGAGAGTCAGGCTCTGTCCAGAGGTCACAACAGGGCTCTGATGGGTCAGGAGGGAGGGCTTCCCTGACACACCTGGGAGAAGACCAGCCATGGATTGTAGGGGCTGATTCTCCCCAAAACCTCCCTTCTCCCATCCTGAATCTGGGTCTCACTGTCCCTCACCCTCTGTGTCTCTGACCTCTGAGCCCCTGTAGTTCCCTCACTCCACCAGCACATCTGGGGCTTACCTGAGAATAGAGCCCCTGAAACCTGTCTGGTACTTCAAAACATAGGACAAAAACCAGACTTTCTCACCCGAAACCAGTAGCTCCAGGGAGTCACTGGGCAGTGACCACACCTGGCGGGTGTTTCAGTCATAACCATAGCATCTGAACATCCATGTGAGGCTGAGGGTTATGAGGCCCACAGGGAACAGGGCCTGGACCCCCACAATGGGTGCCTACTGGGAGTCCCAAGTCCAGGAGGGCTGGCCTTCTACTTCCTTCATCAGGAGGAATCTGTCAAATACTGTCCGTGAACAGGACCCTGGAGGGTCATGTTTCCTCCTGAGGGCATGATAGGGCTGGGCTGAGAGGCTGGGTTTGCCATGGAATCCTAGGAGAGGGGAAGGGGCTGAGTTACATGGGGCTCAGATCCCCCCACATGATCCCCAGGGCTGGGCTGTGAGAGGGCGACACCCTGAGAGCAGACCCCCTTCCTGAGGGAAGAGCCTGGAGAAAGGAGGGGACGCCCTGAATAGGCTTGCACCTGTCATCACCAGCTCCAGCTGGTCACTGGGCTCCGACCAGCCAGTGGCACTGAGATATACACAGTAATATCATCCTGCATATACATGTGTGAAATGTGTGATGGAGAACTTGGCCTTGTCCTTGGACTCCAGTGGATTCTGTCTGTTCCAGGTCCCTGAATGTCCCTGTTTATGCAGGAGGTATTCCTGGGCCTTCAGGATCCCCTGACACCAGAGGGTCACAGCTGTCCCCATGGGGATCACAGATCACGGCTCAGCCCAGATGGTGAGTTTGGGGAAGGTCCCTGGAAGGAAACAGAGGCTGTGTCACAAGATCCTCCCCACTCCCAGTTCCCAGCTCAGCCCCAAACCCCTAGAAGTCCCCCTCTGTTAGCCCAGAGATGCTGATCTCCATGCCTCCTGCCTGATCGGTGGTCCCTGTCCCCAGTGAGGAAGTGGGACTGGGACCCCTGGAGACAGACTCACCTGCCTGCACTCGGGTCCTGGAGTCCACAGTCAGGCCTGGAAGAGAGTCCCTGTGAGAGGTTTGCCTCAAATCCTGAGCAGAACACCTCCTCCCCATGAGCCTCCTAAACCTGGGGTCTCTGACAGACCAGGGCCTGGCTATGTGACAGGCCCCTCCCAGACTAGGGCATCCCCCCTCTCTTCAGACTTCACCTAGACAGAGCAGGGCTGTGAGGTTGGGGGTCATGTTGTCTTCTGTCTCTGGCTAAGCTATTCAGATAGTGGGACCATGGTGCTCACAGGACAAAGATACACACAGAGTGTGGCCAGTCGGAAGCCAGTCCTGCCTGTCAAGATGTCATTGTCAGCATCCCTAAAGGAAGGGGAACATCCCCTCCCCTGCCCCTAGTGAGGTGTCCATTCGAGGCAGCAAATTGAACTCAGGTTTCCTGAGAAATCCTAACCAAATGAGGAGACCAGGACATATCCTTCCTCCCAGAGCCTCCCCCATTGGGTCTCCTTCATTCTCAGCACATCCCTGGGGTCCTCACCATTACAGGTTCCTCAGACCCAGAGATTCTGCAGGGAACATGGGTTCCTGAGGGCAAAGACTTGTGACATCTCTGCTCAGCACGGGTTGAGGTCACTGTGGCAATGAGCCCAAAAGAGAAGTGCAGGCAAATAGGGAAGGAAATCCAGCCCCTCTTCTGGCCTCTGGGTGTGGGCTTTCTTTCTGTCACAGCCTCTGCTGATGTCTCTGTTTTCCTGTGACATCATCCACATCCGGTTCATGAGAACACATCTGTGAAAACTCCTGGCTCATCAGTGCCCGTTGTCCTGGACAGAGCTGACCTCCCTACACTGGTGTCTTAATTCCAAAATGCAGGAGATAATATGTGGGTTAATGCTCTGATTTGGGGAACAAAGCTAATGCTCATATAAATACTATGCCATATGTATTTTTTTGTCTGGCTTCTTTTAGCTGATGTGTTGTTATAGGTAGTTCTAGAGTGCTCATTCTCAAGTCTGTGGACAGATCCATTTTATGTATATACCACAAATTAGTTATTCATTGTGCTGTCATCAAATGTTAGAATTGGGCAGCCCAGATGGCTCAGTGGTTTAGTGCCGCCTTTGGCCCAGGGTGTGATCCTGGAGACCTGGGATGGAGTCCCGCGTCAGACTCCCTGTATGGAGCCTGCCTCTCCTTCTGCCTGTGTCTGTGCCTCTGTGTCTCATGAATAAATAAATAAAATCTTAAAAAAAAAAACAAAATAAAATAAATAAGTATGCAATGGAATATTACGCAGCCATTAGAAATGACAAATACCCACCATTTGCTTCAACGTGGATGGAACTGGAGGGTATTATGCTGAGTGAAGTAAGCCAGTCGGAGAAGGACAAACATTATATGTTCTCATTCATTTGGGGAATATAAATAATAGTGAAAGGGAATATAAGGGAAGGGAGAAGAAATGTGTGGGAAATATCAGAAAGGGAGACAGAACATAAAGACTCCTAACTCTGGGAAACGAACTAGGGGTGGTGGAAGGGGGAGAGGGCAGGGGGTGGGGATGAATGGGTGATGGGCACTGAGGGGGGCACTTGACGGGATGAGCACTGGGTGTTATTCTGTATGTTGGCAAATTGAACACCAATAAAAAATAAATTTATTATTTAAAATAAATTAAATAAATAAATAAATAAATAAATAAATAAATAAATAAATAAATAAATCTTATGCCAGTGTCCACTGCCTAGGTGACCTTGAGCAGAGTTACCAGGCCTGTAGCATGCTGTCTGATCCCCACTCCTCAGATTGGCTTTGGGGTAGGTGGGACTGGAACAGGAGTAGGATCAATCATTGTCAGTTGCCCGACCTGATTAAGAGGGTTGTGGTTGGGACAAGAGAGGTCCAAGTGTCAGACTCTACACTGAGTATGATCCAGTAATGCATCCTCTTGAGACATCTCATGTTCCCTGAAAGCTGAGAAATGCTATTTATAATATGTCTGAAATTCTTGGCAACAGCCAATTGTAGGAAAGAGAAATGAAATTTTCTGGAATTGAGACGGACTACAAGAGAAACAGAAGCCAAACCTGAGTGAACATCAGTGCCTGGGATCAGCACAGAGTGGTGGAATTTGATTTCTGCATCTCTGGTTCACAGAGGAGCAGCCAGAGCAGGCAGGTGCTGGTATGCATGGACATGTCCCTGAAATCTATGTCTCCATATCTCATGATGTGGTGAAGGATGTTAATGGAGTTGACTTTCAAGGAGAATATAGGGGCAAAGGTGAAAGGGTCAGCAGGTCACACATCCCTAAGACAAAGAGATTCAGGGCTTCAGAGTGAGGGCCACTTGGGTGACCGAGTCAGTTAATTGTCCGACTTTTCGTTATAGCTCAGGTCATGGTCTCAGGGTCATGAGGTTGAGCTCTGTGTGGCTGTGCTCACAGGTGAGTTATTTGAAATTTTCTCCCTCTTCCTCTGCCTCTCCATCAGCCCCGCCCCCTACTCTATCTTTCTCTGTCAAATAAATAAAATAAATATTTATAATAGAAGGAGGGGCATCTGGTGCTCAGTCAGCTAAGCATCTGACTCTTTTTTTTAAATGGAATTAAATTTGTCAACATATACATAACACCCAGTGCTCATCCCGTCAAGTGTCCCCCTAAGTGCCCGCCACCCAGTCACCCCCACCCCCAGCCCTCCTCCCCTTCCACCACCCCTAGTTCGTTTCCCAGAGTTAGGAGTCTCTCATGTTCTGTCTCCCTTTCTGATATCTCCTACCCATTTCTTCTCCCTTCCCCTCTATTCCCTTTCACTATCATCTATATTCCCTAAATGAATGAGACCATACAATGTTTGTCCTTCTCCCATTGACTTACTTCACTCAGCATAATACCCTCCAGTTCCATCCATGTCGAAGCAAATGGCAGGTATTTGTCGTTTCTAATGGCTGAGTAATATTCCATTGTATACATAAACCACATCTTCTTTTTTAATAAATTAATTTTTTATTGGTGTTCAATTTACCAACATACAGAATAACACCCAGTGCTCATTCCGTCAAGTGTCCCCCTCAGTGCCCGTCACCCATTCACCCCCACCCCCAGCCCTCCTCCCCTTCCGCCACCCCTAGTTCATTTCCCAGAGTTAGGAGTCTTTATGTTCTGTCTCCCTTTCTGATATTTCCTACCCATTTCTTCTCCCTTCCCTTCTATTCCCTTTCACTATTATTTATATTCCCCAAATGAATGAGAACATACACTGTTTGTCCTTCTCCGATTGACTTACTTCACTTAGCATAATACCCTCCAGTTCCATCCACGTTGAAGCAAATGGTAGGTATTAGTCGTTTCTAATGGCTGAGGAATATTCCATTGTATACATAAACCACATCTTCTTTATCCATTCATCTTTCGATGGACGCCGAGGCTCCTTCCACAGTTTGGCTATTGTGGACATTGCTGCTATAAACATCGGGGTGCAGGTGTCCCGGCGTTTCATTGCATCTGTATCTTTGGGGTAAATCCCCAGCAGTGCAATTGCTGGATCGTAGGGCAGGTCTATTTTTAACTCTTTGAGGACCCTCCACACAGTTTTCCAGAGTGGCTGCACCAGTTCACATTCCCACCAACAGTGTAAGAGGGTTCCCTTTTCTCCGCATCCTCTCCAACATTTGTGGTTTCCTTCCTTGTTAATTTCCCCATTCTCACTGGTGTGAGGTGGTATCTCAGTGTGGTTTTGATTTGTATTTCCCTGATGGCCAATGATGCGGAGCATTTTCTCATGTGCGTGTTGGCCATATGTATGTCTTCCTCTGTGAGATTTCTGTTCATGTCTTTTGCCCATTTTATGTTTGGATTGTTTGTTTCTTTGCTGTTGAGTTTAATAAGTTCTTTATAGATCTTGGAAACTAGCCCTTTATCTAGTAGGTCATTTGCAAATATCTTCTCCCATTCTGTAGGTTGTCTTTTAGTTTTGTTGACTGTATCCATTGCTCTGCAAAAGCTTCTTATCTTGATGAAGTCCCAATAGTTCATTTTTGCTTTTGTTTCTTTTGCCTTGGTGGATGTATCTTGCAAGAAGTTACTGTGGCCGAGTTCAAAAGGGTGTTGCCTGTGTTCTCCTCTAGGATTTTGATGGATTCTTGTCTCACATTAAGATCTTTCATCCATTTTGAGTTTATCTTTGTGTATGGTGAAAGAGAATGGTCTAGTTTCATTCTTCTGCATGTGGATGTCCAATTTTCCCAGTCTCTTTATTGAAGAGACTGTCTTTCTTCCAATGGATAGCCTTTCCTCCTTTATTGAATATTAGTTGACCATTAGTTGAGGGTCCACTTCTGGATTCTCTATTCTGTTCCATTGATCTATTTGTCTGTTTTTGTGCCAGTACCACACTGTCTTGATGACTACAGCTTTGTAGTACAATGTGAAATCTGGCATTGTGATGCCCCCAGATATGGTTTTCTTTTTTAAAATTCCCCTGGCTACTCGGGATCTTTTCTGATTCCACACACATCTTAAGATGATTTGTTCCAACTCTCCGAAGAAAGTCCATGATATTTTGTTTTTTTATATATAAATTTATTTTTTATTGGTGTTCAATTTGCCAACATATAGAATAACAGCCAGTGCTCATCCCGTCAAGTGCCCACCTCAGTGCCCGTCACCCAGTTACCCCCACCCCCTGCCCACCTCCCCTTCCACCACCCCTAGTTCGTTTCCCAGAGTTAGGAGTCTTTCATGTTCTGTCTCCCTTTCTGATATTTCCACTCATTTTTTCTCCTTTCCCCTTTTTTCCCTTTCACTATTTTTAATATTCTCCAAATGAATGAGACCATATAATATTTGTCCTTGGTATTTGATGGGATTGCATTAAATGTGTAAATTGCCCTGGGTAGCATGGACATTTTCACAATATTAATTCTTAATTAATATTAATTAATCCATGAGCATGGAATATGTCTCCATCTCTTTGTGTCTTCCTCAATTTCTTTCAGAAGTGTTCTGTACTTTTTAGGGTATAGATCCTTTACCTCTTTGGTTAGGTTTATTCCTAGGTATATTATGCTTTTGGGTGCAATTGTAAATGGGATCAACTCCTTAATTTCTCTTTCTTCAGTCTCATTGTTAGTGTATAGAAATGCCACTGACTTCTGGGCATTGATTTTGTATCCTTCCACACTGCCAAATTGCTGTATGAGTTCTAGCAATCTTGAGGTGGAGTCTTTTAGGTTTTCTACGTACAGTATCATGTCATCTGCAAAGAGACAGTTTGACTCCTTCTTTGCCCATTTGAATGCCTTTTATTTCTTTTTGTTGCCTGATTGCTGAGGCTAGGAATTCTAGTACTATGTTGAATAACAGTGGTGAGAGTGGACATCCCTGTCCTGTTCCTGATCTTAGGGGAAAGGCTCCCAGTGCTTCCCCATTGAGAATGATATTTGCTGTGGGCTTTTTGTAGATGGCTTTTAAGATGCTGAGGAATGTTCCCTCTATCCCTACACTCTGAAGAGTTTTGATCAGGAATGGATGCTGTATTTTGTCAAATGCTTTCTCTACATCTAATGAGAGGATCATATGGTTCTTGTTTTTTCTTTTGCTGATATGATCAATCACATTGATTGCTTTACGAGTGTGGAACTAGCCTTGCATCCCGGGGATAAATCCCACTTGCTCATGGTAAATAATCTTCTTTTTTATAAATTTATTTTTTATTGGTGTTCGATTTGCCAACATATAGAATAACACCCCGTGCTCATCCCATCAAGTGCCCATCATCTTCTTAATGTATTGTTGGATCCTATTGGCTAGTATCTTGTTGAGAATTTTTGCATTTATGTTCATCAGGGATATTCATCTATAAGTCTCCTTTTTGGTGGGGTCTTTGTCTGGTTTTGGAATTAAGGTGATGCTGGCCTCATAGAACGAGTTTGGAAGTACTCCATCTCTTTCTATCTTACCAAACAGCATTAGTAGAATAGGTATGGATTCTTCTTTAAACGTTTGATACAATTCCCCAGGGAAGCCATCTGGCCCTGGACTTTTGTGTCTTGGGAGGTTTTTGATGACTGCTTCAATTTCCTCCCTGGTTATTGGCCTGTTCAGGTTTCCTCTTTCTTACAGTTCCAGTTTTGGTAGTTTGTGGTTTTCCACAAATGCATCCATTTCTTCTAGATTGTCTTATTTATTGGCTTATAGCTGCTCATAATATGTTTTTAAAACCATTTGTATTTCCTTGGTGTTGGTGGTGATCTCTCCTTTCTCATTCATGATTTTATTATTTTGAGTCTTTTTCTCTTCTTTTTAATAAGGCTGGCTAATGGTTTATCTATCTTATTAATTCTTTCAAAGAACCAACTCCTGGTTTTGTTGATCTGTTCCACAGTTCTTCTGGTTTCTATTTCATTGAGTTCTGCTCGAATATTTATTAACTGTCTTCTACTGCTGGGTGAAGGTTTTATTTGCTGTTCCTTCTCCTGCTCCTTTAGGTGCAAGGTTAGCTTTTGTATTTGAGTTCTTTCCCGTTTGGGGATGGAGGCTTGTATTGCGATGTATTTCCCCCTCAGGACTGCTTTTGCTGTATCCCAAAGATTTTGAACAGTTGTATTTTCATTCTCATTAGTTTCCATGAATCTTTTTAATTCTTCTCTAATCTCCTGGTTGACCCTTTCATCTTTTAGCAGGATGGTCCTTAACCCACGAGTTTGAAATCTTTCCAAACTTCCTCTTGTGATTTAGTTCTAATTTCAAAGCATTATGGACTGAAAATATGCAGGAGACAATCCCAATCTTTGGTATCTGTTAAGACCTGATTTGTGACCCAGTATGTGGTCTATTCTGGAGAAAGTTCCATGTGCACTTGAGAAGAATGTGTATTCAGTTGCGTTTGGATGTATAGTTCTGTAAATATCTGTGAAATCCATCTGGTCCAGTGTATCATTTAAAGCTCTTGTTTCTTTGGAGGTGTTGTGCTTAGAATACCTGTCAATTGTAGAAAGCGCTACGTTCAAGTCACCAAGGATAAGTGTATTGTTATCTAAGTATGTCTTAACTTTGGTTATTAACTGATTGATATACTTGGCAGCTCCCACATTAGGGGCATAAATATTCAGCATTGTTAGGTCCTCTTGTTGGATAGATCCTTTAAGTATGATATAGTGTCCCTCTTCATCTCTTACTACAGTCTTCAAGATAAACTTTAGTTTATCTGATATAAGGATGGCTACCCCTGCTTTCTTTTGAGGACCATTTGAATGATACATGGTTCTCCAACCTCTGTGTTCTGCACAGCTCGGGGCCACCCGGCGGCAGGAGCGTCCAGGCTGTCCTGGGCCCTCCCGGCCTCTGCCTGTCCCGGGGGAAGCGCCGGATCTTGGGCTGTGTCCCCCCTGCGCCCCAGGTTCCGGGGCCTGCGCCACTGGAATCGCGCTCCCGGGGCGCTGTGAGCTTGGAGCCGCCTCGGAGCTGCTCCTGGCCCAGCCTGGCGCGCGCTGTAGCCCTTTAGGGAGCTCGGCCTGCCGCGGTGTGTGGTGTGCTCTCCCCCAAGGGCCCCGTCCTCTGTTAGTGCCCTTGGGAGCCTGAGAGCATCCTCGCCCTCCTGGGATCCTGTTCGAACTCCCTGCAAGCGCCTTTCCATCTGGGAAGATTGGTGAAGCTCCTGCTTCTCTGGGCCGGGGCTTTCATGTCCTGGGGGCACTCGCCTTGTGGCCTTAGCCTGGCTTCTCACGGGGGCCCCTCCCCCTTGGATGCTTTTTTATTTCTTTTTTTTTTTTTTTTTTTTTTTCCGGCTTCCTACCTTGATAGAAGCACGAACTCTTCTCACTGTAGCATTCTGGCTGTTCTCTCTTTAAATCTCAGGCCGAATTCGTAGGTTTTCAGCATGATTTGAAAGTTATCTAGGTAATTTGGTGGGGACAGGTGATTTGGGGACCCTACTCTTCCACCATCTTGCCCCCTTCCTCCAGCATCTGACTCTTGATCTCAACTCGGGTCTTGATCCTGAGATTGTGATTTCAGGTTCTCTGTTGGGCTCCATGTCAGTCATGGAACCTATTTAGAAAAGAAAGGGAAAAACTTAATAGAATAAAAGGAGGCATACATGCCTGTTGGGGTCGCCAGTGAGGTGCACACACATCTCGATCACACTCCATTGTGAAAGACTGCGAATCCAGGACTCCCACCTCTGCATACGGTGCATTCACACGACTCCTTGATGTTGGCCATGATGGGAGTGTTTACACCAAAGAAATGGGCAAATGTCATGAATGACAGCTGTTTAAAAATGATGAATTCTTAGAGCCAGTGTAGAAGCTCATACCAGGCTATCACTTCAAACACCCCAGAGCTCACTCAAACTGATGGTATTTCTGGAAAATGATACATGTGCTGTTGGATGAGTAGAGAAGATCTCTATGCGTCCAGAAAAAATTTAAGGAATGGTATTCCATCACTGTTTCCAGGTAGACCGTATTTTCACCTCATCCATTCAAATATTCAGAAACAGATTCTGTGTTCCACTCAGAACACAAATATACTTCCAAGATTATGGTTAATAAAAATAAAGGAGAGAAGCGCCTGGGTGGCTCAGCAGTAGGGCGTCTACCTTTGACTCAGGTCGTGATCCTGGGGTCCTGGGATGGAGTGCTGCATCAGGCTCCCTGTGGGGAGTCTGCTTCTCCCTCTGCCTATGTCTCTGCCTCTCTCTCTCTCTCTCTGTCTCTCATGAATAAACAAATCAAATATTTAGAAAAATAAAAATAAGGGAGAATGTGTATATACATAAAAGTGGACCAGTCCGTGAAGGGGTATGTAGGTATGGGTTCGCACCTGGGACAAGAATGCAGTCTCATGTCATAGGAATGAGAAAGGTGAGAATCAGTCAGAGAAAATCAATATTGATAGGGAGGTAAATTACCAGCTTCATTGCACAAAAGCCCTCTCCAGGCAAGAAATATTCTCTCCACACATTTCCTACATGCAAGCCACATTTACTCCTCTGGACCTTCTCAACACACTGTTTCCTCAGGGTAAGCTCCAGATTTTCTTGCATAATTTCCCTCACTCAGTCATGAGGACCTGTCTTGCTGAATGGCTGGCTTCTCTCTCTTATATTTATGTCCTGGCTGCACCAGCAAGTCTTCTCTGACTTGCTGAGCTTGAAATAGCTGCATCCTGAGAACCCTCAAGATCTAAGCAGACATGACAACCCAATGAGATTCTCCACTGCGTAATCGTGACTTTTGGAGGCTAGAGTTTGTGGAGAAAGAAGTTGTGGAGGTCAGGGTAATATGAATTCACCCTGGGATCCCTGCATGTCCATCCTCCTGCATTTATTAAGAAGATGTGATCCTGTGAGACCATCACAAAACTGAGAATTTCTCCTTAATCATCTCTCTTGGACTCTAACTTCTTTTGCGATGGTCTGAGGGTATCAGCTATTCCTGAGAGTCAAAAATAGAGCCTGTTGGTGAGGAGATATAGGAATGCTTAAATAATCCCATCCCTCATGTCCAGGAAGTCTCTGAAACTAACTAAAGCCATCTCAATCCCTTGAGGTGAGCATCTCTGGTGTCTCACCTTCCATCTAATTGAGAGGCCAATATAAACATCTGAGGCTTCATTTTGTCCCGAGAATGAGGAACATGGAGGAGTGAAATGCAGGTCTGTCTTTCATTTCTGCATACCAGCCAGCTCCTTCTGCTCCCTGACTTATGATTATATATTTCCTCAGCACTTTCTAGTCTTCAGTCTAGCAATCTATTATTTAAGGGATAACATGATGGAGTCTCTGCAACCCACCATGCAATCTATCTGGAGTAAGGATTACCACAGCTAACATAAATTCCAATTACTCATTCAGTTTGTCATCTGGATAGGGTGGATAAAGAAGATGTGATATATTATACACACACACACACACACACACACACACAATGGAATATTACTCCACCATCAGAAAGAATGAATTCTTATCATTTACATCAATTTGGATAGAAGTGGAGGGTATTATGCTAAGCAAAATTAGTTAATCAGAGAAGGACACTTATGTGTTTTCACTCAAATGGAGAATATGAGAAACAGCACAGAGGATCATAGGGGAAGGGAGGGAAACTGAATGGGAAGGTATTAGAAATGGAGAAAAAAACATGAAAAACTCTTAACTTTAGGAAACAAACTGAGCATTGCTAGAGCGGAGGGTTTTGAGGATTGGGCAGCTGGGTGATGGCCATTAAGGAGCGCACGGGATGTGATGAGCACTGTGTGTTCTAAGCAACTGATAAATTATTGAACTCCACATCTGAAGGTAATGATGTAGTATATGTTATCTCATTAAATTTAAATAAAAAAATAGATAGGGTGATTGATAAGAAATGAAAAAAAATGTGTTGTTCTATACAGTCCTGGAGGAGAAGCTTTGCTAAAGAGGGCCATTACCCCAGGTACCCCATGTACTGTAGACTATGTGGAGGGGTCCCCTGAAATCATCCTCCATTCCCTTCTGCCTGGAGGAGATGCCTCAGGGAGGATGAGCCAGCTCCTGTCCTTACCTGTCACCACCAGAGCCAGGAGGTCACCCTGCTATGACCAGCTGTTCCTGCTCTGATATGCACACTCAAATTGCCCTGCATCATGTGGGTTCATGGATTCAACGGAGTAAGCCCTTGTTGCTAGAATCCTGTGAGATCTTCACAGACAAGGATCCAGAGACCCTCTCTTTATACAGAGAGTAGACATCAGCCTGCAGAGACGCCTGACACCAGATGGTCACAGGCCTCTCCTCACTGACCATGGGGGCTCGGTCAGCCCAGATGGAGGGTTTGGGGAGGGTCTCTGGAAAGGAAACAGATAGGGAGTTGCAAGGGTGCCCTTCTCCCCTCATTTTTCCACCTGTCACACCAAGGCCCCTCTCACACTAGTCACAATCAGCCCTGACATTCTCTGCACCCCCAGCTGTCCAGGGGTTGTTGGGCAGAAGCAGGTAGTCTGGGGAGGACTCATCTGCCTATCCTCCATCCTTCAGCTCCAACACAGCCCTGGATGTGTCCTAATTACAAAACATGTACCAACTACAATGTAAAGGGTTGAGGACAGTCATTTAGATGTTTGTAGGGTTCGCATATTTCATGGGAAGGGGGAAAATACTACTTCTAGCCTGACCAAGTAAACTTAGGTATGTATATGATGTCTAGACAGCCACTTAAAGACACCCAAACCCCAACAGGGACATGAAATTGGAATACCAAAAATATTTCTTGAAGCCAAGAAAAGGCAGAAAATGGAAATAGAAGAACAAGCAAAAGAGAGGATGAGCAAAAATAAAATAATGAATCTGATTACAATCTCTTCACTAATTACATTATATATATATAAATGATATAAACACAACACTTAAAAGACAAAGATTGTAAGATGAGTTTAAGAAAAACAAGTGTAAACAAGAATCTGCTATTTGCATTCTATAAGAAATTCACTTCATTTTTTTAAATAATAAATTTATTTTTTATTGGTGTTCAATTTGCCAACATACAGAATAACACCCAGTGCTCATCCCGTCAAGTGCCCACCTCAGTGCCCATCACCCATTCACCCCCACCGCCCACCCTCCTCCCCTTCCACCACCCCTAGTTCGTTTCCCAGAGTTAGGAGTCTTTATGTTCTGTCTCCCTCTCTGACATTTCCTACCCATTTCTTCTCCCTTCTCTTCTATTCCCTTTCACTATTATTTATATTCCCCAAATGAATGAGAACATATAATGTTTGTCCTTCTCCAATTGACTTATTTTACTCAGCATAAGAAATTCACTTCAAACATAATCATGTAAATAGGTTAAAAGTAAAAGAATGAACAACGTGACTGAGCTTTGAAAACACTGTGCTAAGAAATCCAGACACAAAATGACTGGAAAATATCAGAGAGAGTGACAGAACATGAGAGACTCCTAACTCTGGGAAATGAACAAGCGGTAGTGGAAGGGGAGGCGGGCAGGGGGATGGGGTGACTTGGTGACAGGCACTGATGGGGGTACTTGGGATGAGCACTGGGTGTTATACTATATGTTGGCAAATCGAATTTAAATTTAAAAACTTACAAAAAAAAAAAAAAGAAATCCAGACACAAAGGTCAATATTGTGTGATTCCACTTATAGGAATCAAATATACAAATTCAAGAGACAGGCATTGGAATAGAGATTGACAGGGGCTGGTGACAAAGGCACATGGGAGTGACTATGTAATGGGTAGGGAATCTCTGTTGGGGTAATAAGAATATTCTGGAAATGGAAAGTGGTGATGTTTGTCTAATATGGTACATGTACTTCATGCCACCGAATTACATACCTTAGTAATGTTTAACATGGTAAATTGTGTGTAATATATATTCAACCACATTGAAAAAGTAGAAGGAAGAAAAGTTGTGCTATAGAAACTATTTTAAAAAATTTAAGTGGTTGAAAGAGCTTCCAATTGCTGCCATCACAAATGACCACAAACTTGGTGTCTTCAAACAACATAAATTTATTCTCTTATAATTCTGGAGGTCAGAAGTGCAAAACCGGTCTCATGAGGGAGACATTCACCTAGTTCATCTGTATCCAGAACCAGAAGCCTGATGCAATGGATCAGGCTTGTAAATATTGCCCACGTATCCAGTAATTCTGGAAAACCCTGGCAATACATCTTTATATTATATTTTTAATTTTCTATGCACACAGTGGTGTAATCACACAGCAATGCAAGTATTATTCTTATCCATTTCAATGCTTATCACTTTGTCTTGCTTCATTGGATTGGTTGGCATCTCCAATTAAATGCATAGAATGCTGTGCTGAATAGATGGTCATAGGAAAGATACTTGGATCCTTCCCCATCACAGAGAGTAGGACTTCAAGTTCTTCCCTTGAAAGATGATGTCTAGGTGCTGATTGCCAACAATACCTTCATCAATTGAAGGAAACCCCCTTCATTTCTGACAAGTTTTTCTTTTCATTAGGAATTGATGTGTTTTATCAAAAGCTTTATATCTGTTGAGATTAATTTTTCTTAATGTTTAAATTTTAATTAAGGGAGGGGGGCAAGATGGCAGAAGAGTAGGGGTCCTCAACTCACCTGACCCACACACTTCCCTAGATAACTTTCAAAACAACCTGAACACCTATGAATTTGACCTGAGACTTAAAGAGAGAAGATCTGGAATGTTACAGTGGAAAAGATTTCACTTCCAATAAGGTAGAAAAGCGAAAAATAAAATAAAAAAGAATAAAGTAAGGGAGAGAAACCACAAGTAGCCAGGCTAAAGCAGTGAACGGCTCTGGGACAGGAACCAGAGCCCTAGAGAAGCAGGAACTTTAAAAATCCACACAGTTTTCCCTAACAGAAAAATGATTAGCAAGGAAGTTGGGCAGAATTGCAGGAGGGGCAGTGAAGCCTCAAGATTCCCAGAGTCACTAGAAGAGGAGAAGCAACCAGGGTAAAGCTCACCCCAAACCGTGGTCAGATTATCAGTAAAGGGCTGGAGTGCCACAGCCCTCCAGGACATTTGGGAGAAACCAATAGGTTAGGTGGCCAGGCTCTGGACAGAGGTGGCTTATCCTATTCCCTTCAAGAGAGGCTGTCCCCAGGAGCACAGGTCCAGCAGCACAGGGTCCCAGATCCAGGGTGCCCAAGCAGACAAAGCCAGCCATCCTCCATTCCCCCCTGGGACAGGCAAAAGTGGGGAGGACACAAGAAAGCGAGAACTTTCCTGCAACTGGGCACCCCGCAAACTATGGAGATCAATGCACCAACACCTGCCCCCTGGAGCATCTAGGCCAGTGTGGACTGGGAGACTACAGTTAGTTACTCACAGGGAGCTGACTCCAGACCTGGAAATTTAGCCAACACCATTGTTGTTTTTCCTCTTTGTTTCACCTTGTGCCTGGGAGAGGTGGGGCCTCTAGAGAACAAAGGCCTCACAGGATAAACAACTCACTTTGAGCCCAGGACCTGGCAAGGGGCACAACCCCCCAGGCACAACAACTGATTCTCAGAAGACCCCTCCCCCATACCAGCTGGAAGGACAAAGGAAGAGCAGGTTTATTGACCAAGCAGCGTTGGGAACCTCCAGGACTGAGGGAAAATAGGATGTAGAACTACAGGGTCCCTTTTTCTCATTTTTTTCTCATTTTTTCTTTTTTTTTCTTTTTCCATTATGATTCATTTTTATATCAAACTAAAAATCTCCAATATTTTTTCTCTTTTCTCACCTTAACTACAATGTTTTACCAATCCTTCATTTTTAAGTTTTTCCTTTTTGGGTTTTTTTTTTGTGTGTTTGTGTATTTTTTTATTGGAGTTCAATTTGCCAACATATAGCATAACACCCAGTGCTCATCTCGTCAACTGCCCCTCTCAGTGCCCGGCACCCAGCCACCCCATCCCCCCACCCATCACCCCCTCCACTACCCCTTGTTCATTTCCCAGAATTAGGAGTCTCTCATGTTCTGTCACCCTCTCATATATTACCCACTCATTTTCTCTCCTTTCCCCTTTAATCCCTTTCACTATTTTTTATATTCCCCATATGAATGAAACCATATAATTTTTGTCCTCTGATTGACTTATTTCACTCAGTATAATACCCTACCAGTTCCATCCACATCGAAGCAAATGGTGGGTATTTGTTATTTCTAATGGCTGAGTAATATTCCATTATATTATATTATATTATATTATATTATATTATATATACCACAAATTCTTTATCCAGTCATCTTTTGATGCACACTGAGGCTCCTTCCACAGTTTGGTTATTGTGGCCATTGCTGCCATAAACATTGGGGTGAAGTTGTCTTGGTCTTTCACTGCATCTGTATCTTTGGGGTAAATCCCCAGCAGTGCAATTGCTGGGTTGTAGGGTTGCTCTATTTTTAACTCTTTGAGGAACCTCCACACAGTTTTCCAGAGAGGCTGTACTAGTTCACATTCTCTCCAGCAGTGCAAGAGGGTTCCCTTTTCTCCACATCCTCTCCAACATTTGTTGTTTCCTGCCTTGTTAATTTTCACCATTCTCACTGGTGTGAGGTGGTATCTCATTGTGGTTTTGATTTGTATTTCCTGTTGGCCTTTTTGACTTTCATATTTCTACACTTACATGTTTTATTTTTTATTTTTTGGTGTGTAACTCCATCCTTTATTTTGATGGGAATTAAAAGATGAATGCACAAAAATTCATTATGAATATATTTTAATGGGCACACAATATATAAAAATGTAATCTGTGACATTAATAACATAAAGTTAGGGGGTTGACCTGTAAAAGTAGAGTTTTTATATGTGATTGAAATTAAGTTACTTCCAATTTATATTACTATGTTATAATATCAGGATGCTATATGTATTCCCCACCATAGCCACATAGAAAATATCTCTAGAATATATACAAAAGGAAAAAGAAGATAATGAAAATATATAACAACAACAAAAATCAACTAAATACAAATGAGGATAGTAATGGAAGAAATGAGGAACCAAAAAAGCTATAAAACATACAGAAAACAACAAAATCCTAAAACAAATACTTCCCTGTCAGTAATTACTTTAAATATAAATGGATTAAACACCCAAATCAAATACATAGATAGTCAGAGTGGATTAAAAAACAGTATCCAACTTTATGCTGTCTACAAGAGACTTATTTTATTTTTTTAATAATAATTTTTTTTCCATTTTTTTAATAATAAATTTATTTTTTATCGGTGTTCAATTTGCCAACATACAGAATAACACTCAGTGCTCATCCCTTCAAGTGCCCGCCTCAGTGCCCATCACCCATTCACCCCCACTCCCCACCCTCCTCCCCTTCCACCACCCCTAGTTCGTTTCCCAGAGTTAGGAGTCTTCATGTTCTGTCTCCCTTTCTGATATTTCCTACCCATTTCTTCTCCCTTCCCTTCTATATGTTCTCATTCATTTGGGGAATATAAATAATATAAATAATACTTAAATGTTTTAGATGTATTTTTCACTTCTGGATTCCCTTCAACATAGTCAATTTAATTTTGGTAGATATGCAAGATATGGGTATTTGTTTTTTGTTGTTTCTGCCTCGTTTTGAAATACAATGGTGGAAGTTAGCTTCTTCTAAAACACTACCAACATACACCCAGAACAAAGGGGAACACCTTGCTGGATCATTCTGTGTGATTATATTCTCCCTTTCTTCCCATTCTTACCCCCACCCCCGTTATCTTCTTTATGTTTTTGTGGTCAATGTTAGGGCTTTATATAAGTATTACTGATTTATATAAATTTGGGGTTGAGCATCTTCTAACATACAGAGCAAAATAAACTTAGAACCAAGAGGATCACCCTCTACAAGCCCTCAGGTAGACTACATTCTCTCTCTACTACCACTTACTCACCACCACCATTCCCCCTTTTTTGTGTTTTCTTTTTTTATTGCAGTTCTATTAGTGAACATATAGTATAACACCCAGTGCTCATCCTATCAAGTGCCCATCTCAGTGCCTGTCACCCAGTTACCTCATCCCCCCACCCACTTCCCCTTCCACAACCCTTTGTTCATTTCCCAGATTTAGGAGGCTCTCATGGTTTGTCTCCCTCTGTAATTTTTCCCACTCATTTTCCCTCCTTTCCCTTATAATCCTTTTCATTATTTCTTATCTTTGTTATTTCTATTTCTTTTTCTTTTTTCATCTTCTTTGTTTTTGGCTTTGGCTTTTAATTTTTACTTCTTTGTTTTAAAATTGTTTTTTCACTTTAGTGAACCTTTATTTTATTTTATTCTGTTCTTCTTTTCTTTTATTTTCTGGTCTCTGACCTCTTCAGAATCATCTAGGGTATATTTGGCTTCGGTCATGGTTGAGATTTTTGACTCATCCCTCTCATACATACACTCTGCACTGGACAAAAAGACTAGAGGAAGAAATAACCACAGAAAAAAAAAGAAATGGAAAAAGTACTCTCTGCCACAGAGCTACAGAATTTGGATTTCAGTACAATGTCAGATTTTCAATTCAGAAGTACAATTATAAAACTACTGGTGTCGGGATCCCTGGGTGGCACAGTGGTTTTGCGCCTGCCTTTGGCCCAGGGAGCGATCCTGGTAGACCCGGGTTCGAATCCCACGTTGGGCTCCCGGTGCATGGAGCCTGCTTCTCCCTCTGCCTATGTCCCTGCCTCTCTCTCTCTGTGACTATCATAAATAAATTTAAAAAAAAAAACGCTGGTGTCAATGAAAGTCCTAGAGGAGAACACAGGCAACACTCTTTTTGAACTTGGACACAGCAACTTCTTGCAAGATACATCTACGAAGGCAAGGGACACAAAAGCAGAAATGAATTATTGGGACTTCATCAAGATAAAAAGCTTCTGCACAGCAAAAGAAACAGTCAACAAAACTAAAAGACAACCTACAGAATGGGAGAAGATATTTGCAAATGACCTACCAGATAAAGGGCTAGTTTCCAAGATCTATAAAGAATTTATTAAACTCAACAGCAAAGAAACAAACAATCCAATCATGAAATGGGCAAAAGACATGAACAGAAGTTTCACAAAGGAAGACATAGACATGGCCAACAAGCACATGAGAAAATGCTCTGCATCACTGGCCATCAGGGAAATATAAATCAAACCCACAATGAGATACCACCTCACACCAGTGAGAATGGGGAAAATTAACAAGGCAGGAAACAACAAATTTTGGAGAGGATGTGGAGAAAGGGGAACCTTCCTGCACTGTTGGTGGGAATGTGAACTGGTACAGCCACTCTGGAAAACTGTGTGGAGGTTCCTCAAAGAGTTAAAAATATATCTGCCCTATGACCCAGCAAATGCACTGCTAGAGTTTTACCCCAAAGACACAGATGCAGTGAAACACCAGAACACCTGCACCCCAATGTTTATAGCAGCAATGTCCACAATAGCCAAACTGTGGAAGGAGCCTCAGTGTGCATCAAAAGATGACTGGATAAAGAAGATGTGGTATACGTATACAATGGAATATTACTCAGCCATTAGAAACGACAAATACCCACCATTTTCTTCGATGTGGTTGGAACTGGAGGATATTATGCTGAGTGAAGTAAGTCAATTGGAGAAGGACAAACACTAGATGGTCTCATTCATTTTGGCAATATGAAAGGGAACAAAGGGGAAAGGAGAGAAAATGAGTGAAAATATCAGTGAGGATGATAGAACATGAGAGACTCCTAACTCTGGGAAACGAACAAAGGGTAGTGGAAAGGTAGGTGGGCAAGGAGTTGGGGTGACTGGGTGTCAGGCACTGAGGGGGGCATTTGATGGGATGATCACTGGGTGATATGCTATATGTTGGTAAATTGAACTCCAATAAATAAATAAATAAATAAATAAATAAATAAATAAATAAATAAATTTTTTAAAAGAAGACATACACATGGCCAACAAGCACATGAGAAAATGCTCCACATCACTTGCCATCAGGGAAATACAAATCAAACCCACAATGAGATACTGTCTCATACCAGTGATAATGGCAAAAATCAACAAGACAGGAAACAACAAATTTTGGGGAGGATGTGGAAAGGGGAACCCTCTTGCACTGTTGGTGGGAACGCAAGCTGATGCAGCCACTCTGGAAAACTGTGTGGAGGTTCCTCAAAGAGTTAAAAATAAAGCTACCTATGACCTGGCAATTGAACTGCTGGGAATTTACCCCAAAGATACAGATGCAGTGAATCACTGGAACACCTGCACCCCAATATTTATAGCAGCAATGCCCACAATACCCAAACTGTGGAAGGAGCCTTGGTGTCCATGAAAAGATAAATGAAAATATGGTCTATATATACAATGGAAGATTATTCTACCATTAGAAATGATGAATACCCACCATTTGCTTCAACATGGATGGAACTGGAGGGTATTATTTTGAGTGAAATAAGCCAATCAGAGAAGGACAAACATCATATGGTTTCACTCATATGGGAAATATAAAAAATAGTGAAAGGGATTATAGGGGAAAGAGAGAAAATGAGTGGGAAAAATCAGAGAGGGTGACAGAACATGAGAGACTCCCCAGTGCTATACTATATGTTGGCAAATCGAACTTCAATTTAAAAAATAAAAAGAAAAGGGTGGGGGTGAGGATAACAGGGAAAGGAAGAAAAACCTTGCTAATAGCTTACTCTCTTCTCTTTTAGGTTTCTACGACAAACCCTTCCTCTCTGCTGCCCAGAGCGCCTTGGTGAAGCTAGGGGAGAAGATCTCATTACAGTGAAATTCAGCACACATCCCACTTGATATATTTTCACTGACCAGGGAAGGAGGAGCCACCCTTTCATAACCCAAAATGGGGAACATCAAGGCACCTTTATTCTAGGTCCTGTGAACCAAAGCTTCTCAGGGAACTACAGGTGCTATGATTGGCACAGTGGCAGCCCTTATGTGTGGTCAGCCCTAGTGATGCCCTGCAGCTTGTGGTCACAGGTAGGTGCACCCCAACCCAGCCCTGTGTCCTTCTCCTCAGGGCCTTCACATCCAGCAGGAATGCAAAGAGATGCACTGAGAAAGAACAGTGGGGCAGTAGAGACTGCAAATAAAGACTTTCATCCACACCCCATTCAACTTCCACATCCTCTCCTAGAGTTCTCCAGACAGTGCCTTTTAAAAATATTTGGTCCACCTGCACCCCGATGTTTATAGCAGCAATGTTCACAATAGCCAAACTGTGGAAGGAGCCTTGGTGTCCATCGAAAGATGAATGGATAAAGAAGATGTGGTTTATGTATACAATGGAATATTACCTAGCCATTAGAAATGACAAATACCCACCATTTGCTTTGATGTGGATGGACCTGGAGGGTATTATGCTGAGTGAAATAAGTCAATAGGAGAAGGACAAATATTATATGGTCTCATTCATTTGGGGAATATAAAAAATAGTGAAAGGGAATAAAGGGGAAAGGAGAAAAAATGAGTGGGAAATATCAGAAAGGGAGACAACATAAAGACTCCTAACTCTGGGAAACGAACTAGGGGTGGTGGAAGGGGAGGTGGGCGGGGGGTGTGGGTGACTGGGTGATGGGCACTGAGGTGGGCACTTGACGGGATGAGCACTGGGTGTTATTCTGTATGTTGGCAAATTGAACACCAATAAAAAATAAATTTATTTAAAATAATAATAATAATAATAATAATAATAATAATAATAATTAAATAAATAAATAAATAAAAATATTTGGTCCAGGGAACATGTGTGCTCAGGGGTTGAGTGTCTGCCTTTGGCTCGGGTCGTGATCCCAGGGTCCTGGGATCGGTCTCACATCAGGTTCCTCATGGGGATCCTGCTTCTCCCTCTGCCTATGTCTCTGCCTCTCTCTGTGTCTCTCATGAATAAATAAATAAAATCTTTAAAAAATATATTTGGTTTGTTAAGAATAGAGTGACCAATATTCAGAATCACATCAAGGAGCATTGTTGAGACAATAGATCCCAGACCCCACCTCAAACTAACCCACTTCTCATCTTCACATGCTTAGTTGTATCTGGAAACCCTTAAACTAATCTTCAGTACTAGGCTCCACTCTGAGTGATCAGCTGGTAACTTACAGCTTGTGAGAAGAATTCTAAAAACTCTAACACAAGCCACATTATCATAGTGTTTGCATCTCTCTGCTCAGCAGAAGACAGGTTACAGCAAAGGGAAGCGACTGCTAATCACTGAACAGGGAAACCACATTAATCTCTCATGCCCACCTTGTCTGGGTCACTCAACAAACTGAGCACAAATACTAGTCATGGCAGTGTAAGATCATACAGGCTAGAGTGCTCTTTTAATTTAACAATGCATGGATAATTAGGCATTGATGGAGGAGGAGTGAATTTATTAGTCTTTTTCTTTAGAGCAGATAGTCACCGTATTTTGTTTTAGAAATCATCTAATCCAGTATCAGGATACTACCACCCTGTATTATCTTCTTAAACTCAAAATATTTTGCACTTTGCAATTAGGAACTAATTTGAAATTCCAAATCCATTTGAAATTAATTTCTGTATTTTAACAAGAGAGAGTTACTATGATTTCTGAGCATTGTCATCTCACAGTATTTTATTACATCCTTGAAAGGACATAGGCCCAGAAAGTCTATATAACAAATAAAGAAATGTGTTTAAAGATTCAGAGAACAGCAATGTCTAGTAAACAGTCATACAATAGTGGAGATACATTTTACCTAAAAGTATCTGAAAATTTTCTCCAAGCTGCTTCCCAGATATGAATAGTGCTATCCTTTTTCACGTATGAAAGAGGAACACAAGTCATATGTGAGATGAAGAAAATGTAGAGGAGAAAATTTAGGGTTCTGAATATGTGGAGGTGTTGTAAGGATATGACTAGACTTTCAGGGAAATCACCACATAAAGAGGGAATGAAAAGCAAATACAACATTCACATGATCACCTCCTTTGCAGTTCACAAGACTCCCCCTTGGACCCAGGCTCAAAGATTAAGTATGGTGCTCATGAATGCATAAGCTTGTTGAGGAGGGGTTCTGACTGTAATCACAAATAGGGAAATGAGTTCCCCTTTCAGGGCTCTGGGGTTGGGATGAAATGGAACATGACCAGTGATTGCTCATCTCCTTTGAATTATGTCTGTAGATCTAATGAACCAAGATTACACGATGGGGAATTTGATCTGAATGAGTGTAACTGGGCTGGCTCTCCTGGCCATACTGGTTGAAAATTGGCATAGTCATCACGCTCCAAACAAGGAAAACTGGCCAGATTTTCCTGAACTGAGCCAGAGTAAACAGGAATGTTAGACAGAATGGACTTTTGGACAAACTCCTAACACCCACAAGATAGATACCTGTCAGTGAAGCAGAAGTGAGTCAGCACTGTGGAGTCCTGCAGAGCTACTGGGAGAACAAAAGAGAATGAGGCACTAAGAATTTTGGATCCACTTTCAAACCAATACAATGGTATTTTCTTATACATATCTGGTATCGTTGTACACCACCTTTCTAGATGTTGGTGAGAAAATTCTTGGTATAGTCTTGGCTTAACTCATTTCCTGTGATAAAAAGCATGAAAAAGAATTCTCAGTTCTCATTGCTATTTTTCTCCCAGCCTCTGTAAGAAGATCTGGCTCAAAACTTCATTCTGTCTTGAATTTAGCAGCAAAACCAGATCCCCTCATATCCTTCTAGGTAAAACCTTAACACTTAGAATTCCACTCATTATTAATACTACTAATTAATTATTAACACTGTCCACTCATCATACCATATATTCCATGACATATGTGCTTCTGGTGTCCCATCACCTAGTCATGTTTTCCCCATTGTTAAGAAACTAACATTTTTTCTTTTTATTTATTTGTTTAAAATAAATTAATTAACATAGTGTGTTATTAGTTTCAATGGTAGAGTTTAGTGATTTATCAGTTGCATGTAACACCCAGTGCTCATCACATCAAGTGCCCTCCTTAATGCCCATCACTCAGTTACCCTATTTCCCTATCCTCATCCCCTCCAGCAACCCTCAGTTTGTCTCCTATAGTTAAGAGTCTCTGTGGTTTATCTCTCTCTCTGATTTCATCTTATTTTATTTTTCCCTAGCTCCTTCCGTTCCTTTTCATAGCTCCTTCTGCTATGTTCATCTGTTTTGTTTCTTAATTTCCACTATGAGTGAAATCATGATGCTTGTCTTTCCCTGATTGACTTATTTCACTTAGCATAATACCCTCTAATTCCATCCACATCATTGCAAATGGCAAGGGGATGGATTGAGTGGGTGCCTGGGCAGTGAGGGGAGTACTTGATGGGAGCACTGGGTGTTATACTATGTGTTGGCAAATCAAACTCCAATAAATAAATATATATATATATCATATATATATGATATATATGATTTCATTCTTTTCAATGGCTGAGCAATATTCCATTGTATATATGTAACATTTCAAAATGTCTCATGTCTCTAATGCAAAGTCAATAGACTAGTGAAAATAGCTCCAATAAGCATCTCCTCTGTGAATTTTCAATAGACTGGTTAGTCTATTGATCCATCCCTTTGTAGTATTTATCATGAGGTCTACAAGGCATAAAATATTATAAATATTTAGTGAGATTATGAATGAATAAGTTGATGAGAAAATGTTAGTGATTGGGCCAGACAAAACTATGAGTAAGTGCCACAGTTTCAGAGGATGGCTAATCAGAGACTTTACAGCAGAGCCAGGATGCAATGGGGCTGGATCCTGACAGAGGGATAAGATTAGCCTCACACGCTTGGTTTTTTCCACATAAGAGCCTTGTTTGGAAAGCATACTATAACCTTGGGAATAAAAGCATCCTCCCATCCTAGGAAAAGACTATATTATCCTGTAGCCATGATGACAAGGAGCCACCAGAACCAATTTTTCACCCATTGTCAAGGAGCACTCACCTCAGTGAAAATGCCTTGGCAATTCAACCAATCAGCTCCTTGCATTTAAATATCAGCCAATCAGAAACAAGTTTACTCCCGTAAACATACCTTGAATGGCAGCCAATCAGAGTCCCCCTCAAAAAAACATTTTTACAGATGATACCAAACTACAAGAGGCCCTGAGAAACCACATTTCCCAAAAACCCTGTCTAGGGTCATCTGTAGGCTCTGCTCAGAGGCTCAAAGACACCAGACACCATGTCTGGCCAGCATCACTCTCCCTCAACATAGCAAAAATAAATTCTGCTTTGCCTTTTTTTTATTTCAAGGACTGAATGGTGAGTGCATTAGCCTCTGATAGTTCATATATTGGGTTGATTTAGGTTACCCCTAAGGCTTGGCTTAGGGGAAGAGTATGGGGACTTATATACCAGGACCTTCACTTCTATGTTAGGCTTTATGCTAGTCACTTCATTTATAGGAGCATACTTCAAGGCTGTGAATTTTATTCTATTCAATCCACCTCTCATGTGAGCAAACAGACACTCACAAATGATATTATTTGATGAGCACCTGCTGGATCAGTTGGTAAAGCATGAGACTCTTGATCTTGAGGTTGTGAGTTTGAGTCCCACACTGGGTATAGAGACTACTTAAGAGTAAATAAACAAAAACTTTAAAATGTTATGATTTGAATAATGATACAAATATATGGATTCTGTTTCAGTTTGGGATGGTGGTGATGGTCCCAAAACAGTGTGAATGTGCTTAATGACACTGAACCATACAAAAAAAAAAATGGTTAAAATGAAACCCTATCTGTCAAGCAACAATTCCCCTTGGGGGTATAGAGTTTAAGTATTGAAAGATGAAAAAGTTCTGGAGCCTCACTTCACAACAGTGTGAATGTACTGCACACTACTGTACAATTGGTAAAGATGGTAAATTTCATGTTATATTTTTTTACTACAATAAAGAAAAATTTTTAAATAGTTAAAATGATAAAAAATTTATATATATTTTTTACTACAATTTGTGAAAAGCTCTTAGTTCTTTGTGGTCTGTAGAGACTGAAAGTAGATTACTGGTTTCCTGGGGCTGGCAGAGTGAGGGGAAAATAGGCATCAATGACCAGCAGGCATGGGGTTTCTTTTTGTGCTAGTAAAAAAAATTTTTAATTACATTGTGGTAATGGTTGAGCAATTCTGTGAATATACTAAAAATCATTAAATTATACACTCTAAGTGGGTAAATTGTATGGTGTGTGAGTTATATCTCAAAAAGTTTTTTTAAGTGCCAAAAAATGAATAAATTGTTAGTGACATACTGGGTGTTGCTCACCCTTTAAGTGATTGAGTGATGGTTTGAAATCCATCATCTCCAACATGGCTTACAGTCTCTAAACAGAGATTGTCCCAGGAGTATGAGTGTGAGCCTAAGAAGACTTTATAAGAAACCAGAAACAAACTTCGTGAAGAGGATGGTATGGTTTACCATAGTATGTGGTGTCCAAGGAAGACGCTGAAGGTTTAGGGGCATATCCCCCTAAAGCAATCATACAACACCTCTAATTAGCTGGATAAAACATGCCATTTACTTAACTTCTTCATACCTCAGTTTCTTTAAAAAAAAAAAGATTTTATTTATTTATTCATGAGACAGAGAGAGAGAGGGGGGGGGAGGCAGAGACACAGGCAGAGGGAGAAGCAGGCTCCCTGCAGGGAACCCGATGTGGGACTTGATCCTGGGACCCCAGGATCACGCCCTGGGCTGAAGGCAGATGCTCAACCACTGGGCCACCCAGGCATCCCATACCTCAGTTTCTTGTCTGCAAACTGAGGGGATAAATGCTACCAACTTCACTGGGTTATCATGAGGTTTCAAAGAGTTAGTTAATGGTTGCAAACAACACAAAACAAAGCCTGATACATAGTAAACAATTTCAAGACTGGATAACACAAACCATACCTTCAAAGATGATTCTGTTGGACTCCTGAGTGGCTCAGTGGTTGAGCATCTGCCTTTGGCTCAGAGTGTGATCCCGGGATTCTGGGATGGAGTCCTGCATCAGGCTCCCTATGGAGAGCCTGCTTCTCCCTCTGCCTATGTCTCTGCCTCTCTCTCTGTGTCTCTCATGAATAAATAAATAATCTTTTTTTTAAGCCACAATAATCAAAACAGTGTGCTATTGGCCAAATAATAGACAAATAGATCAATGGAACTGAGTAGAGACCCCAGAAATAGAACCCACATAAATATAGTCAACTGATTTTTTCTCAAGTTTGTTTGTTTGTTTATTTATATAATCTGTACACCCAATGTGGGTCTCAATCTCACAACCTTGAGATCAATAGTCACACACTCCGCTGAGCCAGCCAGGTGCCCCATAGTGATGTCTTTTCAGATACAACACCAAAGATACAAACTATGAAACAATCAAACTTCAAGAAATAAGCTGAACTTTATTAAAACTAAAAACTTAAAAAGAACACTAATAAAAAAAAAACAATGTCAAGGGAATTATAAGACAAACTACAGACTGGAAAAAAATATATTTTTATTTTAAAATTTTTTATTTATTTATTTTATTTTTTATTAGAGTTCAATTTGCCAACATATAGCATGACACCCAGTGCTTATCCCGTCAAGTGCCCCCCCTCAGTGCCTATCACCCAGTCACCCCAAACCCTCGCCCACCTTCCTTTCCACTACCTCTTGTTCATTTACCAGAGTTAGATGTCTCTCATATTTTGTCACCCTCACTGATATTTTCACTCATTTTCTCCCCTTTCCCCTTTATTCCCTTTCACTAATTTTTATATTCCCCAATGGATGAGACCATATAATGTTTGTCTTCGTCCTTCTCCAATTGACTTACTTCACTCGGCATAATACCCTCCAGTTCCATCCATGTCGAAGCAAATGGTGGGTATTTGTCGTTTCTAATGGCTGAGGAATATTCCATTGTATACATAGACCACATCTTCTTTATCCATTCATCTTTCGATGGGCACCGAGGCTCCTTCCACAGTTTGGCTATTGTGGACATTGCTGCTATAAACATCGGGGTGCAGGTGTCCTGGCGTTTCACTGCATTTGTATCTTTGGGGTAAATTCCCAGCAGTGCATTTGCTGGGTCGAAGGGCAGATCTATTTTTAACTCTTTGAGGAACCTCCACACAGTTTTCCAGAGTGGCTGCACCAGTTCACTCCCACCAACAGTGCAGGAGGGTTCCCCTTTCTCCACATCCTCTCCAACATTTGTTGTTTCCTGCCTTGTTAATTTTCCCCATTCTCACTGGTGTGAGGTAGTATCTGATTGTGGTTTTGATTTGTATTTCCCTGATGGCCAGTGATGTGGAGCAATTTCTCATGTGCTTGTTGGCCATGTCTATGTCTTCCTTTGTGAAACTTCTGTTCATGTCTTTTGCCCATTTTATGTTTGGATTGTTTGTTTCTTTGCTGTTGAGTTTAATAAGTTCTTTATAGATCTTGGATATTAGCCCTTTATCTGATAGGTCATTTGCAAATATCTTCTCCCATTCTGTAGGTTGTCTTTGAGTTTTGTGGTCTGTTTCTTTTGCTGTGCAGAAGCTTTTTATCCTTTTTTTTTATTTATTTTTTATTGGTGTTCAATTTACTAACATACAGAATAACCCCCAGTGCCCGTCACCCATTCACTCCCACCCCCCACCCTCCTCCCCTTCTACCACCCCTAGTTCGTTTCCCAGAGTTAGCAGTCTTTACGTTCTGTCTCCCTTTCTGATATTTCCCACACATTTCTTCTCCCTTCCCTTATATTCCCTTTCACTATTATTTATATTCCCCAAATGAATGAGAACATATAATGTTTGTCCTTCTCCGACTGACTACTTCACTCATCATAATACCCTCCAGTTCCATCCACGTTGAAGCAAATGGTGGGTATTTGTCATTTCTAATAGCTGAGTAATATTCCATTGTATACATAAACCACATCTTCTTTATCCATTCATCTTTCGTTGGACACCGAGGCTCCTTCGACAGTTTGGCTATCGTGGCCATTGCTGCTATAAACATCGGGGTGCGGGAGTCCCAGCGTTTCATTGCATCTGTATATTTGGGGTAAATCCCCAACAGTGCAATTGCTGGGTCGGAGGGCAGGTCTATTTTTAACTCTTTGAGGAACCTCCACACAGTTTTCCAGAGTGGCTGCACCAGTTCACATTCCCACCAACAGTGTAAGAGGGTTCCCTTTTCTCCGCATCCCCTCCAACATTTGTTGTTTCCTGCCTTGTTAATTTGCCCCATTCTCACCAGTGTGAGGTGGTATCTCATTGTAGTTTTGATTTGTATTTCCCTGATGGTAAGTGATGCAGAGCATTTTCTCATGTGCATGTTGGCCATGTGTATGTCTTCCTCTGTGAGATTTCTCTTCATGTCTTTTGCCCATTTCATGATTGGATTGTTTGTTTCTTTGCTGTTGAGTTTAATAAGTTCTTTATAGATCTTGGAAACTAGCCCTTTATCTGATATGTCATTTGCAAATATCTTCTCCCATTTTGTGGGTTGTCTTTTAGTTTTGTTGACTGTATCCTTTGCTGTGCAAAGGCTTCTTATCTTGATGAAGTCCCAATAGTTCATTTTTGCTTTTGTTTCTTTTGCCTTCATGGATGTATCTTGCAAGAAGTTACTGTGGCCGGTTCAAAAAGGGTGTTGCCTGTGTTCTTCTCTAGGATTTTGATGGAATCTTGTCTCACATTTAGATCTTTCATCCATTTTGAGTTTATCTTTGTGTATGGTGAAAGAGAGTGGACTAGTTTCATTCTTCTGCATGTGGATGTCCAATTTTCCCAGCACCATTTATTGAAGAGACTGTCTTTCTTCCAATGGATAGTCTTTCCTCCTTTATCGAATATTAGTTGCCCATAAAGTTCAGGGTCCACTTCTGGGTTCTCTATTCTGTTCCACTGATCTATGTGTCTGTTTTTGTGCCAGTACCACAGTGTCTTGATGACCACAGCTTTGTAGTACAACCTGAAATCTGGCATTGTGATGCCCCCAGATATGGTTTTCTTTTTTAAAACTCCCCTGGCTATTCGAGATCTTTTCTGATTCCACACAAATATTAAAATAATTTGTTCTAACTCTCTGAAGAAAGTCCATGGTATTTTGATAGGGATTGCATTAAATGTGTATATTGCCCTGGGTAACATTGACATTTTCACAATATTAATTCTGCCAATCCATGAGCATGGAATATTTTTCCATCTCTTTGTGTCTTCCTCAATTTCTTTCAGAAGTGGTCTATAGTTTTGAGGGTATAGATCCTTTACCTCTTTGGTTAGGTTTATTCCTAGCTATCTTATGCTTTTGGATGCAATTGTAAATGGGATCAACTCCTTAATTTCTCTTTCTTCAGTCTCATTGTTAGTGTATAGAAATGCCACTGACTTCTGGGCATTGATTTTGTATCCTGCCACGCTACCGAATTGCTGTATGAGTTCTAGCAATCTTGGGGTGGAGACTTTTGGGTTTTCTATGTAGAGTATCATGTC
Organism: Canis lupus baileyi; assembly: GCF_048164855.1. Taxonomy (NCBI): domain Eukaryota; kingdom Metazoa; phylum Chordata; class Mammalia; order Carnivora; family Canidae; genus Canis; species Canis lupus. The sequence continues at coordinate 103,323,500 of NC_132838.1, read as the reverse complement.
ATCAGCGAAGAGGGAGAGTTTGACTTCTTCTTTGCCAATTTGAATGCCTTTAATGTCTTTTTGTTGTCTGATTGCTGAGGCTAGGACTTCCAGTACTATGTTGAATAGCAGTGGTGACAGTGGACATCCCTGTCTTGTTCCTGATCTTAGGGGAAAGGCTCCCAGTGCTTCCCCATTGAGAATGATATTTGCTGTGGGCTTTTCATAGTTGGCTTTTAAGATGTCGAGGAATGTTCCCTATATCCCTACACTCTGAAGAGTTTTGATCAGTAATGGATGCTGTATTTTGTCAAATGCTTTCTCTGCATCCAATGAGAGGATCATATGGTTCTTGGTTTTTCTCTTGCTGATATGATGAATCACATTGATTGTTTTACGGGTGTTGGACCAGCCTTGTGTCCCAGGGATAAATCCTACTTGGTCATGGTGAATAATTTTCTTAATGTACTGTTGGATCCTATTGGCCAGTATCTTGTTGAGAATTTTTGCATCCATGTTCATCAGGGATATTGGACTGTAATTCTCCTTTTTGGTGGGGCCTTTGTCTGGTTTTGGAATTAAGGTGATGCTGGCCTCATAGAACGAATTTGGAAGTACTCCATCTCTTTCTATCTTTCCAAACAGCTTTAGGAGAATAGGTATGGTTTCTTCTTCAAATGTTTGATAAAATTCCCCTGGGAAGCCATCTGGCCCTGGACTCTTGTGTCTTGGGAGGTTTTTGATGACTGCTTCAATTTCTCCCTGGTTATTGGCCTGTTAAGGTTTTCTATTTCTTCCTGATCCAGTTTTGGTAGTTTGTGGCTTTCCAGGAATGCGTCCATTTCTTCTAGATTGCCTAATTTATTGGCGTATAGCTGTTCATAATATGTTTTTAAAATCGTTTGTATTTCCTTGGTGTTGGTAGTGATCTCTCCTTTCTCATTCATGATTTTATTAATTTGAGTCTTCTCTCTCTTCTTTTTAATAAGGCTGGCTAATGGTTTATCTATCTTATTAATTCTTTCAAAGAACCAACTCTGTTCTGTTGATCTGTTCCACAGTTCTTCTGGTCTCGATTTCGTTGAGTTCTGCTCGAATGTTTATTAACTCTCTTCTTCTGCTGGGGGTAGGATCTATTTGCTGTTTTTTCTCTAGCTCCTTTATGTGTAAGGTTAGCTTTTGTATTTGAGTTCTTTCCAGTTTTTGAATGGATGCTTGTATTGCGATGTATTTCCCCCTTAGGACTGCTTTTGCTGCATCCCAAAGATTTTGAACAGTTGTATCTTCATTCTCATTAGTTTCCATGAATCTTTTTAATTCTTCCTTAATTTCCTGGTTGACCCTTTCATCTTTTAGCAGGATGGTCCTTAACCTCCACGTGTTTGAGGTCCTTCCAAACTTCTTGTTGTGATTTAGTTCTAATTTCAAGGCATTATGGTCCGAGAATATGCAGGGGACTATCCCAATCTTTTGGTATCGGTTCAGACCCGATTTGTGACCCAATATGTGGTCTATTCTGGAGAAAGTTCCATGTGCGCTTGAGAAGAATGTGTATTCAGTTGAGTTTGGATGTAAAGTTCTGTAGATATCTGTGAAATCCATCTGGTCCAGTGTATCATTTAAAGCTCATGTTTCTTTGGAGATGTTGTGCTTAGAAGACCTATCGAGTATAGAAAGAGCTAGATTGAAGTCACCAAGTATAAGTGTATTATTATCTAAGTATTTCTTCACTTTGGTTAATAATTGATTTATATATTTGGCAGCTCCCACATTCGGGGCATATATATTGAGGATTGTTAAGTCCTCTTGTTGAATAGATCCTTTAAGTATGATATAGTGTCCCTCTTCATCTCTCACTACAGTCTTTGGGGTAAATTTTAGTTTATCTGATATAAGGATGGCTGCCCCTGCTTTCTTTTGAGGACCATTCGAATGGTAAATGGTTCTCCAACCTTTTATTTTCAGGCTGTAGGTGTCCTTCTGTCTAAAATGAGTCTCTTGTAGACAGCAAATAGATGGGTCCTGCTTTTTTATCCAGTCTGAAACCCTGCGCCTTTTGATGGGGTCATTAAGCCCGTTCACATTCAGAGATACTATTGAGAGATATGAGTTTAGTGTCATCATGATATCTATTCAGTCCTTGTTTTTGTGGAATGTTCCACTGAACTTCTTCTTAAAGGGGAATTTTAAGAGTCCCCCTTAAAATTTCTTGCATAGCTGGTTTGGAGGTCACATATTCTTTTAGTTGCTGCCTGTCTTGGAAGCTCTTTATCTCTCCTTCCATTTTGAATGAGAGCCTTGCTGGATAAGGGATTCTTGGTTGCATGTTCTTCTCATTTAGGACCCTGAATATATCCTGCCATCCCTTTCTGGCCTGCCAGGTCTCTGTGGAGAGGTCTGCTGTTACCCTAATACTCCTCCCCATAAAAGTCAGGGATTTCTTGTCTCTTGCTGCTTTAAGGATCTTCTCTTTATCTTTGGAATTTGCAAGCTTCACTATTAAATGTCGAGGTGTTGAACGGTTTTTATTGATTTTAGGGGGGGGATCTCTCTATTTCCTGGATCTGAATGCCTAAACAGGAATGGGAAGGGAATGCCCTTCCCAGATTAGGAAAGTTTTCAGCTAGAATTTGTTCAAATACATATTCTGGCCCTCTGTCCCTTTCGGCGCCCTCGGGAACCCCAATTAAACGTAGGTTTTTCTTCCTCAGGCTGTCGTTTATTTCCCTTAATCTATCTTCATGGTCTTTTAATTGTTTGTCTCTTTTTTCCTCAGTTTCCGTCTTTGCTATCAACTTGTCTTCTATGTCACTCACTCGTTCTTCCACCTCGTTAACCCTCGTCGTTAGGACTTCTAGTTTGGATTGCATCTCATTCAATTGATTTTTAATTTCTGCCTGATTAGCTCTAAATTCTGCAGTCATGAAGTCTCTTGAGTCCTTTATGCTTTTTTCTAGAGCCACCAGTAGCTGTATAATAGTGCTTCTGAATTGGTTTTCTGACATTGAATTGTAATCCAGAATTTGTAACTCTGTGGGAGAGAGGACTGTTTCTGATTCTTTCTTTTGAGGTGAGGTTTTCCTTCTAGTCATTTTGCTCAGTGCAGAGTGGCCAAAAGCAAGTTGTATTGGGAAAAGGAGAAAAAGAGAGGAGAGAAAGAAGGAAAGAAAAGAGAAAGAGAAAAAAAGGAAGAAAAAAAACGAAAAAAAAAAGAAGAAAAAGAGAAAGAAAAAGAAAGGAGAAAAAAAGGGGGTGGTGGAAGGAAACAAATCAAAAAGCAAAACAAAACAAAACAAAACAAACAAACAAAAAAAAGAACCACGGGGGAGTATCTTCTGATTCTGTATACTTTAAGTCCCTTGACTTCCCCTGGAACTTGTCCGTCTAGCTGGTGTTCTGGGGGAGGGGCCTGTTGTGCTGATTTTCAGGTGTTAGCACTTGGGGGAGCTGCTCTGCCACCTGCCTGGTGAGTTGTTTACCCCGTGAGGCCGCAGGAGGAACAGCCCCAGTGGCGGGGCCAGCTCTGGAAACCTGGATTCAGCTCCGGCAGGAACTCCGGAGGTCTCTGTCTGCAGGGCCTGGAGGCTCCGGGGCGGGGCCGCTGATCTGCTCAGCTCGGGGCAGGAGCGTCCTTGCGGTCCTGGGCCCTCCCGGCCTCTGCCTGTCCCGGGGGAGGCCGGATCCTGGGCTGTGTCCCGGCACCCTGTGCTCCCGGCCTGCGCTGTTGGATTCGCGCTCCCGGGCCGCCGCGCAGCCCCCTCCGCGGAGCCGCCGCCCGAGCACCCCCGAGCTGCTCCTGGAACCGCGCAGCCCCCTCCGCAGGGAGCCTCTTCCTCTGCCCGAGCCCCTCCGAGCTGCTCCCGGGGCCGCGCAGCCCCCTCCGCGGAGCCGCCGCCCGAGCCCCTCCGAGCTGCTCTGGGTCCCGCCGTGCGCGCTGCAGCCCTTAGGGAGCTCGGGGCAGTCTCCTGGGCGCGCAGTTGCTCTGTTACTGTCCCAGGGAACCCGAGGGCATCCCCGCCCTCCTGGGTCCTGCTCCAACTCCCTGCGAGCCCCTTTCCGCCCGGGAAGGTTGGTGCAGCTCCTGCGTCTCCGGGACGGGGCTCTCCTGTCCTGGGGACACTCGCCCCGGCCTCAGCCCGGCTCCTCGCGGGGCCCCTCCCCCTTGGAGGCCTTTGTTTCTTTATTTCTTCCCCCCCCCCCCCCCCCCCGTCTTCCTACCTTGATAGAAGCGCGAACTCTTCTCACTGTAGCATTCCAGCTGGTCTCTCTTTAAATCTCAGGCCGAATTAATAGATTTTCAGGATAATTTGAAGGTTTTCTAGGTAATTTGGTGGAGACAGGTGATTTGGAGACCCTACTCTTCTGCCATCTTGCCCCTCCAGAAGCTTTTTATCTTGATGAAGTCCCAATAACTCATTTTTGCTTTGTTTCTTTTGCCTTCATGGGTGTATCTTGCAAGAAGTTGCTGTGTCCAAGTTCAAAAAGGGTGTTGCCTGTGTTCTCCTCTAGGATTTTGATGGAATCTTGTCTCACATTTAGATCTTTCATCCATTTTGAGTTTATCTTTGTGTATGGTATAAGGGAATGGTCTAGTTTCATTCTTCTGCATGTGGATGTCCAATTTTCCCAGTCTCTTTATTGAAGAGACTGTCCTTTTTCCAGTGGATAGTCTTTCCTACTTTGTTGAATATTAGTTGACCATAGAGTTGAGGGTCCACTTCTGGGTTCTCTATTCTGTTCCATTGATCTATGTGTCTGTTTTTGTGCCAGTACCACACTGTCTTGATGACCACAGCTTTGTAGTACAACCTGAAATCTGGCATTGTGATGCCCCCAGATATGGTTTTCTTTTTTAAAATTCCCCTGGCTATTCGGGGTCTTTTCTGATTCCACACAAATCTTAAGATGATTTGTTCCAACTCTCTGAAGAAAGTCCATGGTATTTTGATAGGGATTGCCTTGAATGTGTAGCATTGGGTACACATTGACATTGGGTAGCATTGACATTTTCACTATATTAATTCTTCCAATCCATAAGCATGGAATATTTTTCCATCTCTTTGTCTCTTCCTCAATCTCTTTCAGAAGTATTCTGTAGTTTTTAGGGTATAGATCCTTTACCTCTTTGGTTAGGTTTATTCCTAGGTATCTTATGCTTTTGGGTGCAATTGTAAATGAGATTGACTCCTTAATTTCTCTTTCTTCAGCCCCATTGTTAGCGTAGAGAAATGCCACTGATTTCTGGGCATTGATTTTGTATCCTGCCACTCTGCCATATTGCTGCATGAGTTATCGCAATCTTGGAGTGGAGTCTTTTGGGTTTTCTATGTACAGTATCATGTCATCTGTGAAGAAGGAGAATGTGACTCCTTCTTTGCCAATTTGAATGCCTTTTATTTCTTTTTGTTGCCTGATTGCTGAGGCTAAGACTTCTAATACTATGTTGAATAGCAGTGGTGAGAGTGGACATCCCTGTCGTGTTCCTGATCTTAGGGGAAAGACTCAGGCTGGGAGAAAATATTTGTGAAAGAATAAAATTAGACCCTTATTTTACACTGTACCCCAAAATTAAAAATTAAATGGATTAGCAACTTAAGTGCAATACCTTAAATCCTAAAATTTTAAAATCCTAAAATGCTCCTTGACATTGATCTTGTCAATGATTGTTTTTGGACATGACATGAAAAGTAAAGGAAACAAGAGCAAAAATAAACATGTGGGACTACATCAAACTAAATAGATTGTGTACAGCAAAGGAAACAATCACCAGAACAAAAGGACTGCCTATAGACTGGGAGATAGTTGCAAGCCATATATCTGATAAGGGGTTAATATCTAAAATGTGTAAGGAACTCATGCATCTTGACAGCAAATAATAAATAACAAAAACCCAATTTCAAAAAGGACAAAGGACCTTGATGGTCATTTTTCCAAAGAAGACATGCAAATGGTCAATGTACACATAAACATGCCCAACATCACTCGTGATCAGGGAGAAATTCAAATCAAAACCCAGTGATATAATGAAATATTACTTAGCCATTAGAAATGATGAATACCCGCCATTTGCTTCAACGTGGATAGAACTGGAGGATTCTGCTGAGTGAAGTAAATCAATCAGAGAAAGACAAACATTTTATAGTTTCATTCATACAGAGAATATAAAAAATAGTGAAAGGGATTATAGGGGAAAGGAGAGAAATTGAGTGGGAAATATCAGAGAGGGTGACAGAACATGAGAGATTCCTAACTCTGAGAAACGAACAAGGGGTGGTTTTAAAGGAAGGTGGGCGGGAGAATGGGGTGACTGGATGATGGGCACTGAGGGGGGCACTTAACTGGATGAGCACTGGGTGTTATACTATATATTGGCAAATAGAACTCCAATTTAAAAATATACAAAAAAAAAATAAAAACCAATGAGATATCACCTCACACCTGTTAGGAAGATTTGCATCCAAAAGGCAGAGATAATAAGTGTTAGCAAGGGTGTGAAAGAAAAGGAACACTTGCACACTGTTTTGACAGCCATTTTGGAAAATAGTTATCAGTAATTGTCATCAGTTACTCCAAAAAGTGGAAGTAGATTTACCATATTACCAGCAATCCTAGGTTTAGGTTCATATCCAGGTTCATATCATAACCAGTATCTTGAAGAGATACCTGCATCCCTATGTTCATGACGGCATTATTCACAATAACCAAGATAAGGAGACAACCTAAGGATCCATTGATGTATGAAAGATAAAGAACGTGTCATAGCCACAAAATTCAACCACAAAAAAAGGACATTCTTCCATTTGTAGCAACACAGATAAACCAGGAGGTCATTACGCTGAGTGAAATGAGCTAGACAAATGGAAAGACAAATATTGCATAATCTCATTTGTATGTGGTAAAAATCTAAAAACATTGAACTCATAGCACTAGAAACTAAAACGATGGGGATCCCTGGGGGGCTCAGTGGTTTAGTGCCTGCCTTTGGCCCAGGGCCCGATCCTGGAGTCCTGGGATCAAGTCCCACATCGGGCTCCCGGCATGGGGCCTGCTTCTCCTTCCTCCTGTGTCTCTGCCTCTCTCTCTCTCTCTCTCTGTGACTATCATAAATAAATAAAATTTTTTTAAAAAAATTAAAAAAAAGAAACTAAAATGATGGTTGTAAGGGGCTGGTGAATGAGGAAATAAGGAGATGTTTGTCAAAGGGTACAAAATTTGAATTTTAAGCTAAATAGATTCTAGGGATCTAATGCACAACATGATAACTATAGTCAATGATACTGTATTGCATCCTTAAAATTTGCTAAGAGAGTAGACTTTAAGTGTTCTCATTACAAAAAAAAGGTTGTAATAATGAAGTGATGGATGTGTTAGATCATAGTAATCATTTCACAATGGATACACATATTAAATCATCACATACATCCTAAATATATACAAATTTTTTTATCAATTATCCCTAAATAAAACCAAGGAAATTTTTAAATTAGAGAAATTAAAAAGTAAAATCACCCACTCCCAGAAATGGAGTTTAACCTAAAACCATTTTGATTAAAGTGAGAATGGAAATCTTGTCTACTAGACAGATACTGGATAGGATATTTACTTGAAAAGCTTTAAAAGTGTGGTGTCAGTGCCTTCCAGAGAAAATAAATCTTTATTTTTAAGATATCTTAAAGCCCTCATAATTCAAGCTCAAACTAAGACTTCTATGTAGAAGTAGTATTGTAGAGTGAAAAAAAATACTTTGATAAAGACAAGTCTTTGGAAAGATTTCCCTCTAGAAAAAGTGGCTCTAGAACTGGTCCAATCACCATCTCAGAAAAGAATAAGAAAACCCATCTGGCTGCAAGTCTGGAAGCAGACTTATGAAAAATCAGAAACGTGGACATCTTCCACAAGAGTGTGAGGTTGAATTCCATTCCTAAGCCATGTAGGACCAAACCCATAAATGAATGTAAAAATGGTTACAGTCTACTGAGACACCTGGGCCCTCCAGAAGAATCAAATGGAAGGCAACACTTTTGCTAAAAGTACACACAACAATATTCATTGGAATTCCATAGGTAGGAAAATTCGCTGTGAATGACTAGCAATATAAAGTTGAAAACTTCATGAAGAAACAAAGAAATCCAAAAATACAATGAAAGAATTAGCAACACCAAGGGACTTGAGATATAGAACTGTCATGTGCATATATAAATTATTAAAATAGTAAGTAAAGAAGAAACCTACAAGGAAACAAAGGCTAGGCCAATTCTCTAAAGTCCAGACTCTAGTGAAAGGGAATGGGGGGAATGGGGAGGAAATGAGTGAGAAGTATCAGAAGGGGAGACAGAACATGAGAGACTCCTAACTCTGGGAAACGAACTAGGGGTGGTGGAAGGGGAGGTGGGAGGGGGGGTGGGGGTGACTGGGTGAGGGGCACTGAGGTGGGCACTTGATGGGATGAGTACTGGGTGTTATTCTAGAAGTTGGCAAATTGAACACCAATAAAAAATAAATTTATAGGGGATCCCTGGGTGGCGCAGCGGTTTGGCACCTGCCTTTGGCCCAGGGCGCGATCCTGGAGACCCGGGATCAAATCCCACGTCGGGCTCCCAGTGCATGGAGCCTGCTTCTCCCTCTGCCTGTGTCTCTGCCTCTCTCTCTCTCTCTGTGTGTGTGACTATCATAAATAAAAAAATTTAAAAAAGGAAAAAAATAAATTTATAAAAAATAAAATAAAATAAAGTCCAGACTCAACCCCAATTAGGGCCACGGCATGGAGATACTAGCCTGATTCTCCGTGGTGCCAAGAAGTTGACTTAAATTCCAGGGAGCTCCCCACAACTTTTAAAATAATTTCACAGAAACCTGTTATCAGGCAACCAACCTCTTGAATATAATCTCAAACTCTCTGAAGTGAGGAGGGGCAGAACTTTCTTACCATACCATAGGAACTGCTTCTCTGGTCCTGGGCACTTTATCCCCAAAGGACAACTAGCTCTTTTCTGACACAGGGACCCACTCACTAGGAACTTTACCTTCTAAGGACTATGAATGGACTTTAGGCTGACAATGATGAGAAAATTAAGATGTATTACAGGAGAGAAGTGAAACAAGATGCTCTCATGGCCCAGGGACACCTTTGTAATCTACAGGGGAGCCTGCCTCATTGTCTCCTTTGAACTAGCAACCACCACCTCCCTCCCCCAAGGTTTGGTATCTAAATGTTTCAATAGGCCAAGTGTGACTTTATTTTTTTAATTCTTTTTTTTTTTTTTTACTTAAATTCAATTTGCCAACAAATAGTATAACACCCAGTGCTCATCCCATCAAGTGCTCTTCTCAGTGGCCATCACCCAGTTACTCCATCCCCCCACCTCCCCTTCCATGACCCTTTGTTTCCTAGAGTTAGAAGTCTCTCATGGTTTGTCTCCCTCTCTAATTTTTCCAACTCAGTTCCCCTCCTTAAAAACAAACAAACAAAAAACCCATAGCACATAGCTAGGTTTCTCACATGCATTGGCTGTGTCTACTCTCTAGAAATGTGGTCAACATAAAAACTCTGGTGAGTGGCTCTGGGTCCTTACCCACTACTTCTTCTGCACCCATCTTTCCTGTAAGTTTATTGAGACTAAGTTCCCTAAATCATGCACACAGAAATTTAGCTGTAAGAAGCCCCCAGCGGTATCCTTGGCCAGTCATATGTGGGAAGACAAGACAATAGCAATCCAGTGCATGTCCCTTTTCACAGAGGAGAGCTTCTGCTTTTAGGTCTGAATCTTCCCAGGACTGGATGTGCAAGTTATCATCTCAATCAAAAATGCCCATCTCACCTGAGCTTTTCTTCTCCAGGATCGCTTCTGAAAAAGACCTTATAGACTCTGGAGGATAATGCCCTCCCTCAAAATGTTTAAGGACATTTTGATGGAGACCATGTGGATAGGTGACATGCGTGAGTGTCAGCTGGCTGCAGAAGAGGGGTTCTGGAACTTGGAGCCAAGGACTGGAGGCAACAGAAAAGAATGTAATAGAAATCTTGTTGTGCTCACTTCAGCAGCACATATACTAGAAATCTTGTCATTTGCAACCACAGGAATGGACCCCAAGGCCCTATGCTAAGTGAGGTAAGTCAGACACACAAGGACAAACATTACCAATACCACTTATATGAGGACAAAACTGTCCTATATTTTTACTTTGGTGTTGGTTACATGACTATATACATTTATCAAAACTCATATAGAACTGAACAGGATGAGATGCTGGATGGCTCAACAGTTGAGCATTTGCCTTTGGCTCAGGGCATAATCCCCAGTCTGGGATTGAGTCCCACATCAGGCTCCTTACAGGGAGCCTGCTTCTCCCTCTTCCTAGGTCTCTGCCTCTATGTGTGTGTATCTCATGAATAAATAAATAAAATCTTAAAAACAACAAAAAAAAAGAACTGATGGCCAATAGTGAAAGAGATTATAGGGTAAAGGAGAGAAAATGAGTGAAAATATCAGTGAGGGTGATAAAACATGAGAGACACCTAACTCTGGGAAATGAACAAGGGGTATTGGAAGGGGAGGTGGATGGGGTCTGGGGTGACTGGGTGATGGGCACTGAGGGGGGCACTTGATGGGATGAGCACTGGGTGTTATGCTATATGTTGGCAAATTGAACTCCAATAAAAAAAATTTTAAAAATTAAAACAAAAAAATCATTATTTTTTATTTTATCTTATTTTATTTTATTTTATTTTATTAATAATAAATTTATTTTTATTGGTGTTCAATTTGCCAACATACAGAATAACATCCAGTGCTCATCCCGTCAAGTGCCCACCTCAGTGCCCATCACCCAGTCACCACAAACCCCTGTCCACCTCCCCTTCCACTATCCCTTGTTCATTTCCCAGAGTTAGGAGTCTCTCATGTTTTTGTCACCCTCACTGATATTTTCACTCATTTTCTCTCCTTTCCCTTTATTCCCTTTCACTAATTTTTATATTCCCTAAATGAATAAGACCATATAATGTTTGTCCTTTTCCGATTGACTTATTTCACTCAGCATAATACCTTCCAGGTCCATCCACGTCGAAGCAAATGGTGGGTATTTGTCATTTCTAATGGCTGAATAATATTCCACTGTATACATAAACCACATCTTCTTTATCCACTCATATTTCCATGGACACTGAGGCTCCTTCCACAGTTTGGCTATTGTGGACATTACTGCTATAAACATCGGGGTGCAGGTGTCCCGGCATTTCACTTCATCTGTATCTTTGGAGTAAATCCCGGCAGTGCAATTGCTGGGTCATAGGGCAGATCTATTTTTAACTCTTTGAGAAACCTCCACACAGTTTTCCAGAGTGACTGTAACAATTCACATTCCCAACATTTCATTTTCAAAGATTGCTTGGACCCTTTGAGAAAAAAAAAGAACACATTTTGAGTTTTAAAATACTTAAGATTTTAATATTTAATTTCTGCTTTATAGAAGACTAAAGAAATAAACTTATGTAAGAAACAGAATATTTTGTTTCAAAAATTGCATTTTGTTATGTTGGAGAGGATGCGGAGAAAAGGGAACCCTCTTACACTGTTGGTAGATTTACCCCAAAGATACAGATGCAATGAAACGCCGGGACACCTGTACCCCGATGTTTATAGCGGCAATGGCCACAATAGCCACAATAGCCAAACTGTGGAAGGAGCCTCGGTGTCCATCGAAAGATGAATGGATAAAGAAGATGTGGTTTATGTATACAATGGAATATTACTCAGCCATTAGAAATGACAAATACCCACCATTTGCTTCGATGTGGCTGGAACTGGAGGGTATTATGCTGAGTGAAGTAAGTCAATTGGAGAAGGACAAACATTATATGTTCTCATTCATTTGGGGAATATAAATAATAGTGAAAGGGAATATAAGGGAAGGGAGAAGAAGTGTGTGGGAAATATTAGAAAGGGAGACAGAACATAAAGACTCCTAACTCTGGGAAGCGAACTAGGGGTGGTGGAAGGGGAGGAGTGTGTGGGGTGGGGGTGAATGGGTGATGGGCACTGAGGGAGGCACTTGACGGGATGAGCACTGGGTGTTATTCTGTATGTTGGCAAATTGAACACTAATAAAAAATAAATTTATTATAATAAATAAATAAATAAATAAAATTTTCAAAAAAAGAAAAAAAAGAAGGCAAAAAGAATAAAGATTACTTAAAAAAATTGCATTTTGTTGAAACATTGTAAAGATTCTCCAAATCTTTGGAGAACATAGTGTTATTTCATTCTGATGAAACCAATTAACTGATCCAATCATATGTATACAAAACAAAGAGGAGCCAAGATTAAACACAAAGTTTTTAATGATTCTAACATTTCTGCTTGGTACACTACCCTATGCCTTTCCTGGGCATAATGTCCACATTTCATAATTTAGAAGTGAACCCTGATTAGTAAATTGAACACCAATAAAAAATAAATTAAAAAAAATAAAAAAAATAAATAAAAATAAATACCTTAGAAGTGAACCCTGAGATGAGTCTCAGGTGAGGCAGACAATTGTCAGAGGATCTGGTTAGACCACAGAGATGATCAGATATGTCATAGGGACCATGATTTGTCTCATGGTCAAAGTACAGGGAAGACTGTGAGCCTTCTTATAAAAAGTCAGTGTGAAAGCCCCATGTCAAATAGTGTTGTTGGGCTTCACCCACCACATCCTGTGCACTTACTGGCCTGCTGGGCTCAGTCTCCACTCAGCTCCTCCATATGTGCCTGGTATAATCATTGCTATGACCTCTACACTCACTGCCCTTCTCTTCCTTGGTGAGTTCTTGCACACAGGGGAAACAGAATTCGGGAGTCTGGGTGTGGGTGAGCGGCATGTCTCATTGTTCCTGTCTTCCAGGGCTGTACCTGAGCCAGACCACCAGCACCCAGAAGCGTGAGTCCCTTCTTCAGAGCCTCAGAATCTCTCTTCTGGGCTCAGATGCAGTATCTATCTATGAAACCAAAGGAGGGGGCAGGGGCTCTGGTTTGCTAGGAGGGCTTGAGGCCAACAGGGTAGAAATTTGCGTGGGAAGGGACTTTATCTGGAACTCCAGCCTCTGATTCTCTTCCAGAGATTCTTTCAAAACCCATCATCTGGGTCAAGCCAAATTTCATGATTCCAAAGGGAATGCCAGTGTTGATCTGGTGCCAGGGGACTCCTGAGGCCATTGAATATCAGCTGCATCTTGAAGGACATCTCTATGCCCAGCAGAGCCCAAAACAACTTGAAAGGAGGAACACAGTCATGTTCCGCATCCCAAAAATGACCCTGCTCACTGCAGGGCAATACAGGTGCTTTTACCGAATCAAGGAGCTCTGGTCAAAGCCTAGTGACCCTCTGGATCTGGTGGTAACAGGTAACTATTTCATCTTTGGCCTGAGTCCTGGAGAGGGTCATCATTAATTTATTAATCTCCGCTAGTGTCATTCAACCTCACTTAGTGGTTATCTATGACCTAGAGGCAGATTTGTCATAGGTCAGGTTCTCCAGGGGAGATGCACTGGGGATCATTCTCAAAAGTGACCCTATGATGAGGAATGAGGGTAACAAGCCAGGTATAAGGCAATGCTGGTTGTTTCAACAGACACCTCAGCCAAGCAAATGTGGATCTCTGGACCTGGGAAGGCCCTTCTGAATGGTCTCAAGATGAGACTAGGGGCTCTGTACCTGCCAGTGTCAACCCCACCTAGGGAGGTTCCATTCAAACATCTGTGCTTTTGTGGCACTTATGTTCTAGCAACAGAAGACAGACCATGAGTCCAAGTCAGGACAAACCATCCATCAATAAGCACATGAGGAGTAAATGGTGGTATGGAATGGTATTAGGAGAGAATGCAGTCTTGGATAAGGACACTCCCTTCAGCCAAGGGATGCAGTTCTCAAACTTAAGCAGGTATCAGAATCACCTGGAGGGCTTGTGAAAACAGAAATGGCTCCAGTGTGCACCCATGTTCATGAAAGCCCTGTTTACAATAGCCAAAAGGTAGCAACAATCCCAGTGTCTACTGACAAAGGAACAGATAAACAAAATGTGGTATACACATGATGGAATATTATTCAGCCTTAAAAAGGAAGGAGATTGGGACACCTGCTATAACATGGACAAATCTTGAGGACATTATGCTTAGTGAGATAAGTCAGTGACAGAAGGACAAATACAGGATGACAGTGTTGGGGAGAGCAGGTGGCAATATTAGAGCTGTCTGAATGGGCCTCATAGAGCAAGTACCTAAGTCACTTCTCTGTGGGACCTAGAATGGTCAAATTCATAGAGAAAGAAAACAAAATGGTGGGTGCCAGGGGATACAGGATGGGGATGGGGAGAAGCTGCTTAATAATGGGGATGGTTTCAGTTCTTCAAGATGAAAAGAATCCTGGAGATGGATGGTGGTGATGGTTGCATGACAATGTGAATGTGCTTGATGCCATTGAACTACTGTACACTTAAAAATGGTTAAGATAGTAAATTTAATGTTTCATGTAGTTTATAACAATTTAAAACAATAGTAATTTTTTCCTTTTATTTTGTTATTTATTAGTTCATTAATTCTTCTGTAAATACATTACCTCCTGAATAACATTTTACAGTTCCTCAAGTCACAATTTAAATTCCAAGCACTTTAGATAGATGTATAGATAATGTAGTGGATGCTGTGAACAATAATTATTTTTAAACACACAGATGGTTGCCTTTCCCCTGAGTTTCTGATTCGGGGTCTGGGGTGGAGCCTGGGAATGTGAATTTCTAATAAGCTTCCAGGCGATACCAATGTCGCTGGCCCCAAGGATCACTAACTCTGAGCACCACTGATGTCAGAAATCCTCAGAGAGAGAGATTCATATTACTGCCCTTAAAAGCTAGAAGAGTGAGTGTCTCAGTCTTGAAAGGAGAGATCAGGGAGGAAGTGTCCATGACCAAAATAAGAAACAGAGATTCTGGGGAGTGATATCTCAGCCTTAAGGCCAAAGAGGAAGGGAACACAGAAGGTAGGATAAAGACTCTCTTAACCTACTTGTCTCCTTCTCCCACAGGAATGTATGATACGCCCACTCTCTCCGTTCATCCCGGGAATAAGGTGATTTCGGGAAAGAACGTGACCTTCTCTTGCCGTCTAGACACTGCAACAAACAAGTTCTTTCTGCTCAAGGAGGGACGATCCAGCCACCCACAACACAGATATGGGAACATCCAGGTGGAGTTTCCCATAGGTCCTGTGACCACAGCCCACAGAGGGACGTACAGATGTTTTGGCTCTTATAACAACCATGCGTGGTCTTTCCCCAGTAAGCCTGTGAAACTCCTGGTCACAGGTGAGGAAACTCCCAGATTTCCCCTCATGTCCTCTCTGGAACCCCAAGTAAACCCTGACCAGTGATGAGGAAGGGACAGGTGGGAAACCACGGAGAGCATCTCGCTCCAGCACCCTCATCCACATGCATTTTGTGGAGGCCCATTTGATTGTTCCTGAGGAAGAAGGCCAGAGGGACAAGAAGAGGGAGGGCCCAGAGATGAGGCAGGAAGACCGGAGGAAACCCAAAACCCTCATGGTTTTCTTTGTTTCCACTGCCAGAAGGTGTTGGGGACACCAGCCTTGTACCCACAGAACATACATCTTTTTCTGGTGAGTAACAGGTATTTCTAAGCCTGGGGAAGGGAGCAAAGCCTCCCAGTGCATTAAAAACATGGCATTTGTTCAAAATATCCCATTTACTGCATAGTATTTGCCATGAGCTGCAACTCCATCAGTCGAGCAGACAAATATCCTTGCTTTTGTGGCACGATATTGTATCCATCCCAGCAGGAGACAGACCATGAGTCAAAGCCAGATAAATAAGCCAATCATATAGCGCAGGAGGAGCAAATGGTGATGTGGAAAGAAGACAGAGTAGAACAGGATGACAGTGTTGGGGAGAGCAGGTGACGATATTAGAGCTGTCTGAATGGGCCTCACAGAGCAAGTACCTAAAGAACTAAGGGGGGGATCCCCGGGTGGCTCAGAGGTTTAGTGCCTGCCTTCTGCCCAGGGAGTCCCTGCATGGAACCTGCTTTTCCCTCTGCCTGTGTCTCTGTCTCTGTTTCTGTCTGTCTCTCTCCCTCTCTCTCTGTGTCTCTCATGAATAAATAAATAAAATCTTAAAAAAAAAAAAAAAAAGGAACTGAGGGCATTCTCCTGTGCCTACATGGGGAAGAGTGTTCCAGAGAGAGGGAGTGGCCACCGAGTGTGGCAGGGGATGGCCAGCGTGACAGCAGAGCAGCACAGAAGCCTTGCACCAGCAGTGACTTCATACACATGCTGCTAGGGACAGGGTGGCTGGGCTCAGGGCCTTGAAGAAAATGGGGAGCCTGTGAGTTACCCCATGTGTAAGGAAGAAGTCATGTTGACCAACATAATTAGGAAACTGAGGGCTAGATGGAAGACACATCTGGCATGAGGCCCTGGAGCTGAATTCCCCCTTGGGTTTGCCTGCCCTTTGGCTCCTGCTCTCTACCTGCCAGACGAAGCCACTAGGACCTGGAGGTGGGGTGGGGACCTGGAAAAGCTGCAGAAGGTCATGGGGTCCATCCAAGGGGAGGAGAGGCTCCCGCAGCAGAGACCAACACCATCTTTTTTTCTCCCTACTTCACTTCCCTATCATCCGCAGAACCTTGGGACACCTACTTGTTAGCCACAGAAGCAGAATTCCAGCAAGGTAAGCAAGCAATGGAGTGCTGCACACTGTGAAGGAATGTGATCTGGAACGGGGAGTGGGAGAGTGGTAGAGTGAGGTGGTGCCCGGCTATTCCTGTCAGTAATCAGTCTGTTCTTCTCACCCCAGCCCCTGCCTTCTGGGATCACACTGCCCATAATATCCTTCAGATTGGTCTGGCTTTCCTGGTCCTGATGGCCCTCATGTGCCTCCTGGTTGATTACTGGCTTTGCAGGAAGAGGATACAAGAGCAAGCCAACAGGGCTTCACCTCAGGAATGCAGGAGAAGGTTCAGAACACAGAGAACCCCTGGACAAATGACCAAGAGATGTGCTGGCCACAGTTAGAGCTGAACACTGGCATTGACCTTGGGCTGTGTGAGCTGTGTTGCACCCATGGAGGGACGGAACATTTCCTTCCTAGTTTGGTCTTTGTCTCTAGTTCTTCTTTCCTTTGCTGCAATATATCATTCAAGATATTTAACAACTAGTACAGAATAGGCATTTATCAAGGGGAACATGAGCCAGCAAAGTGCCACCCCAAAGAGTCTCCCCCCAAAAAGTTCCCCAAATCCTCCAGCTTGACTTCAGATATCACTTCCATGCTCCCCTATAACAGCACAGGGGCTCTAACACTGCATACATATCCATTTTCCTGACTCTACAGTGAACTTGTGTGAATTTAGCCCATGTGGTGTCTGGTGGCTGTGCTCACAGCTCTTGCCACTAAGAAAGTCCTCCAGAAATATACGTCAGGTCAATGAGTATATAAATGAGGCTGTAGCACAGCTTAGCATTTGAGACTCCTTTAAAAAAAATTCCATTTATTTATTCACAAGAGACACACAGAGAGAGGCAGAGACACAGAGGGAAAAGCAGGCTCCCTGCAGGGAGTCCAACACAGAACTGGATCCCAGGAACCTGGGACCACGACCAGAGCTGCAGGCAGACACTCAACCACTGAGCCATCCAGGTGCCCCAGCACCTGAGACTCCTGATTATGGTCCTTAAAATGCTGTCTGGACCCTTTGTTCCTTACGAATTTTTATTCTATCAACCCATTAATATAACCATTATAGGGGTCCCTTCCCCCCACCAGTAATCTGACACCCCACATGGCTGAAACCCATTCTTTAAATCTGAGCTTTATGTTATATATCAGAGAACATTAACTCCAGCCTCAAAGGGGTAATATGCATATTTAACAAGATAAAAAATATCAAGAAACCAGCATGGGCTCTGACACTTGTAAGTCAACTCAAAGCATGGCAGCTGTTATTACTCAGTACTACAGGAAACTGAAACTCACAGCAATTGTTACCTCAGTACCAGTACTGAATGTCCTTCTTCCTGTTCTTCATCTACTAGGTGTTCACAGTCCAAGAGCTTCTGTTGATACTGAATCTTAGTGTTCTTCAAATCCCGAGACATGACAGACTGGTTTGGAGCATGTTTATGACATCTCAAATTTTCTATATTCTAATCTAGGCAGGAAACCTCCAGTCTCAAGGGGAAAAAAAAATGTGTAAGGTAGCAGAATTTCAGGTCTCCAGATAAAAGTGCAGGGGCTTGAGAGCCTTCTCAGAGGAATGGAGGGGTCTTTTCCACACAAGGCTGTTCCTCTCACTGTTCCAACTCAAAATCTTCCAAAACTGGTCAACAGGACTAGGCCAGATGGTTAAGTAGAGCTCTACTGTTTCAGAAAATACTGAGCCTGGTTTGTATTCCAGACAGTAAAATGAAACACGAGGTGAAAGGGAGGGAGGAAAAGGGGAGGAAGTACTGGCTGATTGTTTGCTATGTAGATTTGTTGGAAACACTCAAAAACACTTCCACTATTTTGCAGTGGTTAGAACTAATAGCTTTGCCCCACTTGGATGTAAGGGAGGTTGAGAATGACAGCCTTTATTCCAGGCATCTCTGTGACAAGATACATACTGGCATTTCTGTGACTAATGGAGTGAGGAGGGATGTGACAGAGTTCTGATAGGCAGTGGCAGTCTCTGCTACAAGAGCCTACTATGTGCCAGGCACTGGTGAAAGGACCGCACATCAAAACAAAAATCTCTGCCAGAGCAGGGCTGATTGTCCAGGAGTGCAGATCTTAAAGAAAGTGAGTAAATGAAGCAAAAGGGGATAAGTTGGGGTGGAAGAAATGCAGGATGTCATCAGAGCCTCTTTCTGTGCAAAATTCCACTACATAGAGACATTGAGGAGGGCATGCAGATGAGGAAGGGGGATGATGGTGGCAGGAGTCTGTACCAGTTCCTGCAGAGGCTCATGCTAAACAGAGGCTGAAAACCAAGCAGTGTGAGTAGAGCTTTGATACTGGGTAACACTGGGTACATGCAGGCAGTACATCAAGCACAGGCATGGAAGCCACATCTTAAATGCACATTTTATCTTTAAGGCAAAAGGAGCTCATTGAGCATTTTGATAATGGCTGTGATAGGATGGCTTGTTCACTGCAGAATGACCTTTCCAACTATAGAGAGAGGGGTTATGCAGAAGAAAACAAAACCATGGAGAAACAGACAGCATAATTGAGAATGTCACCTATTTCTGGGGTTGACAACCAGGAAAGATGACTAATACCGATAATCCAGAGGGATGTCCAGCAATGGATGATGGGTACTGGTCCTTAGATTAGTAATATTTTCTGGTTTTGTTATATCCCAGGATTTCCTGGATTATCCTGGGCCCTTTAGATTTCACTATTAACTTTAGGATGCCACTTGTCACAAAAGACCAGACAGGGTTGCTGTGCATGAAATTATACTAAAGCTACAGATCATTTTATTTTTTAAAATTTTTTATTGGAGTTCAATTTTCCAACATATAGCATAACACCCAGTGTTCATCCCACCAAGTGCCCCCTTCATTGCCCATCACCCAGTCCTCCCAACCCCCCGCCCACTTCCCCTTCCACTACCCCTTGTTCATTTCCCAGAGTTAGGTGTCTCTCATGTTTACTACAGATAATTTTAGGAGGGATTATCATCTCTTCAATCTTTCAATCCATACAAGTCTGAAACCTAAATGTGTAATATTTTGCCATGTATTTAAATGTTCACTGATTTTCCTAAATAATATCATGTCATCCTTTGTGTACAGAATGTGCCCGTCTTTTGTTAGATTTGCATAAGATATATCTTCTAGTTATACCATCCCCAGGTAGATCCCTAGATACATTACTTTCATTTTGTAAGTGGTATCATTCTTTAAATAATTTTATCACCATTGTTTGTTGCAGGTATTATAAAAATAAAATTGATTTTTGTATATCAAATGTGTACTCGGTGATCTTGCAAAGTTCACATCTTAATTTTAATAGTTTTGGAGTATTTTAGATTATTTCTAGATTTTAAAATTTTGTGAATTTTTTTATAAAATCAATTTTCTTTTTTTTCCTGTCTTACTACCTGGCTGGAACCTCCAGGACATTAATAAGTAGCAAGTATCCTTTTCTTAGTACCAGTATTATGGGGAATATTTTTAATATCATACTGCTGAGAAAGCAAATTGCTATAATTTTTGTAGATATTCATCGTCTCCGTTATAAAATTCCTTTGTGGGCAGCCCTCGTGGCGCAGCGGTTTAGCGCTGCCTGCAGCCCAGGGCGTGATCCTGGAGACCCTGGATCAAGTCCCACAGGGTGCTCTCTGCATGGAGCCTGCTTCTCCCTCTGCCTGAGTCTCTGCCTCTTTCTCTCTCTCTCTCTCTCTCTCTCTTTCTGTGTGTGTGTGTGTGTGTGTGTGTCTACGAATAAATAAATGAAATCTTTAAAAAAATAAATTTAAAAATAAAATTCCTTTGTATTCTTGTTCTGCTAAGCTTGTTTCCATTTACAAATGAGGAAGAATATATCCAGTGAGACCAGTTCAGAGGCTCCCCTGTTATTCTAGATGATAGTTGATAATGGCTCAGGGAAAGTGGAGATCTTTCACATAATTTAGGCACAGAAGTCATACTTTCTTTTATTGTTTAGAAATGATGGCTAAAATTAAGGAAGCAGCCCAAATGTCCATCAACTGAGAATGGATAAAAAAAGATGTGGCGTATATACACAGTGGAATATTATTCAGCCATCAGAAAGAATGAAATCTTGTCATTTGTAATGACATGGATGGAGCTAAAGTGTATTGTGCTAAGTGAAATATGTCAATCAGAGAAAGACTTTTCCAATTCTGAGTTAGGAATGAGAGCTCAAGCTTTAGAACATGGACAATCATGTGGGGAAACCTCCATCCCCTCTACTTTCACTGATCCATGGCTCTGAAGACCAATTTTCTGCTTTGTCCCTCAGACTCAGGTGTCAACCCACTGGAAACTGGTTTCTCTCCCCCCACCCATACACACGTCCACTGAAGCTGTTTTAGTGATAAACATTAATGGCTTCCTGGAACTCTCGTTGGATGCTTCTCACCCCATGTCTCACCTTTGTTCCTCTGTCGGTTGTATAACCACTTCCTTCTTGAAACAGTCACTTCACTGGCCTCCTCTGCTCATTTTCTGACTGTCCCTGAACCATCACATCTGCAGGCTTTCCATCATCAGAGTTTGTGGGTGCATGGTAGATCTGCCTTTCTCCGGACACAAATCTGGGTGGATCTCATTTAACTCCATGGTTCCTTTCTCTTTTTTTAAGATTTTATTTTTTAAAATTTATTCATGAGAAACACAGAGAGAGAAGCAGAGACATAGGCAGCAGGAAAAGCAGGCTCCCCACGAGCAGCCTGATGCAGGACTCAATCCCGGGACCCCAGGATCACAACTTGAGCCAAAGGCTGACACTCAACTACTGAGCCACCCAGGTGCCCCTAACACCATGGTTTCAATTTCTCTAAGATGCCCAAATCAAATCTGTCTCTCTGAACTCTAGTTTCATTTTGGAACTTTGGGTTATTTTACCAGGTTCATTCAACCGACCTGGACTCATCATCTTCCTACCACCAAAGTTGTTCTTCTAATTTGGAAAAATCCCAACTCTGTTCACAGTTGCTTTGCTCTCTTTTCTATATCTATACTTGTGCTCTGATCACTACTGCAGGGAATAAGTGCCACACAAATTAGCAGGTAATGATACATGTATAATTTGTGTGTTTCTGGGTAGATATCTATATTTTTATTATTTTCCCTAACAACTGTCTTTTTGTCAATTTGCCTTTTGGAACTCTGATCAAGTAAAGATCTTATGTATAAATATTTTTAGGGGCATCTGGGTGGCTCAGTCAGTTAAGTGTCTGACTCTTTTTTGCCTTAAATTCAAGTTAGTTGGGGAGCCTGGGTGGCTCAGTTGGTTGAGCCTTTGGCTCAGGTCATGGTTCTGGAGTCCCGGGATCGAGCCTCATGTCAGGCTTCCCACTCAGTGCGGGGTCTGTTTCTCCTTCTGCCCCTCCCTCTGTTCCTTCTCTCTCACTCATTCTCTCTCAAATAAATAAAATCTTTCTTAAAAATTCAAGTTAGTTAATATATAGTGTAGTATTGATTTCAGGAACAGAATTTAGTGATTCATCACTTACATATAACCCCCAGTGCTCATCCCAACAAGTACCCTCCTTAATGCCCATCACTATATCAGCTCAGGTCTTGATCTCACGGTGGTGAGTTCAATTCCTGTGTTGAGTTCCATGCTGGGCATGGAACCTACAGACATACACATACATAAATATTTTTAAAAGATTTTCTTATAAATTTTAAGAATGTATAATATATATGTTATATATTATATGTATAATTTCCTCAGTTACACTCATGTCACAGTGTTTTTCTGAAATATGGTATCAACTGCAACTCACACTTTATGTGTATTTTTGGTAAACGCTTTGACTTCTATATTCCTATATTCCATGTAAAAGTCTTCACAAACCCCAACACAAATGTCCTCTATCTTTCTGCCAAATGCCTTTGTTTTTAGATTAATTTCCTAGGGACGCTTTTGGCTCAGGTTGTGATCCCAAGGTCCTGGTATCGAGTCCCACACCCAACTCCTCACAGGGAGCCTGCTTCTCCCTCTGCCTATGTCTCTGCCTCTCTCAGTGTCTCTCATGAATAAAAAATAGTAAAATATTTTTTTAAAAAGAGTAGCTATTTCCTTACATACATGCATATGTTATATGGCCACATTGTAAGAGTTGTTTAACTTTCAATCAACTTAATGTAGCTGTTATGTACACCATGGTTAGTGTGAAGTACCAAGATGGTCACCCGCCTGCAAATCAGACACCCACTGGGACATCTCTTTGTGCATATGCATGTCTGAAACCCTCAAATACAGCATGTTCAGGAAGCCTCTCAACCTCTGCACACCTCTCCTCTGGGGCCAGATGATCCTGTACTGTGGGGGGATTGCCTACGTCAGCTCAGCTGCCATAACAAAATACCATAGACTGGATGGCTTAAGCAACAGAAATTTATTTTCTTGTAATCCTAAGACTCGAAAGTCTAAGCAGAGGTGCCAACCAATTCAGCTCCTCAGTAAGGACTTCTTCCTGCCATGGAGATGGCCTTTCCTTAGTGCAGGTGCAGGTTCCAATAATATCACCAACCCTATCAGGTTAGGAGCCCTCCACTATGGCCTTATGATCCCCTAAAGCCCTAGAACCAAATACAGTCCCAGTGAGGATTAGGGCTTCAATCTATGCATCTAGGGGAAATAGGGCACAATTCAGCCAACAGTAGTGACTGCCCTCAGCATTATATGTTTAGCAGCATCCTTGGCCTCTATCCACTAAATGCCAGGCACACCCCCTTAACCATGACTCTGGATATGCCAAATGTCCTTTTAGAAACAAAAATCCCCTCCATCCCTGGTTAAGAACCTCAGGCCTAGGATATAAACAGGGTAGTGGGTGGGGCCTGTATGAGCTCTGGCCTGGAGACAGCTGGTGACCACGTGAGCCCCCACCCCAGGCAGAAGGAACAAGAGGAACAGCAGAAGGGGGAATGCTTGGGCAAAGAGCGGTTGCCCAATGTGGCTAGAGCAAGTGAGCTCTGGGAAGGTTGGTGACAAGGTCATCAGGGCCGATAGACATGAAACCTAATGCCAGTGCTCTAAAAAATAAAGATGTCTTACTCTAGGCTGAGTCTGGAGAATTGCCCTGGCATTGTAACCCTGCATCTACTCCAGATTGAGTGACGGTTAGGTGGCTCTTATTTTCTGGCAGAAAGTCAACTGAGCCAGCATTTTTCAACCTTAGCACTACTGACATTTGGTGTCAGATAACTCTGTGGTTGCAGCAGGGAGCACTCTCCTGTACATTGAAAGATGTTTAACAGCATCTTGGCCTCTACTTGCCAGATGCCAGGAGATCCCCCCCATCCAGTGTTGATAACCAAAAATGTCTCTGGACACTGAGGCAGTGGGAGAAGAATCACCCCAAGTTGAGAACCATCGAGTCTAGAGAGAGATCCAGGAGGCTAGCCTGGGCATCAGAGCAGGACCTCGGCAAGGGGCAGAGATGTAGCATGGGATGTTGGGCAATGGATCTGCTGCAGAGAGCCCAGCCCAGCCCTGTCTCTGCACATTCCACTCACCCATCACCCATCATCATCTGCTCCCAGGTCCTGAGCTCTGTCTAGGGTCTTCTGCCTCTGCAGGAAGAAGGGTATTTCCCTAGTCTATCTGGAGCCCTCCCTGAGGTATGCATTGTGCCTATGCTCTGGACACTGCAGGTTTTTCTCTACCCGAACGTAAGGACTCCCCACTTGGTCTATCATGGAATGTTCCACTTCTGGTTCCCCCCCCCCCCGGGTCTATGATGGAATGTTTCTCTTCTGGCTTCCCCCTAGGACTATGATGGAATGTTCCACTTCTGGTTTCCCCCCAGGTCTATCATGCAATATTCCGCTTCTGCCCACCCCCCCCCCCCCCATCTATGATGGAATGTTCCATTTCTGGCTTCTGGCCTATAAGTCTGTCACGGATTGACCCAGACACGTGGCAGTCACAGACCACCTGTCTGCAATCATGGAATTGCAGCTCTTCCCGAGCTGAAGGAGGTCTGGCAAGTGTATCTGAGAAATAGGATTAAATCCTGACTCTTCCTGGATTCAGTTCTCCAGGCCAACATCTATACTGAGAACTTTTATAGGAAAAGTGAGCTTATAACCTCACATCTGTCTTCTCCAGCCACCGTAT
Organism: Canis lupus baileyi; assembly: GCF_048164855.1. NCBI lineage: Eukaryota > Metazoa > Chordata > Mammalia > Carnivora > Canidae > Canis > Canis lupus. Next base: position 103,298,666 of record NC_132838.1, on the reverse strand, counting down.
GCTAACCAAGAAGAGGGTCAAGTAAGCATGCAGTTGGGTGTAGGACCGACCCTTCAGCATGAGGATCCTGGGCCAGGACACAGGGCTAGAAGAGAAGCCCAGGAGAGATCACTCCCACACCTGCAGGTTTTCTCTCCCATCCTGGGCATAGGATGGCCCGGCATCTTTTCTCTGGAAGTTCCACAGGATGGGAGAGTAGGAGATGTGATGGTCAGCCCTCAGCCCCCATGCACCTGCAGAGCTAAGCTAGTAAGGTCTGATGTTGGGGGTCTCGTGGACGCATAGCGTGGGGAGTGGGGCCCACCTGACACCACAAGGCTGAGGTCTCCAACACCTGCCCTCTGGAAGATAGAGAGTGGGAAATGTAGACTCCGTGTCCTGGGCATTTATTTACACAGCATGGTGCAGTGTCCTGAAGACACAAGATGAGGCAGGAAGCCTAGCAGCTATCTTTAACAGCTTTGGGGGTTTTCAACCTCCGAATGATGGAATAATTTTATTATTATTGAAGTCTAGTTAACAACGTTTTATTAGTTTCAGGTGTACAACATAGCAGTTCTATACACAATGCTCGCCGTAAGTGTAATCACGTTATTACAATATTATTGATTATATTCCGTACGCTATACATTTTATCCCCATGACTTTCTTATAACTGGAAGTTTGTACCTCTTAACCCCCTTTATCTATTTTGATTACACCCCCCACCTCACCTCTGGCTGCCACCAGTTTGTTTTCTGTATTTATGAGTCTGTTTCTGTTCTTTCATTTTTTGTGGGACTGTGGTGTGTGCTTGTACAATGGTCAGAAGCACCCTGGGTCCCTGCCCACTAGAAGCTAGTAACACAACCAGTTGGCAGCCAAAAAAAACCCTCAAATTGTCAAATACAGAGGGATGGAAAGCAGATTAGTGGGTATGGGGTTTCCTTTTGCAGTGATGAAAACATTCTGAAACTAGATCCTAGGGACACTTGCACAGCATTCAGTATCCTAAGCACTGCTAAACTGTACACTTTAAGATGACAACAATGGTAAATTTTATGTTATGTGTGTTTTTATCACATTGAAAAAGTCTCTAGATATTGCCAAGTATCCCCTGGTTGAGGACACTTATTCTGTAGTAATGAATGCAGAGACTGTAGAGTTTTTCAATTTTAGTGCTATTGAAATTTTGAGCCAGACCATTCTTTGCTGTGGGGTCCACCCTGTGCATTGTAGGATGTTTAGCAGCATCTCTGGGCTCTGCCCATTAGATGTCAGGAGCACCCCCTAGTTGTGACAAAGAAATATCTTTCAGCATTACCCAATGTCCCAAGGGTGGCAAGTCTCTCCTGCTGAGAACCACTAAGACTCTATACTGTTTTGCCCTCAAACCCATAAGACCTTTTAATTTCTGCACAAAGAGAGCTAAACTTTACAATCTGATGAACACTGGTTTCAAGTCCATTTGCTTATTAGATGCTATGTCCTACCAAACCATTGAACCGGTTCACTGTGTTCCCTTATTTATAAATAGGTAAAATAATAGGACCTTTAGGGGCTGGGGGTACTGCTGCAAAGTTTCAACAAACATGTATTTTAAATACCCAATAATCGCGATCCTGGAGACCCAGGATCAAGTCCCACGTCAGGCTCCCGGTGCATGGAGCCTGCTTCTCCCTCTGCCCGTGTCTCTGCCTCTCTCTCTCTCTCTCACTGTGTGCCTATCATAAATAAATAAAAATTAAAAAAATAAAAAATAAATAAATACCCAATAATCAACATAGATTCTGACCCAGACGTTCTCAATCATAACCCACCATCACTATATTTGTATCTTAAAAAAAAAAAAAGCTTTGTATTCACGTGGAGACCTCAGCCTCACCTCCAATATCTTGATCACTTCCTCTAAACCATACTCAATTCCTCCACCACGCATCTCCCTGAAATCCTCCCCTGTCCACACCCTGGTAAACCCAGTCATCTGAAAGCCTAGTAAGCTGATATCCACTGAGTGGAACACCAAATACTACAGCAGCTATGAGGGCTTGAGCACATTTATCCTGATAAGAGGGCAACACCAAATGGTGGAAGAAACCCGGTCCTTCCTGGTAACACCCAGTGGCTAAGTTAAGCCACAGGGCTTCCATCCTTGAGGTAAGAAGAACCCTATGTTAATTTGTGGCCTTTTTCTTTTTCTTTTTCTTTTTCTTTTTTTTTTTTCTCCTTCCACAATTTATTTATTTATTTTTTTATAGGAGGCGGAGCAAGATGGCGGAGAAGTAGGGTCCCCAAGTCACCTGTCCCCACCAAATTACCTAGATAACCTTCAAACCATCCTGAAAATCTAGGAATTCGGCCTGAGATTTAAAGAGAGACCAGCTGGAATGCTACAGTGAGAAGAGTTCATGCTTCTATCAAGGTAGGAAGACGGGGGAAAAAAGAAATAAAGAAACAAAAGGCAGCCGGCGGGGAGGAGCCCCCACGCGAGGAGCCGGACTAAGGCCAGGGCAAGTGTCCCCAGGACAGGAGAGCCCCGTCCTGGAGAAGCAGGAGCTGCACCAATCTTCCCAGGCGGAAAGAGGCTCGCAGGGAGTTAGAGCAGGACCCCAGGAGGGCGGGGATGCCCTCAGGCTCCCTGGGACACTAACAGACACCTGCGCCCCGGAGAGATTGCGCCACACCCCGCGGCCGAGCTCCCTAAAGGGCTGCAGCGCGCACAGCTGGACCCGGGAGCAGCTCGGAGGGGCTCGGGTGGCGGCTCCGGGCAGAGGGGGCTGCCCGGCCGGGAGCGCGAATCCAACAGCACAGGCCCGGGAGCACAGGGCGCCGGGGACACAGCCCAGGATCCGGCCTGCCCCCGGGACAGGCAGAGGCCAGGAAGGCTCAGGACAGCAAGGACGCTCCTGCCCCGAGCTGAGCAGATCAGCGGCCCCAACCCCGGAGCATCCAGGCCCTGCAGACCGAGAGCTCCATAGTTACTGCGGGAGCTGACTCCAGGGCTCCAGAGCTGGCCACCGCCAGTGTGGTTGTTCCTCCTGGGGCCTCACAGGGTAAACAACCCCCACTGAGCTTCACAGTGGCCTCACCAGATAAACAGCTTAAATATCTTTCACTGAGCCCTGCACCAGGTAGGGGACTCAACAGCTCCCCCAAGTGCTAACACCTGAAAATCAGCACAACAGACCCCTCCCCCAGAAGACCAGCTAGAGGGACAAGTTCCAGGGGAAGTCAAGGGACTTAAAGTATACAGAATCAGAAGATACTCCCCGGTGGTTTTTTTTTTCTTTTCTTTTTCTTTTCTCTTTTTCTTCTTTTTTCTTTTTTCTCTTTTTTCTTCCTTTTTTCTTTTTTTTTTTTCTTTTTCTTTTCTTTCTCTTCTCTCTTTTTCCCCTTTTCCCAATACAACTTGTTTTTGGCCACTCTGCACTGAGCAAAATGACTAGAAGGAAAACCCCACCTCAAGAGAAAGAATCAGAAACAGTCCTCTCTCCCACAGAGTTACAAAATCTGGATTACAATTCAATGTCAGAAAGCCAATTCAGAAGCACTATTATAAAGCTACTGGTGGCTCTAGAAAAAAGCATTAAGGACTCAAGAGACTTCATGACTGCAGAATTTAGATGTAATCAGGCAGAAATTAAAAATCAATTGAATGAGATGCAATCCAAACTAGAAGCCCTAACGACAAGGGTTAACGAGGTGGAAGAACGAGTGACTGACATAGAAGACAAGTTGATGGCAAAGAGGAAAACTGAGGAAAAAAAAGACAAAAGATCATGAGGATAGATTAAGGGAAATAAGTGACAGACTGAGGAAGAAAAACCTACGTTTAATTGGGGTTCCCGAAGGCACGAAAGGGACAGAGTTCCAGAATATGTATTTGAACAAATCATAGCTAAAAACTTTCCTAATCTAGGAAGGGAAACAGGCATTCAGATCCAGGAAATAGAGAGATCCCCCCCTAAAATCAATAAAAACCGTTCAACACATCGACATTTAATAGTGAAGCTTGCAAATTCCAAAGATAAAGAGAAGATCCTTAAAGCAGCAAGAGACAGGAAATCCCTGACTTTTATGGGGAGGAGTATTAGGTTAACAGCAGACCTCTCCCCAGAGACCTGGCAGGCCAGAAAGGGCTGGCAGGATATTTTTTTTTTGTAATAATAAATTTATATTTTATTGGTGTTCAATTTGCCAACATACAAAATAACACCCAGTGCTCATCCCATCATGTGCCCACCTCAGTGCCCACCACCCAGTCATCCCCACCCCCCGCCCTCCTCCACTTCCACCACCCCTAGTTCGTTTCCCAGAGTTAGGAGTCTTCCATGTTCTGTCTCCCTTTCTGATATTTCCCACTCATATTTTCTCCTTTCCCCTTTATTCTCTTTCACTATTATTTATATTCCCCAAATGAATGAGGCCATACAATGTTTGTCCTCCTCTGATTGACTTCTTTCACTCAGCATAATACCCTCCAGTTCCATCCACGTCAAAGCAAATGGTGGGTATTTGTCATTTCTAATGGCTGAGTAATATTCCATTGTATACATAAACCACATCTTCTTTATCCATTCATCTTTCGATGGGTCATTTGCAAATATCTTCTCCCATTCTGTAGGTTGTCTTTTAATTTTGTTGACTGTTTCTTTTGCTGTGAAAAGCTTCTTATCTTGATGAAGTCCCAATAGTTCATTTTTGCTTTTGTTTCTTTTGCCTTCGTGGATGTATCTTGCAAGAAGTTACTGTAGCCGAGTTCAAAAGGGTTGTTGCCTGTGTTCTCCTCTAGGATTTTGATGGAATCTTGTCTCACATTTAGATCTTTCATCCATTTTGAGTTTATCTTTGTGTATGGTGAAAGAGAGTGGTCTAGTTTAATTCTTCTGCATGTGGATGTCCAATTTTCCCAGCATCATTTATTGAAGAGACTGTCTTTCTTCCAATGGATAGTCTTTACTCCTTTGTCGAATATTAGTTGACCATAAAGTTGAGGGTCCACTTCTGGATTCTCTATTCTGTTCCATTGATCTATGTGTCTGTTTTTGTGCCAGTACCACACTGTCTTGATGACCACAGCTTTGTAGTACAACCTGAAATCTGGCATTGTGATGCCCCCAGCTATGGTTTCCAATTCCCCTGGCTATTCGGGGTCTTTTCTGATTTCCACACAAATCTTAAAATTATTTGTTCTAACTCTATGTAGAAAGTCCATGGTATTTTGATAGGGATTGTATTAAATGTGTAAATTGCCCTGGGTAACACTGACATTTCCACAATATTAATTCTGCCAATCCATGAGCATGGAATATTTTTCCATTTCTTTGTGTCTTCCTCAATTTCTTTCAGAAGTGTTCTATAGTTTTTAGGGTATAGATCCTTTACATCTTTGGTTAGGTTTATTCCTAGGTATCTTATGCTTTTAGATGCAATTGTAAATGGGATTGACTCCTTAATTTCTCTTTCTTCAGTCTCATTGTTAGTGTATAGAAATGCCACTGATTTCTGGGCATTGATTTTGTATCCTGCCACACTGCCAAATTGCTGTATGAGTTCTAGCAATCTTGGGGTGGAGTCTTTTGGGTTTTCTATGTAGAGTATCATGTCATTGGCGAAGAGGGAGAGTTTGACTTCTTTTTTTTAAATTTCTTTTTATTGGAGTTCAATTTGCCAACATATAGCATAACACCCAGTGTGGCCTTTTTCAATAACCAAACTGTGGAAGGAGCCTCGGTGTCCATCAAAAGATGAATGGATAAAGAAGATGGTCTATATATACAATGGAATATTACTCAGCCATTAGAAACAATGATTACCCACCATTTGCTTCAATGTGGATAGAACTGAGGGTATAAAGGGCTAGTTTCCAAGATCTATAAAGAACTCATTAAACTCAACACCAAAGAAACAAACAATCCAATCATGAAATGGGCAAAAGACATGAACAGAAATCTCACAGAGGAAGACAGACATAGACATGGCCAACACGCACATGAGAAAATGCTCTGCATCACTTGCCATCAGGGAAATACAAATCAAAACCACAATGAGATACCACCTCACACCAGTGAGAATGGGGAAAATTGACAAGGCAGGAAACCACAAATGTTGGAGAGGATGCGGAGAAAAGGGAACCCTCTTACACTGTTGGTGGGAATGTGAACTGGTGCAGCCACTCTGGAAAACTGTGTGGAGGTTCCTCAAAGAGTTAAAAATAGACCTGCCCTACGACCCAGCAATTGCACCGTTGGGGATCTACCCCAAAGATACAGATATGCAATGAAACACTGGGACACCTGCACCCCTATGTTTATAGCAGCAATGTCCACAATAGCCAAACTGTGGAAGGAGCCTCGGTGTCCATCGAAAGATGAATGGATAAAGAAGATGTGGTCTATGTATACAATGGAATATTCCTCAGCCATTAGAAACGACAAATACCCACCATTTACTTCAACATGGTTGGAACTGGAGGGTATTATGCTGAGTGAAATGAGTCAATCGGAGAAGGACAAACATTATATGTTCTCACTCATTTGGGGAATATAAATAATAGTGAAAGGGAATAGAAGGGAAGGGAGAAGAAATGGGTAGGAAATATCATAAAGGGAGACAGAACATAAAGACTCCTAACTCTGGGAAACGAACTAGGGGTGGTGGAAGCGGAGGAGGGTGGGGGATGGGGTGACTGGGTGGCGGGCACTGAGGGGGGCACTTGACGGGATGAGCACTGGGTGTTATTCTGTATGTTGGCAAATTGAACACCAATAAAAAATAAATTTATTAGTAAAAAAAAGAAAAAAAGAACTGAGGCTATTATGCTGAGTGAAGTAAGTCAATCAGAGAAGGAAAAACATTATATGGTTTTATTCATATGAGGAATGTAAAAAATAGTGAAAGGGATTATAGGAGAAAGGAGAGAAAATGAGAGAAATATCAGAGAGGGTGACAGAACATGAGAGACTCCTAACTCCGGGAAACGAACAAGGGGTAGTGGAAAGGGGGTGGGTAGGGGGATAGAGTGACTGGGTGATAGGCAATGAGGAGGGCATTGATGGGATGAGCACTGGGTGTTATACTATATGTTGGCAAATCAAACTCCAATAAAAAATATACAAAATAAATTTGTGGCCTTTTTTTTATATGTATATTTTTATTGGAGTTCGAATTGCCAACATATAGTATAATGTGCATTGCTCATCCCGTCAGTACCCCCTCAGATCCTGCCACCCTGTCACCTTTAACTTCCATGTTGACTAGTTCTCTTTTAACTAACTAATGTGATGCTTAACCCACAAAATAGCACAGAGAAAAGTGCACGAGAGATTAAGAGATAAGAAAGATGAAATGAGACTATACAGAACATGGAAGAAGGACAGTACAGAAAGAAATAAAGGCTGCATATTTCCCCAAAATTATGACTACCTAGCAACATAAAAGAAATAAAAAATAGGAGAGTCAAGGGAAGGAAATGCATACCAGAAAACATCAGTGCACAGAGAAGAGATCGTCTGTCTCTACCCCACAGCTAGAGTGAAAGGAACGATCACCCATAAAGTGGTGATTAGACCCAGAGCAGACATCCCAGTGGCTACAAAGAAGGACAGAGTGTGCAATGTATCTCCCAAACACCTGTCAGCTTTCAATTGTAATGCAGGCAATTATTCTTCAAGAGTAAGGTTTTTAAAAGACCTTTTCATCTCCCTTAAAAAAAAATTGCAATTGGGGAACACCTGGGTGACTCAGCAGTTGAGCATATGCCTTTGGCTCAGGGCGTGATCCCAGAGTCCCGGGATTGAGTCCCACATCAGGCTCCCTGCATGGAGCCTGCTTCTCCCTCTGCTTATGTCTCTGCTTCTGTGTGTGTGTGTGTGTGTGTGTGTGTGTGTGTGTGTGTGTGTCCCATGAATAAATAAATAAAATCTTTTTTTAAAAAAAGTTTAAAAATAATTATGATGTGGCCAGATTTGTCCTTCATAAGTAACAGAAGAGATTAGAACAGGGGTTGGCAAACTATGGCCCATGGGCCAAAGCTGGCCTATTGCCTATTTTTATAAATAAAGTTTTATTGGAACACAGCCATACCCATTCATTTGCGTATTGTCTATGGCTCTTTGCACACTACAACAGCAAAGTGGAATTGTCGTAACAGTGACCATACAGCTTACAGACCTAAAATATTAGCTATCTGGCTCTTTACAGAAAAAGTTAACTACCTTCTGGGATAGAATATCCTAAAACTAGTTAAGGAGGCCACAGACCACACTGATCATGTAGACTCATCAGACAACTTTTAAATTTAGCCAAGTAATACCTGAGCTAGGGCAAAAAAAAAAAAGAAAGAAAACCAACATAACCATCTATGAACTTAGTAGTATTTTTTCCTAGACTAAGTATGCCAAGTATAAAGTTAACCCTTAAGTTAGGTCTTAGGTACATTAATAAGCACAGTTTCAAACAAAGTTCTTTGCTTTTACTATAGCTTGTGTCCTTGTGAAATAACAGACATTTTGACATAAAGTACGTGTGTGACTTGTGCAGAATTTACCATAAACCAGAGAGAAAGCCAGCACTAAATGCTACATTTTGACCCAATAATTAACATATTACCCTCTGGTCTTCATTCGTGGTGTGTCTAAGAGAAATAAGATCACCCCTTCAAGACACATAGTCACTAAAGATGGTCTCAGGGTGTTCAAGACAGGAAGTCACAACATGGAGACCTGCTTGCTCTGGCATCACTGCATTCAATGGTCAGATCTGGATTGTGGCCTTTCACATCTTTCAGCAGCTTCTGGATTTCCACGCTAGACTTGTCTATCTCCAACCTGAGTATCTTTAGGGGGCCATTATTGTTTTAAAACCTCAAAGAGCACCATTATTCCACTCTGCCCTCAAGATATTCTGTCCTAGGTCCAGAGTTTCTAGCCACTGAATGCTGTTGAGAACAGGTGCGAGACCCTGACAACAGGAGGGAGTGATGGAATAGCCATAGAGCCTGTAGGGAAAGAGCACAGAAAACCCGTCAGTTCTTCCTTAGAACCTACTGTGTTGCCAGGCACACTCTTGGTTTGCTGGGGACCTAGGGGTGTGAAAACATGAAAACAAAAATATTTTCTTCAGGAGCTTATTTAAGTGATATCAGATTCCATCTGAACATGGAAGATAGTGGACAATGATACTAGAACAAGATTAATAGATTAGGGTAAATTGGCCAGAGAAGGATTAGGTAGCCTTATGGTAGTCAGTGAATTCCTCATTGGGAAGGTGACAAGAGAAAAAAGTAAAAGGACAGTGAGGCATTATGGTAAGTGGGGAATGTAAGCCAGTGTAGCTGAAATGCCTAGCTGGGGGTAGGTCTTGTAGACTCCTTTCCAGGAGTCTTGTAGACTCCTTTCCAGGATAAAACCTTCAGATTTTATCTGCAGTGGCATGGGGAGCTTCTGAGCCTTTTGAAATGAAAGTTTCATGGCCTAGCTTGCATCCTGAAACAAATCTGGAAATCAAGGATCAACTCTGAGACTACACAATATTCCAGGTGAGAGTTGGCGGCCCAAATGAGAACATTAACAGCAGGGGCGTAGATGGTCAGTCATCTGCTAAGTGTCTGGAAGGAGGTGCCCCAAAGTCATGTGAATGTGAGGTATGAAATGAAGGCAGGTAGAAGAGGACAGCAGCTTTGGAGTTGGAGAAGAGACATACTGTTTCCTCCTTGATCTACAGTGAGTTCATTATACTCAGTAATGCACCTTATGTTAGCATTGCCTCCACCCCTCGCCTCCTTGTCCCAGAGCTTTTCCTATACTAAAAGATGCCTTTGCTGGTGGAGGACAGGAGCACAGGATCATTTAGGGTAGATATGCCTCATGCTAGTTTATATAGAGTCCAGTAGGCTGACCCATGCCCCCTCAGCCATAGGCCGTTGAGCACTGCACCACCTGCATGTCTATACATCATGTCATTAACCATCCTTCTGCTGTAATAGGCACTATACACTATAATAGGCACTGCAGACACAGGAAATGCATCTTATCCCTTTCAGAAATAAAACTTACAATGGGCAAATGAATTAATGAATTGTGGTATATCCCTACAATGGGATATTGTTCCACCATATAAAGGAATGAAGTATTTATACCTGCTACATCATGGATCAATCTTGAAAATATTATAATCACTGAAAGAAGCCCAACACAAAAGCCACTTATTGTATATAGGACCCTGTTTATATAAAATATACAGAATTGGTATGGATAGCAAGAAAGATATAGAATGGAGACAAAAAGCAGAGGGTTCTGGAGTCCCCACTTGGGGTGATCAAACAGATTGTAAGTATTCCAAAGCCACCAAGTTGTATACTTTCAAATAGTAAGGAAAAGGAATAAAGAGAAAAGGAGAAAAAAGTAAGTCCATAAACACATTGAGTGCACCATTGTGAGGAGGAGTTCTACAGAAGAATCATGCATTCTGTGAGGGGAAAATGGAATTTTAGAAATCACAGCTAATAAATATCAGATGGGATCTGAACCCCATTTTGATGTTAGAGCCCCTATTCAATATGTCTGCTATGATGGTGAGTCCTTGTTCCCCAATTGAAAAAGATAAACCCAATTGAACAATAAAAAAAAGAAATAAAGAACTGTTTATATATATATATATATAAAGATAAACCCCTAACTGTGGACACTGTGGATTTGTTTGTTCAGTATCTTCCTCAACCTCTAATACAAAGGAGCTCAAATTTAAGTGAATGTGGAGATCACCTAAGTATTCTAAAGATTTGGTGCCATGTTCTACTTCTCCTAAATTTAATCAATTTGGGGTGGGGAGGGGATCAAGAATTTTAAGAGTTCTCCAGGAATGGCCAAGACAGAAAACAGAAACACCATACATTTTGATGTTCTTTCTCATTTCTACAAGGCTAGGAAAGCATGTACATGACCCAGATTCAGTTTGCATTAGGGTTTTAGTTGTAAAGCATGTTGCATCAATAAGATGCATTTAATGGAGGCTTGTGAAGGAGAAGTGATGTACAGCCCAGCCCACCATCCCATTGATGGAGCCACTGCATTTCAAAGGGGCAATATTCGTCCACAGTCCCCTGGGCACCAAGCTGGGGAAGTCTCTGTGTGCCCTGCTCACTAGATCCCAGTAGAAGCAGTGTTCTCCTGAAGCCTACTCTGCTAGAGGCCATCCCCATCTGTATCCCACTCCTCCAGGCCCTCAGAATAACCCTGAAAGTGAATGGGTGACGGGCACTGGGGGTTATTCTGTATGTTAGTAAATTGAACACCAATAAAAAATTAAATAAATAAATAAATAAATAAATAAATAAATAAATAAATAAATAAAAACAAGTAACTGGGTTTTTACAAGTTCTGTAGGGATTTGCCTCCTAAATTGGAGCAGGAAAGATACTACAATCTACATCCTAAAATGTGTAAAGTATCTCAGATAAAATATCTCCAAAACACCTTTAAAATGAGCAAAAGTACCTACCCTAGACATCTTAGGTTACAATTTGGCTTCTTCAAGGCCTTGCAGAGAAACCATGATCTGGTACCTATAGGATTGAGACCCAGATCCAAGTTTGTTATGCTGGAATCTTCTTTAAGAAGCTTTAAGATGTGTCTGTAGACACATCTGGTTATGTTGCAGTGTGATAATCTGCAAAGACAATCCCGTTCATCTCTGGCTTACACCCTGTAAGATGGTTACTTCCAACAGCACACACCTACTGTGAGCTGTATATGTTCAGATAGACCTGTATGTGAAAACATACAAGTATATTATTGATGATTACATTATTTCCACCCTGCCTAGGTGACAGAGCATTAAACCAGCCTTCATCTGCCACCTTTTATTATGGAGAAGCAAACACACATCTCTGAAGACACAGGTTTTCTTTTTTTTTTAAGATTTTATTTATTTATTTATTTATTTATTTATTTATTTATTTATTTATTTTGGAAGAAAGACAGTCTCTTCAATAAATGGTGCTGGCAAAATTGGACATCCACATGCAGAAGAATGAAACTAGACCACTCTCTTTCACCATACACAAAGAGAAACTCAAAATGGATGAAAGATCTAAATGTGAGACAAGATTCCATCAAAATCCTAGAGGAGAACACAGGCAACACCCTTTTTGAACTCGGCCACAGTAACTTCTTGCAAGATACATCCACGAAGGCAAAAGAAACAAAAGCAAAAATGAACTATTGGGACTTCATCAAGATAAGAAGCTTTTGCACAGCAAAGGATACAGTCAACAAAACTAAAAGACAACCTACAGAATGGGAGAAGATATTTGCAAATGACCTATCAGATAAAGGGCTAGTTTCCAAGATCTATAAAGAACTCATTAAACTCAACACCAAAGAAACAAACAATCCAACCATGAAATGGGCAAAAGATATGAACAGAAATCTCACAGAGGAAGACATAGACATGGCCAACATGCATATGAGAAAATGCTCTGCATCACTTGCCATCAGGGAAATACAAATCAAAACCACAATGAGATACCACCTCACACCGGTGAGAATGGGGCAAATTAACAAGGCAGGAAACCACAAATGTTGGAGAGGATGCGGAGAAAAGGGAACCCTCTTACACTGTTGGTGGGAATGTGAACTGGTGCAGCCACTCTGGAAAACTGTGTGGAGGTTCCTCAAAGAGTTAAAAATAGACCTGCCCTACGACCCAGCAATTGCACTGTTGGGGATTTACCCCAAAGATACAAATGCAACGAAATGCCCGGACACCTGCACCCCGATGTTTATAGCAGCAATGGCCACGATAGCCAAACTGTGGAAGGAGCCTCGGTGTCCAACGAAAGATGAATGGATAAAGAAGATGTGGTTTATGTATACAATGGAATATTACTCAGCTATTAGAAATGACAAATACCCACCATTTGCTTCAACGTGGATGGAACTGGAGGGTATTATGCTGAGTGAAGTAGTCAGTCGGAGAAGGACAAACATTATATGTTCTCATTCATTTGGGGAATATAAATAAGAGTGAAAGGGAATATAAGGGAAGGGAGAAGAAATGTGTGGGAAATATCAGAAAGGGAGACAGAACGGAAAGACTGCTAACTCTGGGAAACGAACTAGAGGTGGTAGAAGGGGAGGAGGGCGGGAGGTGGGAGTGAATGGGTGATGGGCACTGGGGGTTATTCTGTATGTTAGTAAATTGAACACCAATAAAAAATAAATTAAAAAAAGATTTTATTTATTTATTCATGAGAGACAGAGAGAGAGAGAGGCAGAGACACAGGCAGAGGGAGAAGCAGGCTCCATACAGGAAGCCCGATGTGGGACTTGATCCCAGGACCCCAGGATCACGCCCTGGGCCGAAGGCATGTGCCAAGCTGCTGAGCCACCCAGGCATCCCAAGACACAGGTTTTCTAAGAACAGCAGCATATACTATAGGTCAAGAACTTTTTTTCTTTCTTTCTTTCTTTCTTTCTTTCTTTCTTTCTTTCTTTCTTTATTTGAGACAGATGACAGAGAGAGAGAGAGAGAGAGAAAGGCAGAGACACAGGCAGAGGTAGAAGCAGGCTCCATGCACGAAGCCCGACGTGGGACTCGACCCCGGGTCTCCAGGATCAGGCCCTGGGCTGAAGGCGGCGCTAAATTGCTAAGCCACCGGGGCTGCCCTATATAAATATTTTTTTTTAATTGAAGTTCAATTTGCCAACATATAGTATAACACACAGTGCTCATCCCATGAAGCACCCTCCTCAGTGCCCGTCACCCAGTCACCCCAGAACTTACACTCTCAGGTCAGACAGACTCAAGACTGAATCTGAAGCCCCTTTTATGTTTTGCATGGTTAGGACCCTGGTATTCTACTGTCCCTGTAGAGAAAGGTGTTTTATGTTTTATTTCACGTCTTGTGTTTAATCATCCAAGCAGAATTGTGGTGCACCAAAAGCTCAACATTCCTGATATCTTATTGACTGGGTTTCTCATTTAAACTCTTCACACTCTCCTACAAGCTTAGGCTTCTAGGAGTCCTCCAGCTAGGAGGCCAGACCACAGAGAAGCATGGTCACATGGAACATTTAGGCAGGTGGGTCTCCCAGCCCTGTGCCCCATGCGTGATACAATTGCACTAGAGGCTGTGGATCTTGAAGCACACTGCTAAGAGTGATGCAGAATAACTAGACTACAAGACACCTTGATCATAGTATGTGAGATCCTAAGTCATTGGTGAACCTGAAGAGTTTGGGGAGGGGGGAAAACAAATTATAAAATATACAATGGAATATTACTCAGCCATTAGAAACGACAAATATCCACCATTTGCTTCAACGTGGATGGAACTGGAGGGTATTATGCTGAGTGAAATAAGTCATTCGGAGAAGGACAACATTATATGGTCTCATTCATTTGGGGAATATAAAAAATAGTGAAAGGGAATAAAGGGGAAAGGAGAAAAATGAGTGGGAAATATCAGAAAGGGAGACAGAACATAAAGACTCCTAACTCTGGGAAATGAACTAGGAGTGGTGGAAGGTGAGGTGGGCAGGGGGTGGGGGTTACTGGGTAACGGGCACTGAGGTGGGCACTTGATGGGATGAGCACTGGGTGTTATTTTGTATGTTGGCAAATTGAACACCAATAAAAAAGAAAAAAAAAAAGAAATTGGGACCTTAGTGGGCACCTGGATGGCTCAGTGGTTAAGGTCTGCCTTTGTCTCAGGTTGATCCTAGGGTCCTGGGATGGAGTGCTGCATTAGGCTCACTGCAGGGAGACTGCTTCTCCTTCTGCCTGTGTCTTTGCCTCTCCTTGTGTGTCTCTCATGAATAAAATCTTTTTTAAAAAAATCAGGACCTTAGATTTATGCAAAAAAAGAAAAAAAGCGTAAAAGCTAAAAGGGCAGCAGCAACCTACAAGCTGGGAGGATATGCACTCAAAATACATATGTTTTGAAATACATTTTTTCAGAAGGAACATAGCACATGTAAGGAATTCCAGCAAGTGTGTATTAAAAACAAAATAAACCTCAATGGAAAGAGATCAGAAGATTGGAAAAGGCATCTCAAAGAAGGGAATGACCAATAAACACATGGAAAGGCATTCGACCTCATTGGACCTGAGGGAAATGCAAATTAAGAACCTAATGATATAGAATGGTCCCTCCCAACCCCCAATCAGAATGGTTAAAATGAAGAACAGACATCAAGCCCCATTGCATACAATGAAGGAGAAGTCCAACAGGAGTTAAACTGAGCATTGCCAAGCTCAAGTGGTTTCCCTGGCTGTGGACCAAACAGGAACACTCCATAACAAGCAGTTTTGCTCCTGGTTTAACACTCCAAAATGAGTTAGTTCTCAGGTCTACAGAAGGCACAGGCACATCTGTCCAATGCCTTCCTCCTCATGTCCCCAGACTGTAGCCATCAGAGATACCACACAGAAGGAATCCTGAAATCAAACTGATTTTTTTATTGTAGTTCAATTTGCCAACATATAACATAACACCCTGTGCTCATCCCGCCAAGTGCCCCCTTCAATGCCCATCACCCAGTTACCCCAACTCCCCGCCCATCGCCCTTTCCACCACCCCTTGTTCGTTTCCCAGAGTTAGGAGTCTTTCATGTTCTGTCTCCCTTTCTGATATTTCCCACTCATTTTCTCTCCTTTCCCCTTTATTCCCTTTCACTATTTTTTATATTCCCCAAATGGATGAGACCATATAATGTTTGTTAATCCATATAAAGTTTCTACCTCGCAAAACTGGCCTAAGGTGGCAGCAGTCAGAAGAGAAGGGGTTTTTTTTATAATAAATTTATTTTTTATTGGTGTTCAATTTGCCAACATACAGAATAAAACCCAGTGCTCATCCCGTCAAGTGCCCCCCTCAGTGCCCGTCACCCATTCACCCCCACCCTCGCCCTCCTCCCCTTCCACCACCCCTAGTTCGTTTCCCAGAGTTAGGAGTCTTTATGTTCTGTCTCCCTTTCTGATATTTCCCACACATTTCTTCTCCCTTCCCTTCCATTCCCTTTCACTATTATTTATATTCCCCAAATGAATGAGAACATATAATGTTTGTCCTTCTCTAATTGACTTACTTCACTCAGCATAATATCCTCCAGTTCCATCCACGTTGAAGCAAATGGTGGGTATTTGTCATTTCTAATGGCTGAGTAATATTGCATTGTATGCAAGATGAATGGATACCGAAGAGAAGTTTTGAATAGAAATCGGCCATTTCTATGTCTTCCTCTGTGAGATTTCTCTTCATGTCTTTTGCCCATTTCATGATTGGATTGTTTGTTTCTTTGCTGTTGAGTTGAATAAGTTCTTTACAGATCTTGGAAACTAGCCCTTTATCTGATAGGTCATTTGCAAATATCTTCTCCCGTTCTGTAGGTTGTCTTTTAGTTTTGTTGACTGTATCCTTTGCTGTGCAAAAGCTTCTTATCTTGATGAAGTCCCAATAGTTCATTTTTGCTTTTGTTTCTTTTGCCTTCATGGATGTATCTTGCAAGAAGTTACTGTGGCCGAGTTCAAAAAGGGTGTTGCCTGTGTTCTCCTCTAGGATTTTGATGGAATCTTGTCTCACATTTAGATCTTTCATCCATTTTGAGTTTATCTTTGTGTATGGTATAAGGGAATGGTCTAGTTTCATTCTTCTGCATGTGGATGTCCAATTTTCCCAGCACCATTTATTGAAGAGAGACTGTCCTTTTTCCAGTGGATAGTCTTTCCTCCTTTGTCGAATATTAGTTGACCATAAAGTTGAGGGTCCACTTCTGGATTCTCTATTCTGTTCATTGATCTATGTGTCTGTTTTTGTGCCAGTACCACACTGTCTTGATGACCACAGCTTTGTAGTACAACCTGAAATCTGGCATTGAAATCAGGCGTTGACAGGAAGACAAAAGCAGGCATCCATGGTGCCAGAAAAGTTGTGTGCTGATCCAGTTAGTGGCTGTGACCATTAACAAATGCACATGCATACAACCACTAAGCCAGATTATTCATATTTAGTATGATGATTAATAGTAATATGTATAAACAACTAGAGATTTATATGTACATATACAGAAATGCACATACAAATGCAAACACATTTTTTTAAAATTAAGAGGAAATTAGCATAGCTTTTTGCCTCAGAAGTCACAGGAGTTAGGCAAAGGGCAAATTATGTCTGCATTAAATGTTCACATTATAAATGTAACCCCAATAACTGGATCATTTCTTTTATATGTCTCTGTAATCCCTGTCTTTTTAAAAAGCTATTATGATAATTGACATATGAGTATTTTCTATCTGCTAAGGGTTATTATATATTCTTCCATAGAGGACATTTAATCCTTGCAAAAGTCTGTGGGGTAAATTCTATTATCTGTGCTTCTTTTAAGATTTTATTTTTTTTATTAATGGGAGACACAGAGAGAGGCAGAGAGAGAGAGAGAAGCAGGCTTCCTACAGGGAGCCTGATGCAGGACTTGATCCCAGGACCCCAGGATCACAGCCTGAGCCAAAGGCAGATGTTCAACCACTGAGCCACCCAGGTGCCCCTTATCTGTGATTCTTATGGTACATCTGAGACATAAGGCCATGGTTCCCCAAGTGTGGCCCTCAGACCAGAAACATCTTCTGGGAACATGTGGAAAATGCAGACTCTGAGATCTACCAAACCAGAAAGTCTGCAGACGGGCCCAGAAAGCTGTTTCAAGAAAGCTCCTAGGTGATTATGATAAATGCTAGTTGCAGGACCATAGGCAAATAACAGTAAGATAAAGGCCCACATTCATACAGCTGCTAAAAGTGAACCCCAGATCATCAGGAGTTTAACTCCAGAACCCATGTTCTCAATCACTAATACACTGCTCCAGCCTGGGGAGTAAATAAAAACAAATAATCTTGACATCTGCAGGCATTAAATGGGCAACACTAGGGATGAATCACAAGATGAAATGTCTCTGTTTAGTAAGTATCCAGGGGGAAATACATCCAGTCAAGAGTTAGATTATGCAAAATATCACCAAGCACAATGGACTATAAGGGCTTGTGATTATTATAAAATATTTCATATAAAAATGTTCAGACTAAAATGCCAAGTCAGAAGAGAAACACCCAACAACTGTGCTTGAATGTCAGATGATTTTATCCTTATCAACTTTTTTCTTTTTTTTCTTTTTATATTTTATTTATTTGAGAGAGAGAGCACAAGCAGAGAGAAGGGATAGAGGCAGACTCCCTGCTGAGTAGGGAACCCACTATGGGGCTCCATCCCAGGATCCTGGGATCATGACCTGAGCTGAAGGCAGATGCTTAACTGACTAAGCCACCCAGGCACCTCTTTATGGCCTTTTTTCAATGCTGCCTTTGATTATCATGCATTTGAGTTTCAACTTGGTAGGGGGAATGTTAGTTTTTATTTAAATTCCGGTTAACAAACAGTAGTAGTTTCAGGTGTATTATGTAGTAAATCAACACTTCCATACACTGCCCAGTGCTCATCAGGATGCATTTAGTTTTGGGAGGAAAAATCTTAAGAGAATGCTCACCCGGGTTATAGTCAGGAAAGGAGAACATGCTGTGTTGGTCAAGTCTTTCCGTCAAGATCTGAAGGAAGCAATCTCAGGAAGATGGTAAGGTTAGGATATTAGAAGCCAGATCCAAGATGCACAAGAATAGTGAGGACTTGGGATGCACACATTTATTTATAGGGACTTGAGTGGGAGAGTGAGATCCTACATTCCAGCTTTAAGTGCCCACAATGGGGAAGGGTGTATCAATGTGAGGGAAGATCAAGTCTGGTGGGAATTTAGATATAGACAATGAGTGGGAGAAAGGGGTTTGTGCCTAAAGACTGAACTCACAGGAAAACACAATATAAAACATTATGGGAGGCAGAAACTCCCTACCCAGCTCTATCCAGAGTGCTGCTCACAGGTCAGTAATGGAGCTCTCCCATAGCTGAAAAACCTCCAGCTGAGGCTTCAGCTTGCACCAAAAACTGCTCACTTAGTGAACAATGTGGATCACAGTACAGCAAAACCAAACCAGAGCCACTAGAAAACTAGGTGAGCACCCAAGCTGAAGTGGGGGACAGAGAAGGCTAGCTCCAGGGGCCACCCAGGGGACAGTGCATAACACCTTGAGGGAGACAGCAGGTGCAAACCCCAAGGTTTCTGGTTTCATACAAATGTGTGAGAATGAGCAAGTGCATTTAAGAAGCCCCAGACTGGGGAGAACCCTAACCCTTCTGTTTCTCCCCCTGCCCCTTCTCAAGCAATGGTGGATAGTAAATAAATCATTTATTCCAGTTCCCATCCATACACCTGTTCAGCCAACAGCCCGTCATGGAGCTGTGCAAACATAGGCTTCCCTGGGTGGGAGCAACCCTCTTGCACTCCATCCCTTGATGTTGCCACTGTGCAGGAGGGTCACTCCCACCGAGAAGGAATGGGTGCAGAAAAAGAAGGGGCCAGCAGCTGGGAATGTGCAGAGGCAAATAAAAGCAGCCCTTGAGAGGCAGCCTTGGAGAAACTTGGAGAAACTACAGCAAGTGGGATGGTGGGGTAGCCAAATCCCTGTGGGCTCCAGGTGGGGACCTCCAGCTGGGACTGCAGGCATTTGTTTTAAATACAGGGCAGTGATGCAGAAGGAAGACCAGACATTGATAAACTTAGCTGAGCCTGAATAGCCTGAGAGGTTCTGTCCTTGCAGCAAAGCAAGGCAGGGAAGCAAGCAACAGGCTATACCCTCGAACTACAGAATTGTTAGATGCCATGCACGTAATTAGCAGCAGCCTATCCTTGATATTCTGTCACCTCCATATTTGCAGGAAGATACAAACCTGTATGTTGCTTTTGTACACGGCAGTCCTTCAGGCCTCACAACTATGACACCACACCCGTCTTTGGGAATCAAGGATCCTATCGCAAATTACAGACGGAAGACCAAGCCTCACAGGCAGAGTGCGCTGTCCAACGTGACTGTGGCAATACAAGGACACTGTGTGTGGGCATGAGGGTACTCTTTGGGGTGAGGGAGAGGTTCTAATATTGCATTGTGGGGATGGTTGCACAACTCTGTAAGTCTACTTTAAAAATTGATCCTTTAAGATGGGTGTATTTTACAGGATAATTACACTTCAGTGGACACTTTAAAATAACATAATAAAAATTACCTATGGAATCACTGGCAGCTGTCCACTCTGAATCTCTTTCCTCATACTCAGAGAGACTTCAGATTGAGGACCTCAAAAATCCTTCAGACGCCTGGGTGTCTGAGCAGTTGAGTATCTGCCTTTGACTCAGGGAGTGATCCCAGAGTCCTGGGATTGAGTCCCACATCGGGCTTCCTGCCTGGCGCCTGCTTCTCCCTCGACCTATCTCTCTTCCTCTCTTTCTTTGTGTCTCTCATGAATAAACAAATAAAATCTTTAAAAAAAAAAAAGAAAACTCAGACCACCCAATTAAATTTGCAAAGTTCTGTGGTAGAGACTCAACCAAGCATTGCTGTTAACTTAGGTATAAGAACTGGCCTCGGTGTCCATCGAAAGATGAATGGATAAAGAAGATGTGGTTTATGTATAAACCACTCCAATAAAAAAAATACATATAAAACAATAAAAATAGCAATAAAATAAAATAAAATTTTATTAGTTCTATGAAAAAAATTCAGAAAATCAGCTAGAAAGACAAATAATCGCATATTTATCCCTGAAATATGCACCATGAACTAGCCATTACATTTTTTTCACTTAATCATCCTATAATTGGATAAAGTACATGTGCTCTTAACATTCTTACTTATGAATGAAGAAATTGAGACAGAAATGTAAAGTAACGTCCCCATGTCGATGGGGAGCAGGGAAGAAGTATGGATTTGAGCAGACTTCTGTTAGAATAAGTGAGTTGTTTGGGGGACAGATGGTGCCTACAGAGCTGGTTGAGCATGTAAAAGTGGAACCATGTGTCCAGAACTGACCACTGATGAACTGATTAAAAAATCACTGATAAAAAATTATTCAAAAATAATTCAATAGAATGCCCAGTGTCACTGCCAGTCTAAGCCAGGCCATGAGTCTCTCCTGGACAAGGCAAGACTTTCATCCTGGGAGAAAGAAAGAAAACCCAACCTTTAAATTGCCTGCTTCTGAGTAGGCTCTCCAAACCCTGTCACTCGTCACAACATGGATGGAGCTTGAGGATATTTTTCCGAAATGAAGAAAGTCAGACAGACAAAGACAAACTTTATATGTGGAATCTAAAATAGCTGAACTTATAGAAACTAAGAGTAGAATTGTAGTGACCAGGGGCCAAGGGTAGGGGAAATGGGGAGATGTTGGCCAAAGGGTACAAATTTCCAGTCACAAGATGCATAAGTCCTGAGGATCTAATGTACGGCATGGTGATGATAGCTAACAGTATGGTGTTATGGGGGCAGTGCCTGGGTGGCTCAATGGGTTGAACTCCAACTCTTGATTTCAGGTTGTGTCTGGATCCTGGGATCATGAATTCAATCCCCATGTTGGGCTCCCCACTGGGCATGGACCCTACTTAAAAAAAGACACACACACAACATGGTATCATGTAACTGAAAGTCGCTAAGAAAGTAGATATTAAATGTTTGCACCTGGGGCGCCTGGATGACTCAGTTGGTTGAGCATCCAATTCTTGTTTTTAACTCAGATCATGATCTCAGGGTTGTGAGATCAAGTCTTACATCAGGTTCTGAATTCTCACTCTCTCTCTAAAATAAATACATAAATCTTCAAAAACAAAATGAGAATGTCCTCACCAAACACACACACACACATAAAGGTAATTATGTGATGTAATGGAGGTGTTAGCTAATGCTTTGCTGGTAATCATATTTTAGTATATAAATGTATCGGGTCAATGTAAATACAGAGAACAAATTGATGGTTGCCAGAGGGGATGGGATGGGGAATGGCCAAAATGGGTGAAGGGGAGCAGAAGGTGCAGGCTTCCAGTTATGGATGGATAAGTTACAGGAATAAAGGCACAGAATAAGGAATACAGTCAATGATACTGTAATAGCCATGTGATGGGACAGAGGCAGCCATACTTGTTGTGAGCACAGCATAACCTATAGTATGGGATCACCATGTTGTACACCTGAAGCTAAAGTAACATTGTGTGCCAACTACACTCAAATTAAAAAATTAATGAACATTTAAAAAAAATAAATGTATCAGGTCAACAGATTAAAATGTAATATGTCTGGGCAGCCTGGGTGGCTCAGCGGCTTAGCACTGCCTTCAGCCCAGGACCTGATCCTGGAGACCTAGGATTGAGTCCCACGTCAGGCTCCCTGCATGGAGCCTGCTTCTCCCTCTGCCTGTGTCTCTGCCTCTCTCTCTGTGTCTCTCATGAATAAATAAAATCTTAAAATAAATAAATAAATAAATAAATAAATAAATAAATAAATAAAATGTAATATGTCAATATAATATGTGTATCGGGTCAACAGGTTGCACACCTTAAACTTACACAATGTAATGTCAATTACATCCCAATTAATCAATCAACAAAAAATAGATTAAAAGGAATGAGATACTGGCACACACTACAACATGGGTGAACTTTGAAAATTTTCCGCCAAGGGAAAGGAGCCAGGTGCAAGATATCTCCTATCATGCAATTCATTTGTAAGGAACTTCCAAGAAACTCAAAACTACAGAGACACAAGGTGAATTTCCTGGGCTGAAGATAGAAAATGGGACAAACTTAGGTGGGTTGGGGAGGGGTCAAATAGATAACAGGGAGTAAGAGTGCACTTATCATGATGGGCACTGAGTAATGCGTAGAATTGTTGAGTCACCATATTGTACAATTGAAACTAATATAACACCGCATGTTAATTATACTGGGATTAAATTTAATTAATTAATTAATTAATTAATTAAATTTTTATAAATAAATAAATTTTTTGATGGGATAAACCATGAAGAGGAATTTGAGATCTTATTAGAACTTTGAGGTACAGTGAATAGAAAAGCTACATGGACATCTCACACACACACACACGCATCTACACAAGTTTATCCTCTCCTTGCTTATGACACCAGCCTCCACTCAGTAACTCAAGTAAAATCTGGGGATCATCTATCTTTACTTTCCTCTCTTATCAGCTCTAGAATCAACAACTCATTAAATCTGTGAGGTTTGGATGATATCAGTGGAAGCTATCACTATTTTTCTTATTTTCTTATTGAAGTATAATTCACACACAGTGTTATATTAGTTTCAGGTGTACAATATAGTAACTCAACAATTTTGTACATTTCTCAGTGCTCATCATGGTAAGTGTACTCTTATCCCCTTCACCTATTTCACCCATCCCCACCCCCCCGGCAACCACAAGATTGCTCTCTGTATTAAAGAGTTTGTGGGGTTTTTGCTTGCTTTTTTTTTCTTTATTTGTTCATTTGTTTTGTTTCTTAAATTCTACATATGAGTGAAATCATATGGTATTTGTCTTTCTCTGTCTGACTCATTTCACTTAGCATAATACATTCTAGCTCCATCCAGGTCGTTGCAAATTACAAGATCTCATTCTTTTTTGAGACTGGGTGATGTTTTCATTGGATAAATATACTACATCTTTTGTACCCATCTGTCTTAGTTGATACTTGGGCTGTTTCCATAACTTGGCTTTTGTAAATAATGCCACAGTAAACATAGAATTGAATATATCTTTTTGAATTAGTGTTCTTGTATTCTTTGGGTAAATACCCAGCAGTGGAATTACAGGATCACATGGTAATTCTATTTTTAATTATTTGAGGAACCTCCATACTGTTTTCCAGAGTGGCTGCACCATTTGCATTCCCACCAATAGTGCAAGAGGGTTCCCCTTTCTCCGCATCCTCACCAACATCTATTGTTTCCTGTGCTTTTTAATCTTAGCCATTCTCACAGGTGTGAAGTGGTATCTCATTGTGGTTTTGATTTGCATTTCCCTGAAGATTAGTGATTATGAGCATCTCTTCATGTGTCTGTTGGCCATCTGGATATCTTCTTTGGGAAAATGTCTATTCATTCCTTCTGCACATTTTTTTAAATTAGGATTATTTGTATTTTGAGTGTTAGGTTGTGTAAGTTCTTTTTTTTTTTTAATTTATTTTTTATTGGTGTTCAATTTACTAACATACAGAATAACACCCAGTGCCCGTCACCCATTCACTCCCACGCCCCGCCCTCCTCCCCTTCTACCACCCCTAGTTCGTTTCCCAGAGTTAGCAGTCTTTATGTTCTGTCTCCCTTTCTGATATTTCCCACACATTTCTTCTACCTTCCCTTATTTTCCCTTTCACTATTATTTATATTCCCCAAATGAATGAGAACATATAATGTTTGTCCTTCTCCGACTGACTTACTTCACTCAGCATAATACCCTCCAGTTCCATCCACGTTGAAGCAAATGGTGGGTATTTGTCATTTCTAATAGCTGAGTAATATTCCATTGTATACATAAACCACATCTTCTTTATCCATTCATCTTTCGTTGGACACCGAGGCTCCTTCCACAGTTTGGCTATCGTGGCCATTGCTGCTAGAAACATCGGGGTGCAGGTGTCCCGGCGTTTCATTGCATTTGTATCTTTGGGGTAAATCCCCAACAGTGCAATTGCTGGGTCGTAGGGCAGGTATATTTTTAACTGTTTGAGGAACCTCCACACAGTTTTCCAGAGTGGCTGCACCAGTTCACATTCCCACCAACAGTGTAAGAGGGTTCCCTTTTCTCCGCATCCTCTCCAACATTTGTTGTTTCCTGCCTTGATAATTTTCCCCATTCTCACTGGTGTGAGGTGGTATCTCATTGTAGTTTTCATTTGTATTTCCCTGATGGCAAGTGATGCAGAGCATTTTCTCATATGCATGTTGGCCATGTCTATGTCTTCCTCTGTGAGATTTCTGTTCATGTCTTTTGCCCATTTCATGATTGGATTGTTTGTTTCTTTGGTGTTGAGTTTAATAAGTTCTTTATAGATCTTGGAAACTAGCCCTTTATCTGATATGTCATTTGCAAATATCTTCTCCCATTCTGTAGGTTGTCTTTGAGTTTTGTTGACTGTATCCTTTGCTGTGCAAAAGCTTCTTATCTTGATGAAGTCCCAATAGTTCATTTTTGCTTTTGTTTCTTTTGCCTTCGTGGATGTATCTTGCAAGAAGTTACTATGGCCGAGTTCAAAAAGGGTGTTGCCTGTGTTCTTCTCTAGGATTTTGATGGAATCTTGTCTCACATTTAGATCTTTCATCCATTTTGAGTTTATCTTTGTGTATGGTGAAAGAGAGTGGTCTAGTTTCATTCTTCTGCATGTGGATGTCCAATTTTCCCAGCACCATTTATTGAAGAGACTGTCTTTCTTCCAATGGATAGTCTTTCCTCCTTTATCGAATATTAGTTGCCCATAAAGTTCAGGGTCCACTTCTGGATTCTCTATTCTGTTCCACTGATCTATGTGTCTGTTTTTGTGCCAGTACCACACTGTCTTGATGACCACAGCTTTGTAGTACAACCTGAAATCTGGCATTGTGATGCCCCCAGATATGGTTTTCTTTTTTAAAATTCCCCTGGCTATTCGGGGTCTTTTCTGATTCCACACAAATCTTAAAATAATTTGTTCTAACTCTCTGAAGAAAGTCCATGGTATTTTGATAGGGATTGCATTAAACGTGTATATTGCCCTGGGTAACATTGACATTTTCACAATATTAATTCTGCCAATCCATGAGCATGGAATATTTTTCCATCTCTTTGTGTCTTCCTCAATTTCTTTCAGAAGTGTTCTATAGTTTTGAGGGTATAGATCCTTTACATCTTTGGTGAGGTTTATTCCTAGGTATCTTATGCTTTTGGGTGCAATTGTAAATGGGATTGACTCCTTAATTTCTCTTTCTTCAGTCTCATTGTTAGTGTATAGAAATGCCACTGACTTCTGGGCATTGATTTTGTATCCTGCCACGCTACCGAATTGCTGTATGAGTTCTAGCAATCTTGGGGTGGAGACTTTTGGGTTTTCTATGTAGAGTATCATGTCATCGGCGAAGAGGGAGAGTTTGACTTCTTCTTTGCCAATTTGAATGCCTTTAATGTCTTTTTGTTGTCTGATTGCTGAGGCTAGGACTTCCAGTACTATGTTGAATAGCAGTGGTGAGAGTGGACATCCCTGTCTTGTTCCTGATCTTAGGGGAAAGGCTCCCAGTGCTTCCCCATTGAGAATGATATTTGCTGTGGGCTTTTCGTAGATGGCTTTTAAGATGTCGAGGAATGTTCCCTCTATCCCTACACTCTGAAGAGTTTTGATCAGGAATGGATGCTGTATTTTGTCAAATGCTTTCTCTGCATCCAATGAGAGGATCATATGGTTCTTGGTTTTTCTCTTGCTGATATGATGAATCACATTGATTGTTTTACGGGTGTTGAACCAGCCTTGTGTCCCAGGGATAAATCCTACTTGGTCATGGTGAATAATTTTCTTAATGTACTGTTGGATCCTATTGGCCAGTATCTTGTTGAGAATTTTTGCATCCATGTTCATCAGGGATATTGGTCTGTAATTCTCCTTTTTGGCGGGGTCTTTGTCTGGCTTTGGAATTAAGGTGATGCTGGCTTCATAGAACGAATTTGGAAGTACTCCATCTCTTTCTATCTTTCCAAACAGCTTTAGGAGAATAGGTATGATTTCTTCTTTAAACGTTTGATAAAGTTCTCCTGGGAAGCCATCTGGCCCTGGACTCTTGTGTCTTGGGAGGTTTTTGATGACTGCTTCAATTTCCTCCCTGGTTATTGGCCTGTTCAGGTTTTCTATTTCTTCCTGTTCCAGTTTTGGTAGTTTGTGGCTTTCCAGGAATGCGTCCATTTCTTCTAGATTGCTTAATTTATTGGCGTATAGCTGTTCATAATATGTTTTTAAAATCGTTTGTATTTCCTTGGTGTTGGTAGTGATCTCTCCTTTCTCATTCATGATTTTATTAATTTGAGTCTTCTCTCTCTTCTTTTTAATAAGGCTGGCTAATGGTTTATCTATCTTATTAATTCTTTCAAAGAACCAACTCCTGGTTCTGTTGATCTGTTCCACAGTTCTTCTGGTCTCGATTTCGTTGAGTTCTGTTCAAATCTTTATTAACTCCCTTCTTCTCTTGGGTGTAGGATCTATTTGCTGTTTTTTCTCTAGCTCCTTTATGTGTAAGGTTAGCTTTTGTATTTGAGTTCTTTCCAGTTTTTGAATGGATGCTTGTATTGCGATGTATTTCCCCCTTAGGACTGCTTTTGCTGCATCCCAAAGATTTTGAACGGTTGTATCTTCATTCTCATTAGTTTCCATGAATCTTTTTAATTCTTCCTTAATTTCCTGGTTGACCCTTTTATCTTTTAGCAGGATGGTCCTTAACCTCCATGTGTTTGAGGTCCTTCCAAACTTCTTGTTGTGATTTAGTTCTAATTTCAAGGCATTATGGTCCGAGAATATGCAGGGGACAATCCCAATCTTTTGGTATCGGTTCAGACCCGATTTGTGACCCAATATGTGGTCTATTTTGGAGAAAGTTCCATGTGCGCTTGAGAAGAATGTGTATTCGGTTGAGTTTGGATGTAAAGTTCTGTAGATATCTGTGAAATCCATCTGGTCCAGTGTATCATTTAAAGCTCTCGTTTCTTTGGAGATGTTGTGCTTAGAAGACCTATCGAGTATAGAAAGAGCTAGATTGAAGTCACCAAGTATAAGTGTATTATTATCTAAGTATTTCTTCACTTTGGTTAATAATTGATTTATATATTTGGCAGCTCCCACATTCGGAGCATATATATTGAGGATTGTTAAGTCCTCTTGTTGAATAGATCCTTTAAGTATGATATAGTGTCCCTCTTCATCTCTCACTACAGTCTTTGGGGTAAATTTTAGTTTATCTGATATAAGGATGGCTACCCCTGCTTTCTTTTGAGGACCATTCGAATGGTAAATGGTTCTCCAACCTTTTATTTTCAGGCTGTAGGTGTCCTTCTGTCTAAAATGAGTCTCTTGTAGACAGCAAATAGATGGGTCCTGCTTTTTTATCCAGTCTGAAACCCTGCGCCTTTTGATGGGGTCATTAAGCCCGTTCACATTCAGAGTTACTATTGAGAGATATGAGTTTAGTGTCATCATGATATCTATTCAGTCTTTGTTTTTGTGGACTGTTCCACTGAACTTCTTCTTAAAGGGGAATTTTAAGAGTCCCCCTTAAAATTTCTTGCAGAGCTGGTTTGGAGGTCACATATTCTTTTAGTTGCTGCCTGTCTTGGAAGCTCTTTATCTCTCCTTCCATTTTGAATGAGAGCCTTGCTGGATAAAGTATTCTTGGTTGCATGTTCTTCTCATTTAGGACCCTGAATATATCCTGCCAGCCCTTTCTGGCCTGCCAGGTCTCTGTGGAGAGGTCTGCTGTTACCCTAATACTCCTCCCCATAAAAGTCAGGGATTTCTTGTCTCTTGCTGCTTTAAGGATCTTCTCCTTATCTTTGGAATTTGCAAGCTTCACAATTAAATGTCGAGGTGTTGAACGGTTTTTATTGATTTTAGGGGGGGGATCTCTCTATTTCCTGGATCTGAATGCCTGTTTCCCTTCCCAGATTAGGAAAGTTTTCAGCTAGAATTTGTTCAAATACATATTCTGGCCCTCTGTCCCTTTCGGCGCCCTCGGGAACCCCAATTAAACGTAGGTTTTTCTTCCTCAGGCTGTCGTTTATTTCCCTTAATCTATCTTCATGGTCTTTTAATTGTTTGTCTCTTTTTTCCTCAGTTTCCCTCTTTGCTATCAACTTGTCTTCTATGTCACTCACTCGTTCTTCCACCTCGTTAACCCTCGTCGTTAGGACTTCTAGTTTGGATTGCATCTCTTCAATTGATTTTTAATTTCTGCCTGATTAGCTCTAAATTCTGCAGTCATGAAGTCTCTTGAGTCTTTTATACTTTTTTCTAGAGCCACCAGTAGCTGTATAATAGTGCTTCTGAATTGGCTTTCTGACATTGAATTGTAATCCAGATTTTGTAACTCTGTGGGAGAGAGGACTGTTTCTGATTCTTTCTTTTGAGGTGAGGTTTTCCTTCTAGTCATTTTGCTCAGTGCAGAGTGGCCAAAAGCAAATTGTATTGGGAAAAAGAGAAAAAGAGAGGAGAGAAAGAAGGAAAGAAAAGAGAAAGAGAAAAAAAAAAGGGAAGAAAAGAAAAAAAAACGAGAAAAAAAAAGAAGAAAAAGAGAAAGAAAAAGAAAGGAGAAAAAAAGGGGGTGGGGGAAGGAAACAAATCAAAAAGCAAAACAAAACAAAAACAAAAACAAAAACAAAAACAAAAACAAAAAGAACCACAGGGGAGTATCTTCTGATTCTGTGTACTTTAAGTCCCTTGGCTTCTCCTGGAAGTTGTCAGTCTAGCTGATCTTCTGGGGGAGGGGCCTGTTGTGCTGATTTTCAGGTGTTAGCAGTTGGGGGAGCTGCTGTGCCCCTGCCTGGTGCAGGGCTCGGTGGGGGTTGTTTACCCCGTGAGGCCGCAGGAGGAACAGCCCCAGTGGCGGGGCAGCTCTGGAAACCTGGATTCAGCTCCGGAGCTCTCTGTCTGCAGGGCCTGGAGGCTCCGGGGCGGGGCCGCTGATCTGCTCAGCTCAGGGCAGGAGCGTCCTTGCTGTCCTGGGCCCTCCCGGTCTCTGCCTGTCCCGGAGGAGGCCGGATCCTGGGCTGTGTCCCGGCGCCCTGTGCTCCGGAGCCTGCGCTGGTGGATTCGCGCTCCCGGGCCGCGCAACCCCCTCCGCGGAGCCGCCGCCCGAGCCCCTCCGAGCTGCTCCTGGAACCGCGCAGCCCCCTCCGCACGGAGCCTCTTCCTCTGCCCGAGCCCCTCCGAGCTGCTCCCGGGGCCGCGCAGCCCCCTCCGCGGAGCCGCCGCCCGAGCCCCTCCGAGCTGCTCCGGTCCCGCCGGGTCCCGCCGTGCGCGCTGCAGCCCTTAGGGAGCTCGGTGCACTCTCCTGGGCGCGCAGTTGCTCTGTTACTGTCCCAGGGAGCCCGAGGGCATCCCCGCCCTCCTGGGTCCTGCTCCAACTCCCTGCGAGCCCCTTTCCCCCGGGAAGGTCGGTGCAGCTCCTGCTCCTCCGGGACGGGGCTCTCCTGTCCTGGGGACACTCGCCCCGGCCTCAGCCCGGCTCCTCGCGGGGCCCCTCCCCCTTGGAGGCCTTTGTTTCTTTATTTCTTTTTCCCCGTCTTCCTACCTTGATAGAAGCGCGAACTCTTCTCACTGTTGCATTCCAGCTGGTCTCTCTTTAAATCTCAGGCCGAATTCATAGATTTTCAGGATAATTTGAAGGTTTTCTAGGTAGTTTGGTGGAGACAGGTGATTTGGGGACCCTACTCTTCCGCCATCTTGCTCCTCCCCCGGTTGTGTAAGTTCTTTAAATCTTTTGGATACTAACTCTTTACCAGACAAATCATTACCAAATATCTTCTCTTATTCACTAGGTTGCCTTTTTGTTTTGTTGACTGTTTCCTTCACTGTGCAGAAGATTTTATCTTGATGAAGTCCCAATAGTTTATTTTTGCTTTTACTTCCCCTGCCTCAAGAGACATATCTGGAAAGATGTTGCTATGGCTGATGTCAGAGAAATTACTGCCTGTTTTCTTCTAGGAGTTTTATGGTTTAATGTCTCACATTTAGGTATTTAATCCATTTTGAGTTCATTTTTGTGTATAGTGGTCCAGTTTCTTTCTCTTGCATGTTGCTGTCCATTTTTCCCAACACCATTTGTTGAAGAGACTGTCTTTTTCTCATTGAATATTCTTTCCTACTTTGTCAAAGATTAGTTGATCATAAAAGCATGGGTTTACCTTTGGGCTCTCTATTTGTTCCCCTGATCTAGGTATCTATTTCTGTGTCAGTACCAAACTGTTTTGATTCTTATAGCTTTGTAGTATATCTTGAAATCTAGGATACAATATCTCCATTTTTGTTCTTTTTCTAGATTGCTTTGGCTGTTTGGGGTCTTTTGTGGTTCCATACTAATTTTAGGATTATTTTTTCTTAGTTCTATGAAAAACGTTGTTGGTATTTTTTTTAAGATTTTATTTCTTTATTTGAGAGACAGACAGAAAGCATGAGAGAGCGAATTCAAGCAGAGGAGGTGGGCAAAGGGAGAGGAAGAAGCAGAATCCCTGCTGAACAGGGAGCCTGACATAGGGCTTGATCCCAGAACCCTGAGATTATGACTGAGTCACCTAGGCACCTCTGTTGTTGGTATTTTGATAGGGATTTCATTGAATCTATAGATTGCTTTGGGTAGTGTGGACATTTTAATAATAATTCTTCCAATTTGTGAGCATGGACTATCTTTCCATTCATTTGTGTCATGGAATCTATCATTTACGGCTCATTTAAAATGAGTATTAGGTAACAGTGTGAAACTTCAGAGTGATTTGGAGGGCTGGTGAATGAGCCTCAAGCCTTATTCCCTAAATTCTCCATGTGTCAGGTCAGATATGGGCACTATTGTTTCTACCACAGACCACAACATGCCACAGCTTCCACTACTGTGATATCAACAACAGGAGCCTTGTCTCACTGCAATTACTCATATATAGCAATGCCAGCATCCCCACCCTGCAGCCACAAGGGGTATGGGTGCTCTATGCTCTATGTTACAGCTGGCTTATCCATGCATGTTCAGAACAATGGATCTCATGGGACAGAGGCTGGGGGAGGACCACCTAGCATTTACTGTTCCTGTGGAATAAGAAGTCACCACCATGCCCCAGGAAGAAAGCTAAAGTGGGACTTGCCTGAACATGACATGGGTGTCAGATGCTGGTAAGTGTAAATAAACAGAGATGTTGAAGATCACCATGAAGGTGCATGTGTCCTCCATGTATCAATTGCTTTGCTCCTGCATTATCTCCATCTCCATGACCACTACCCTTCCTTCTTTTAAAAAAAAAAAAAAAAAAGAGAGACTTGACCAGGGTTCCTGGGTAGTTCAGATGGTTAAACGTCTGACTCTTGGTTTCAGTTCAAGTCATGATCTCAGAATCCTGGCATCCAGCCCTGTGTCAGGCTCTGTACTCAGTGGGGAGTCTTGGGATTCTCCCTCTCTCTGACCTTCCCCCTGCTCTCTCTTGCTCTCAAATAAATAAATAAATCTTTTTAAAAAGAGTGAGAGGGAGACTTGACTAAATTTCCATTTAACTCTTAAGTCAAGGCTTACTAGCCATTTAATGTCATATCGGTGATTTATCTGACAGGTTGTCAAAGGAAGAGCATAATTCAGCTAGGAAAGGAATGAACATCAGTGGATGTATAAAAGGCCTCTGTATCCTCTACCTGAGAGGAGATCACATGTATATGAAGTTGTATGAAGAGTACTAGCATCATGTCAAGTGAAAACATGATCTTCCTATTTCCAAATTTGGAAAGGAGGTATGGTTTAAAGGTGTGTGTTTAGAAACCAAGGTGACGAGGAGCAGACTGGTGGCTTTGCACTATGTCAATTTAGCTAAGCATGAACTATGTTTCCTAGAATTTTCTTCCCTCTGTGGTTCTGGGTCAGGGATGACAACAGAAATTGGCACAAGATGTAGAAGGTGGAAGCAAAGCCACAGGTATGCTGGCCCTCAGGTGTTGCATGTGGGAAGTATGGTGTCTGTTGTGTTGTAGCCCACACACATTTTACAGGACCTGCTGCCCTCCCCCCCATGAGTGTGACCCCACTGCCATACCCACTGGCATCTGTACCAGCACTCTGGAAGGTGTGTAGTGAAGAACATCATGCATTATTGAGGTTGGAGGTGGTGATAGACAGACTGACACTGATTTCTATTGAAGGTTATATAGCATGCCCTTGATCTGCCCCACACCACATCCAGCTTTTCCTCTCAACACCCAGTCTGGCTGGCCTTCAGTGGCATCAGGGTGACTACCAGATGCATCTGCAACCAAAACCTCATCCATTCTAATCCTTGTTAAAAAAAAAAAAAAAAAAAAAAAAACCTGTGTTCCACATAACTCACAGTGGTCCTGATGTTCTGATGGAATCTTAACTGGAAAAGGCTTAGATCCACAGTATGATTACATGGATGACTATATAATTGGGGAAAATATAGCTACCAATCTTTTTGTGAAGACTAAATGCAAACCTGCTCTATATGATCTACCTGTGTGGAATAAAATGAAAATTCATAAAAGATTGGTTATGCATCATTTTAGGTTTTTTGCAATGAGAATATTATAGGGGAAGATTTTAAATCCCCACTACATGTTCATTCAAGAGAAAAGATGGCCTAGCTATTCAGGGAAGTTCAGCCAATGAGACCACTCCAAGAAGAAATATGTGACTTAACCTAATGTAGGTATCTTTAGGTTCACCATTGACACCCATGGACAGACTCAGTACTGACATTATGTTGGAAGTAGAGACAGAAGCAGAGTGTTAAAAGGTATAATGATTACACTACTGCCTCTAACAAGGTCTATTTGGGACAGCCTACATACCGTGTGACTGTAGCTTTTCAGGAACTCACTATCATTTCCTGGATCTTATATATAAAGAAGGGAATACAGAGTTAAGAAGCAAGGACCATGAGTTCACAGTATTTCAGAGCAGGGCTAGGACTGGAAATTATTTCTTTCCTGTTCTTTATCTTATGACTCTCTTACCCTTTGTATTATAGAAAGATTGAAATGTTGATATGGGATTTGGGAACAGGAAATAGGAATCAGATTAGACTGAGCATAGTTTGAAGCATAGTTTGAAGTCAGATAATTAACATCTTCATGATGTCAGGTGATTCTGCAAGACTCCTCCCCACCAAGAAAGGATTGCCTTTGCTCCCTGTTCAGAATGGGGTCACTCTCACACTTCCTGGGGGGTGAAGGTCTGTGTCACTTGCCAGAGAAGTCTGTTTCTCATACAAGCAGCATTGCTGAGGCCACGGGGTCTCTGGGATGTAGGAGCTTGTCCGTGGTTCTTCCCATCCTGCTATTTCATGGTAAATCTGGGAGAAAAGGGTCAGGGTAAAAATGGAAGTCTACAGAAGTGAAAGAAAATAGACTTGGGCAGCCCCGGTGGCCCAGTGGTTTAGCGCCGCCTTCAGCCCAGGGCATGATCCTGGAAACCTGGGATCAAGTCCCACGTAGGGTTCTCTTCATGGAGCCTGCTTCTCCCTCTGCCTCTCTCTCTCTCTTTCTCTCTCTCTCTCTCTCTTTCTCTGTGTGTGTGTGAATAAATAGGTAAAATCTTAAAAAAAAAAAAAGAAAGAAAAGAAAATAGACTTACCCCCCTTATGTTTTCTGTCAAGAGGATGTTTGTCAACATCTCATTTCATCTGAGGAATGTGAGGAAAATACTCCTATGAGGCAGGTGCTATTGTTATCCCCATCTAACAAATAAGGAAATTGAGGCAGAGAGTTAGGAAACCTCCTCTTACCTCTTTACCACCTCTTACTAAAAGACTCTTGACAGATAGGTCAAGAGTCCTGGAGAAATAAACTCATACCAGGAAACGAACCCTTTTGATCTCTTGACCCTCCTTCTTTCTAAAACCAGAGGTCATTTTCCTGTCCTTGGGTCTAGACCTAACCCATATGGTAGCCATTAGCCACATGTGGCTACTGAATAACAGAAATGTAGGTCATCTAAACTGAAATGTGCTATGAGTGTGAAGTACAGACCAGATTTTGAAGCCTTAGTATGAAAGGTTGAATGTAAGATACCCTAATTACTTTTACATTGACTACATGTAGAAATATTATTTTGAATATATTGGATGTAAAGTATTGTAAAAAATAATTTTACCTGATTCCTTTTCCATTTAAAAAAAATTATTTATTTATTCATGAGAGACACACAGAGAGAGGCAGAGACATAGGCAGAGGGAGAAGCAGGCTCCATGCAGGAAGCGCAGTGTGGGACTCGGTCCTGGGACTTTGTGATCATGCCCTGATCCAAAGGCAGATGCTCAACCACTGAGCCATCCAGGTGTCCCTCTTTTTCCTTTTTTAATGTGTCAAAAAATTTAAAGTTACACATGTGGCTTATATTGCATGCATATTGTATTACTTTATTGTATTCCATTTATTGTATAGTATATTATATTGGCCTAGAGAATGAATTTGAGCAGATGAAAGATGTATACTTGTTCTAAAACACAAAAACTTCAAGCTCCAAAATTTTAAACTCTTATTTATATATCTACAAAAATTAATATTGTCAGTATAAAACTGGTGAACTTGGCTATTGATGTATCTTTTGTATTTACATGTCACTTACATTTAACATGAAATGTTGGTGGACTTTTAGATCTGGTATGACAGAAGGGGGTGGCTATTCACAGCTGAACTTCCTGAGCAGTGATTCTCAAGATTGGCTGCAATTAAAATCATCTGGAGATCTTTAAAAAACTTCAGTGACTGGGCAGCCCCCATCTGATTAACAAATCAGAATATCTGGGAACCGACACTTTCAAATGATGCCCCAGGGAGGTGGGTTCTACATGTGGACAAGGTTAAGAACCTCTGGTCTAGGAGAAGGTGAGGCTCACACTAAGGAAATGGTCTCCACCTATCAGTAACCATGCTGGATGCAGGAAGTTCTTTGCAATGGGTCCCAAGGGCCAATCACAGAGCTTGAGGCAGAACAAGAGACTCCTTTATCGGAGGCTTTTTACACCTGCAGCACTCACAACCAGAGAGGAGCCCTGGTGCTGGAGAGGTAAGTAACATCCCTGCTTCTTTACTTCATTTCTCCATTTCCTTATTCAACTGTTAAATCCGCAATAAAAATCTTCCTCCCTTTCTTTGAATATTTGGGCGTCACACCTTTGAAGAGTTACTGAGATCTCAAATGAAACTCCTCTTTTGTGCAGAGGTTTCTCTCTCTTTTTTGTATATTTTTTTATTGGAGTTTGACCTGCCAACATATACTATAACACCCAGTGCTCATCCCGTCAAGTGCCCCCCTCAGTGCCCATCACCCAGTCATCCCATCCCCCCCCCACACGCACTTCCCCTCCCACTACCCCTTGTTCATCTCCCAGTTAAGAGTCTCTCATGTTTTGTGACCCTCTTTGATTTTTCCCACTCCTTTTCTCTCCTTTCCCCTATGATCCCTTTCACTATTTTTTATATTCCCCGTATGAGTGAAACCATATGATGATTGTCCTTCTCTGATTGGCTTACTTCCTCTCTCTCAAGTTGAGTCTCTAGAAGTAGCATTCTATAGTCATATCCCCAAGAATTTTGTGTGTGTCTTTGTTCATTGCAATCTAGCTGCTCATCCTGTTCTCCTGAAATTGTTCTTCTTAAGATCTTGTCTGCTGAATGCAAAGAATATTTTTTTGGTTCTTCTCTGGCAAGTCTCCAAAATGTAGCTGAATCATTTTCTTATTAAATATGTCCTCCTGGGCAGCCCGGGTGGCTCAGCGGTTTAGCGCCACCTTCAGCCCAGGGCCTGATCCTGGAGACCCAGGATCGAGTCCCACATCGGGCTACCTGCATGGAGCCTGCTTCTCCCCCTGCCTGTGTCTCTACCTCTGTGTGTGTGTGTGTGTGTGTGTGTGTGTGTGTGTGTGTCTCATCAATAAATAAATAAAATCTTTTAATAAATAAATATGTCCTCCTACAAATAAAATGCATGCTAATTAAAGACAGGAAGGCCAAGGCTGGCAATGAGAATCCCCCATTGCATTGCAATGTAAATACAACTGCAGAATGTTTAGGTATATATATACTATTTCTATATAAGATCTTCTTTGTTGCTGCAATTGTAAGCAACATTGCAAGTATAACTTTTCTGTTTGCACTCTATACAGTGAGTATTGTGTAATGGTCACTAGCCTTGAAAAATCTATAAAGTCTTGACACTTTGCTTAATCTGTCTGCTGGCTTAACAGTATACTTTATTCTGTGTTTAACCAGGTGAATTTACTCTTCTGAATTGCCTTTATGTTTTCTATATAATTACTGGAGACTTTAGAGTGGCATCTATTTGAATCAATTAGAGGAATCAAGATCACAGGTTCAGGGTAGAATATTGACTCAACACTTAACAGCTGGGGTGAGAACTGGCACTCACTCAACCTTTAAATTTCCCTTCACATTTTAAAGGATCACCTTTACATAATGACCCCACCCAATTCTTTCAACAGGGCTAAATATATGCTGAATACCTGACCTGATTGGCATATAAATGGCATTTGGGAGGAGGATAATGCCATCATCACTTTAAAAAAAAAAAAAAAAAAAAGGAAGACCAGTGAAAGACCTGTTGGTAAATGTGACCTAAAGTCAAATTTGAGGAAACCATAGGGCCAGGAAGGACTCTGCAAACTACTAGGGAGAGTCAAGGTGTTGAGGATCTTGAGCAGTGGTTCTCTACCTTTAGAGGGAGGAAGGGAGTTGGAGAGGGAGGATCATAGTTGCCTATTAATATGAGAAGAAATGCTAAAAAAATTTTTTTTCTTAAGCTGGCATAGGACTTCAGGAGGCTGATAAATACCTTAAAATGTTGGGTGATTTTTTTTTCCCCCCTTATGTTTAGGTCTTTAATCCATTATGAGTTAGTTTTTACATACAATGTGTGACTACTTATGGGAAGCTTCTAGAACAGGCAAATTCATGGAGATAGGAAGCAGACTGGTGGTGGCCAGGAGCTATAGGAAGGAAGAGAATGAGGAAAAACTGCTTAATCAATAGGGGTTTCCTTTAAGGGAGATGACAGTGTCTGGAACTAATCCAAGGTTGTGGTTGCACAACAGTGTGGATGTACTAAATGCCACTGACTGTTCATTTAAAATGGTTAATGATTACTTCTATGGTATGGCAGGGGGATGGGATGACTGGGTGATAGGCAGTGAGGGGGGCACTTGATGGGATGAGCACTGGGTGCTATATTATATGTTGGCAAATCAAACTCCAATAAAATATATATATAAAAACTTATGCTATGTGAATTTTACCTTAAGCAAAGTGAAATACAGAAATTTACATGGAAAAAGAATTTGAGTGATCAACAGGATTTGTTTCAAACCCAACACAAATAGAATTATTAGCTGTGTATTCAAGCAGGCTTGGTGGCGTGGAAGCTGGGATGAGTCTCCTGTTTTTAGAATAGGATGTTGACACCTGGGATGCTTCAGATGACTACTTCTCTCACACCAAGGTCTGGAGTAGATGCAGGTGCTACAAGCTAACCACATAGGGCCCAGCATCACTCTTGTAGCTCTACTGTAACTTCCTGCTACTTCCCAATTGGCCGTACCCTTTCCACATGCCCGGCAGGGTACAGGGACAAAGGTCAAAGGCCATCCAGCTGTTTTTGCCCCCTTTTTATCAGGACAGAAATAACGTTCTCAAAAGCCCCACCAAAAAGACTTAAGTTAATCTCTTCAGCCAGCAATATTCCATGACCACCCTTGGCTGAAACATGGTTTTGTGAATGGAGTTGGTTACAAATAAAGAAGCGAGTAGAATGGATGTGCACCTCAGGAACACAGTGGAGGGCCTGTTCTTGACCTTTACCCTAGACTCAACCGTTTCCTCACTGGGAAAGGTCATATAGAAATCCATGTGGCCCTAGCCTGAGGAGCTGTCAGGTCCTCATACCCTCTTCCTCTCCTTCCCTCTGTGTCCAGAAACCATTGATTCCTCTCAAAAGATGTAATTCAATTAGTTCTCCACAACTGTACCTGAATCATACATCCTGATAGAGCGATTAAAACCTGGACTCTGGAGCTATTTGTTATACCTGGTTCAGAGTCCAGTTCTGCCACTTGGTGGTCCTGTGACCTTAAATGGTCTATCTGACCTCTCTGGTGCTTCAGTATCAATATCTGAAATAGGGAGATGCCTGGGTGACTCAGCAGTTGAGCGCCTGCCTTTGGCCCAGGAGGGCATGATCCTAGAGTCCCAGAATTGAGTCCCACATTGGGCTCCCTGCATGGAGCCTGCTTTTCTCTCTGCCTATGTCTCTGCTTCTCTCTGTGTGTCTCTCATGAATTAATAAATAAAATCTTTTTTTAATAATTTATTTTTTATTGGTGTTCAATTTGCCAACATACAGAATAACACCCAGTGCTCATCCCATCAAGTGTCCCCTCAGTGCCCACCACCCAGTCACCCCCACCCCCCACCCTCCTCCCCTTCCACCACCCCTAGTTCATTTCCCAGAGTTAGGAGTCTTCCATGTTCTAAAATCTTTTTTTTTAATCTGAAATAGGGAGAATATAATACTTGGGGATATAGTAAGGATTAAGTGAGTCAAGTCTAAAGGGCTGACTGCAGTGCCTAGCACCTTGCAGAGGTTACCAAGGTGTGATTTGACCCCACCATCCTCAAGATGAATTCAAAATCTTTGTCAGGCACTGACAAAGGCTCTCTCCTTGACTGGAGTCACCGTCTTGGGTGTTCTTTTACACTAGCTCTAGTCCTTGGGCTCTGTCCTTGGCCCACCTAGTCTAGCTTGAGCCAGAATCCTGCTGAGTCAGCTTAGCAAAAATTCCCCCACCTCTGGTATCTGATCACACCCCTCCTCTACCAGGTGACCTCTGCTCACCCTGGTCTGCTCTCAGCATGAATCTTGTTGAATGGATCTACCTCTTGGTGACTGTCGACACACTGACCTCCTTGAATCTGCCCCACTTGTCCTGACTGCTCAGAACTGAGTTTCATGTCTCTCCCCTACCTCTGAACCCCAGCTGTAGTTCCTCTCTCCAGTAATGCCTTCTTACCATATTCAATGGTCATGAAAAAGTTTTCCAGCTCCTTGGCCATTCTCCCCTTGCAGCATAAGAAAGTGCCTCTGAGTTTTGGTCAGATTGTGGGGCATCCCCACTAGAAACCTCAGAACTACTTCCTGCTGTACCTGAAGTCAAATTTTGAAAATCCTAGTATAACCTACCACTGCCTTCATAATCAGAGGTCTGATCCTAGGCTTTGAGTCACATCCTGTGTTCCTCTGCTTCAGCGAGCGCACATGTTGAACTCCACTCAGTCCCAAGCTTTAGCACTTGTTCACTCTTAGACTTTACCCCCACAAAACTCCCTCAGCTGGCAGCTCCTTGTCTTCATGTTCTCAATGACCTATTTCCTCTGAGAAAATGTCCATACTCACATGATGCAAAATCCCCCGCACTCTACTTCTCTGTCATCCTGTCTTCATATTTTTGTCACTTGTTTTTGTTTGAATTTATCTGTGAAATGTCTGCTTCTCCCACACCCTATATGTGTACTCAAATTGAGTATAAGCCCCAAGTGGGCAGAGTTCTTACCCATTTTATAGCTGTCCCTTCAGTTCTAAAACTGTTCCTGGTACTCAGTGGGAATTTTTATTTGAATAGAGGAGTGCCCATGGCCACCTAATGAGTGAGTGATGACCTATTTATTTTACAACTGGAAATCTGGTCATTTGACCTTTGGCTCAAATGCTCAACTGTTCAATGAATAGAATTTCAAATCCAGGTCTGTTGAGGTCAGAAAATGACTCTTTGTAAACAATGGTAAATTGAGCGGGTGTACCACTCAACTTCTTAGTGAGTTTCTGTTGAGATGTTTTCAACTCAGGATGGTTCTTTAGTCAAGGTCCATAAACATTAAGATAATGACATGTCAGGTTGTTCTGGAGAGCTAAAGTGGGTAGTTCTCATTAGCTCATTTGTATACCAAATTTACTAAAAGCTGACAGATGATCTGCTAGGTCCAGGAGATGTATCTGCATGGACTTCCTACCTACACTCAGGAATTTTTACACTCTCTAAAGGATCCCAGACTCTCAAAATGGGAACCACTGTGTCAAGACAAAAACTAAAGGAGTTCTATGTGAATTTTTTCTCTTTTTGGGAGTTGGTTCCTAAAGCAGCAGGTTGGGCAGTGATAATTGCCCAGTTCTTGGCACAGAGGCAACTGTCATTTGAAGTAGGAATACTGATTCGCTCTCTTTCATTTCTTCCCTTATTCTTCTTTAATGCCCAAAGCTCAGATCTCTCATGTAGAACAAGATGGAACCTTCTGCACAGCTGGGTTTCAACCTGCAGCCCCTTCTAGAACAGTTTGCCCAGGATGAGCTGAGCCAGTTCAAGTCTCTGTTGAGGCCCCTTTCCCTACAAGATGAATTACAGCACATCCCTGCGACAGAGGTAGAGGAGGCCGATGGGAAGCAGCTGGCAGAAATTCTTATCAACCACTGCCCCAGCCACTGGGTAGAGATGGTGACCATCCAGATTTTTGACAAGATGAACCGAACCGATCTGTCTGAGAGAGCAAAGGATGAGCTCAGGGGTAAGTAGAAACAAGCCCACATGGTGTCCTAGGAGGAAGGAGGAGTAGCCTCCAGGGTTTTTTATATGTAGGCATAACATTGAACCCTGAAGAGGCCACCTGTCCTGAACCCAAATGCTAGACCTTCATAAAGTCTAGTGGTGTCTTCCATTCTAGCTATTTCTACTCTGTCCTGGTATTGTGTACCTCCCCTGGCCTCCTCACTCTATATCCCTTCTCCTGTCCAAGAC
Organism: Canis lupus baileyi; assembly: GCF_048164855.1. Classification (NCBI taxonomy): domain Eukaryota; kingdom Metazoa; phylum Chordata; class Mammalia; order Carnivora; family Canidae; genus Canis; species Canis lupus. Next base: position 103,257,164 of record NC_132838.1, on the reverse strand, counting down.
TGCTCCCGGAGGATATTCAGGATCCCATTCTCTCATACATCCAAGGTGTTAAATTATTACACACCCTCTGTTTGGTTTTTAGCTCCTACTCATGTTTCCTCATGCACACTCACAAATGAAACCCTTACCTTCCCTTCGACCAGCACTAATAGCATTTGGAGCTGGATGAAGAGCTGTCTTTTGCATTGCAGGATATTTAGCAACATCTCTTGGACCCTGGTGCTAGCATCCCAGCACCTCCACCCACTAGAAGCTAACAGCACATTCTCTTCACTTGCAACAACCAAAAATGTCTCTAGACACTGGCAAATGTCACTTGAGTGGAGAACCATGTTTTAAGTCAGTGGTTGTCAACTTTCACTGTTCTGGGCAATCTCCTCAGGAACTTATATATACTAATGGCCAGAACCTATCGCCAGAGACACTGATTTAGCGAAATGACCTGTGTCTCCCCTAGGTATGGGGTTCTTGAAAGCTCCTCGTGACACCTGTGTGCGCCCAAGGTTTTTTAAAATCCAGGGCTCTGCTGCCTAACAGAGTGGCCACAAGTGGTTAGCACATATTTGAAACATGGCTGATTCAGTTCAGACATGCTACAAGACTAGAATACACACAGACTTCTAACTGCATGGTTTTATGTACTATCTCATGAGCAACTCTTAAAATGACAATAAATCGAAGTGCCAGCATTTTAAATAGATACATAAAAATTATGAAAACCAGGGTTGCAGAGATATGCTAGTCTTACAGCTGCCCAAGACACACTTCTGTCCCCTTAATAAACCATATCTTGTCAAGCTGGACTGGGTCAGCCTTTTTCTCAGTCTTAGGGTTCCTTGAGCCTTTGGAGATTATTCTGCATAAACCTCCTTGACATTGAACACTCACTGTGTGTTCTCAACTACACAGGAAGCAACCATAGGAAGCCAGAAGAGACATGTAAGCCTGAGATAGTAACTTGACACATTTTAATTTTATCTCTAAGATCAGGTTAATGTCCTTTTTATGTAACTGGGGGTTTAAGTATGAGACCCAGTTGTCAACATGCGCATTCTTGAAGTCCTCTCTCCTAGGCAGAAGTTTAAGTACTGACATAGTTACAGGACTATAATGCCTCCTCTTTTCTCAGGGATCACCAGGACTACAGAACTAAAATGTGCAAACCTGGAAGAACCCCCAGAGCATGTAGAAGAAAAAGATTCAGGTTGGTCTTAGAACACCCAGAGTTGGAACAAGCCAAGCGACACATACCCCACCATGTTGTGTTCTCTCCACCCCCTTTCCTTTCTGGGAGCTCCATTTCCCCAACCTCATTTTCTCCACTACTAATAGTTATCAGTTGTCTCAGAGGAAATGCCTTCCTCCCTCACTTAACAACAAAGTGAGGAATGACCACTGAAGAGAACTGGAATTCTTTCAGTTCACGGAAAATTGGTGTACTGTATGGAGTTACTCTTTAATTTTTCAATTTCAGATGCTCAGACTTTAGTAATCTCAACTCCCAGATGAGAACATTGAAATATGCTGTCAGTAGGTGACTTGCCTCAACCAGCACTGTGGTCAGTTTAATGTAAATGAGTTGCTCAAGTCAGCCTGATAGTATTTTTGTCAATAGCCCTAGTGAAATACAACTTACCTATCCATAAATCTCACTCATTTTATGTGTACTACTAATTTTTAGTAAATGTACAGAGTTTTGCAACCATCACCACTACCCAATTTTACAATGTTTACATGGCCCCAAAAAGTTCCCTCATGTCCACATGTGGTCACTCCCTGGTCTCTGTCCTCCAATTTCAGGTGACCATTACTTTAGTTTTTGCATCTCTACACTTGACTTTTCTGGATGTATGTGATCTTTTGTGTCTATCTTTCATCGCTTAGCATATGTTTTGGAAGTTTGTACGTATTTTTGTGTGTATCCCTGATCTGCCTTTAAAAAATATATATATATATATCTCCATGAGAGACAGGCAGAGGGAGAATCAGGCTCCATGCAGGGAGCCTGACGTGGGACTCGATCCCGGGTCTCCAGGATCGCACCCTGGGCCAAAAGTGGCACTAAACCACTGAGCCACCCGGGCTGCCCTGATCCTCCCTTTTTATTACAGAATTATATTCCATTGTATGGATATGCCACAGCTGATTGCCCATCATCAATGAATGGATGTTTGAGGTTTTTTTTCTGCTTTTTGACTACCTTACATAATACTACCATGAACCTTCATGCGCTAGTCTTGGCATACACACATTTCCATTTACCTTGAGCAGATGCTCAGGAATTGTCTGGCATTCCACACAAACATGACATCACTTGTTTACTGAGATACTTGAGCAGCCATAATGGGTTGAAGCTCTATCTTCTGATATCCTGGTGCATATCTAGTCAAGTGGGGAAGATAGACAAGTAGTTTTGATAGATCACATTGATATTTTTAATTTAGTTTTTAATTGGTGTTCAATTTGCCAACATATAGAATAACACCCAGTGCTCATCCCATCAAGTGCCCCCCTCAGTGCCCGTCACCCAGTCACCTCTCCCCACTCACCTCCCTTTCTACCACCCCTTGTTTGTTTCCCAGAACTAGGAGTCTCTCATGTTCTGTCTCCCTTTCTGATATTTCCCACTCATTTTTCTCCTTTCCCCTTTATTCCCTTTCACTATTTTTATATTCCCCAAATGAATGAGACCATATAATATTTGTCCTTCTCCGATTGACTTCTTTCACTCAGCATAATACCCTCCAGTTCCATCTACGTTGAAGCAAATGGTGGGTATTTGTCATTTCTAATGGCTGAGTAATATTCCTCACATTGATTTTTTGATAGAGCAATTAGAACAAATGTTTATTGTTATAGTTCCACAGAGGAGAGGCATGTAACTTGGTTTAGAATGTCATTTGCTCTGTTCATCTCTATAAACCTATCTGTCGCCCCTGCCACAGATCTCTAAGAGATTAGATTCTGCACTTCATGGAACCAGCTTTAACACCGTATCTCTGATAAAAGAAATTCACATTTTTGTGTCATGCTCACTTTAATTTGTATTTTGCAGCATTTACACAAGTACAGGAAGAAGATGTCACAAATCCAGAAGAAGCAAAGGAAGGTTTGAAAGGAGAAAAGCCAGGTCTGTATCCTATCTTCCTGGATGAGCTTAGTGTCAGGTAGTTCTTGATAACTTCTCTATTATCATGTTCTTACTTGACACAGGTATTTTTTTTTCCTAATGAATAACCAGCTATATCCTATTTCCAACCTCTTATCACTGAAGGTAAACAAGATAAGTATATAAGTATATTGAAAGAGAAGGTCCAGCAAATGTGGAAGAAGAACTTTTGGCCTGGAGCCAGTGAAAACATTCACACTGTCACCCAGAAATATGAGACACTGATCCCATTCTGTAATCCTAAAATGCTTGCAGGACCATTTCCACACACGGTGGTGCTGCATGGTCCTGCGGGCGTTGGGAAGACCACTCTGGCCAAGAAGTGCATGCTGGACTGGACAGAGGACAGCCTTGCACAGACCTGCCCCACTGCCTTCTATCTCAGCTGCAAGGCGCTCAGCCGCAAGGGGATGTGCTCCTTCATAGAACTCCTGGCCCAGAGTGCCCCAGACCTGCAGGATGCCCTTGCACAGGTCCTGACCCAGGCACAGAAACTCCTGTTTGTCATTGATGCTTTCGAGGAGCTGCGCGTGCCCTCAGGGGTGGAGGCGCTGGTGCACGACCTGTGTGTGGACTGGAAGACACAGAGGCCTGCGTCCACCCTCCTGGGGAGCTTACTGAAGAGAAAGCTCTTACCCACGGCCGCCCTACTGGTCACCACACGGCCCGAGGCCCTAAGGGAGCTGCGGCTCATGGTGGAGCAGCCACTCTTCGTGGAGATCGAGGGGCTCTCAGAGTGTGACAGGAAGGCGTATTTCCTGAGACACTTTGGAGAGGAGGCTCAGGCGCTGCGTGCTTTCCACCTGATGAAGAGCAATGCAACGCTGTTCCAAATGGGCGCGGCACCCGCTGTGTGCTGGATGGTGTGCACCTGCCTGAAGCTGCAGATGGACGAGGGTGAGGACCCTGGCCCCACCTGCCAGACCACCACATCGTTGTTGCTGCGTTTCCTCTGCAGCCAGTTTGCGCCCGCGCAGGGCAGCTGTCTGGGGCTGCACCTCAGGTCTACTCTGCACGCTCTGTGCCTGCTGGCCACTGAGGGCGTGTGGACACAGACCTCAGTGTTTGATGGACATGACCTGCTCAGGCTGGGTGTGCATGAGTCTGACCTGCACCCTTTCCTGAACAGGAATATCCTCCAGAAGAGCAGAGACTGTGAGGGCTGCTACTGCTTCCTCCACCTGAGTGTCCAGCAGTTCCTGGCCGCTGCCCTCTACATTCTGGGGAGCCAGGACCACCAAGACCTTCCAGCAGGAAGCCCTAGCTGGGATGCTGGGAATGTGCAGAGGCTCCTCTCCAAGGAAGAAGGACTCAAGAACCCCTACCTAGCCCCCGTGGGGCACTTCCTATTTGGCCTCACCAATGAAAAGAGGGCCAGGGAGCTGGGGATGACTTTTGGCTGCCTGGTGTCCACCAAGGTCAAGCAGGAACTGCTGGAATGCAGGGTAGGGTCTCCTGAGAACAGACCCTTCTCCTCGGTGACAGACACGAAGGAGACTTTGCACTGTCTCTATGAATCCCAGGAGGAGCAGCTTGTGAAGGAAGCCATGGTCCAGGTGACAGAAGTGTCCCTGGTTTTCAAAGATACCTCAGACATCATGCATGCATCCTTTTGCCTCAAGCATTGTGAAAGCTTGCAGAAAATGTGGCTGCAGATAGAAAAGGGGATGTTTCTGGAGAATGATGCTGTGTCAGAATCAGAGGACCAGGCTGACCGGTAAGAATCCTCACTGTTCACTCTGTTAGCTTGCTTTTTCAGCCTCATCCCCTGCGTTAGAAACAGGGCAGAGTGTCCCCCCGCTCCCTTGGCATAGGATCAGAATTTTCTTCTTGCCAGAATTTCTTCTGCTAGCTTGCTCTTCAAGGTGGGGAACACAATGTTCGGATTAGGGATGGGATCTTTCTTTGGAACCAGACCTTGTTTTGAGACCTGCCTCCTTTTTTTTTCTTTAGCTGAGCAATTTTTGCAAATGGCTTGACCTTATTTCAGTCCACATGTTGGTTGTCCAGGTTGCCTGTTTGTATGGGATTGTTCCATTTGGCACAACAGACAGAAAAGCATTAAAGATGTAAAGTCAGAGATTGATTCAACAAGGTTTCAAAGCTTCACCCCATCGTGATCATGGCGAGTCCTATCATGGGCACCTCACCCAATACCAGTGACATCATGAGATGACCCCAGTCAGTCATGAGGCTTTGTTATTCTTGATGTAGGCTCGAGTAACATTAACTGAGCTCATACAGTTTCCAAATACTGTTTCTCACCTGGTGGCTACTGGAAACGTACAGTCTTTCATGTTAGGCATGAAGATCCTGGTTTCAGAAAAGGGTGCTTGTGTGGGATTAGAACTCGTCTACTGGTTTATGACGTTCTCTCTTGGTCACAATCCAAGATCACTGCTCACGGTCCTATGTAGGGCACACACACACATACTGCTGTTTATCTTATCAGCTCACCTCTTTCTCAACCCTAGGTCACCATCCAAAATCAGTATCTGAAATACTCATGTATATTCATGGGGCCAGAATAAAACACCCTCTCTGCTTTCCTGGTGGTTATGTCTGTTTTACATATTCCCTTAATTTTTCCTTCACATTCCTTCCCCACTTAACAGAGAGCCATGAACTTGAGTTACCCCAGGAAGCATTATGACCATGACAGCTAGGCATGAACATTTCACCGCTTCAAAGATCACCAGCAGTCCACAGACCTTATCCCTTCATCAGTGTCCTGATTTTGTTTCTTCTCTCATCCAAGTGTTTACACAGGCCCACATGCTAGTTTATCTAAATCTTTCTTCTACAGGAGGGTTGTCAAAGAGCTCCTTTGAATGAAAATAAAATTGCATAAATAGCATCCTCTCTCTATCCCATCCAAGATCCCCAAGTCAAATAGTCTCTATTTTTTTTTAATTTTTATTTATTTATGATAGTCACAGAGAGAGAGAGAGAGAGAGAGAGAGAGAGAGAGAGGCAGAGACATAGGCAGAGGGAGAAGCAGGCTCCATGCACCGGGAGCCCGACGTGGGATTTGATCCCGGGTCTCCAGGATCACGCCCTGGGCCAAAGGCAGGCGCCAAACCGCTGCGCCACCCAGGGATCCCTCTATTTTTCTTTTTAATCTTGGTTTGGTTCTATGCAATGGCTTGATTATCTCATCTTGATAAGACACTTGCACTAACCCTACACAGATTTCTTTCCCCAGGGCATATAGACCAGACTCTTTGAAAGTCACAACTAGGTTTATCACAACTTGTCTTCCTCCTGTTGCTTCAAGTTTTACAATAAGGTCACTTATTTTATTTTTCCCCCTTTTTAAAATTTAAGTTCAATTAGCCAACGTATAGTACATCATTAGTTTCAGATGTAGTGTTCAATAATTCATCAGCTCCATATAACATCCTGTGCTCATCACATCACGTGCCCACCTTCATGCCTATCACTCAGTCACCCCATCCCTCTACTCCCCTCCCCCCCAGCAACCTTGAGTTTTTTCCCCGGAGTTAAGAGTGTCTTGTGGTTTGTCTTCCTTTGATTTTGTTTTCCCCATTCAGTTATCAATGATCTGCTTAGAGCACTGGGTGTTATACTATATGTTGGCAAATCGAACTCCAATTTAAAAATATACAAAAAAAAAGAATTTTGGCTTATTCTGACCCTCTGTAAGATTCTTGTGCAAGAAATTTGAGTTTTTTCCAGTGACATGTCTTAGGTGATGAATTGTCTGATAGTGACACTAAGTCATTAAATCATCTGACTTTTAGAGTTCTATTTACTAGGAGTGTGTGCCCAGAGCAACCCTAAATATCTTCATGATGTTGGACAAATGTTATATTTTCTCTCCAGCAATCTTTGGTAAATTCCTTCCTTTGCCTTTTCCCAACAGGTCCCAGAATGATCAACACGTGCTTCCTTTCTGGATAGACTTCTGTTCCATGTTTGACTCAAATAAAAACCTGATATTTCTAGACATCAGTCAGAGCTTCCTTAGTGCCTCATCTGTGAGAATTCTCTGTGAAAAAATAACCTCTGCTACCCATAATCTTCAGAAAGTGGTGTAAGTAGAAGCTAACCCCTGGATGAAAACCCCTAGGGCATAACCAAGCTCCTTACATTTTTAAGGCTCCATTTTTATTGGAGCAATATTTGAATTCCTTTTCCAGAATCCAACTGGGCATTCAAGACATAAGAAGTTGAGATGGTCCATACCATACATTTGTCTACTGAAGCATATGAAGTAATTTTTTCCAATGTCTTATTGTGGTATAACATAAAACTTAACCATTCTTTTTTTCTTGAAATTTTATTTATCATGAGAGACACACACAGAGAGAGGCAGAGACATAGGGAGAGAAGCAGGCTCCGTGCAGGGAGCCCCATGTGGGATTCAATTCTGGGACTCTAGGATCACATCCTGGGCTGAAGGCAGGCACTCAATTGCTGAGCCCCCAGACATCCCATCCCATCTTAACCATTCTTAAGTGCACAGTTATGCACTTTAAATGTGTAAGTATGCAACCACCACCACCATCCATCTCCAGGACTCTTCAAAACTGAAACTCTGTCCCCAGTAAACAGTAATTCCCCATGATCCCTTCTCCACAGCCCTTGGCAAGCACTATTCCACTTTTTCTGATAAAGTAATTTTAATACAGTGTGAAATATGATTGGGATGACTACAAAACACTATGAGGAACATCCAGATCCTGGGGGCAGCTTTAATCCCTTTAAGACAACCATAGGACTATGTGTAAAGCAGGATTTCTCAGCCTCTGCTAACACTGGGGTTGGGCTCCTGCACATCATAGGATTTTTTAGCAGCAGTTCCAGCCTCTACCTTCCAAATGCCAGTGGCATCCACACCCTAGTTGTGACAACCTAAAATGTCTCCAGACTTTGTCAGGTGTCCTGGGGAGGAGGAGATTACAAAATCACTCCTAACTAGGAGCACCACTGGAGAGATGGTATCAGTGTGCTGTGTCCCAGGCCTGGGGCCTGGGTTGGGTGGGAATATGATCCCAAAATCTATGGAGTTGAATGAAGTTGGGAAGAAATGATGGGGTTCAGAAGCTCCAGAAAAAGGTAAGTACACAAGTTAAATACTTGTAATCAAGAGTAGAGTGTGCCCTATCCACCTATGACAGAGTCCTCCTGCGGAGCTCCTCTGTGCAGCTCATGTACTAGGAAAGTCCTGCAAGGCTTACACGTGGGCAGGCTGCTGGAGATGTTTAGAGAAGGAGAGAAAACATGATTTAGTCAACAAAGTAGGCTTCGGGACCAGGGAGACCTCCTCCAGACACAGATGTCCTCTTTCATAGGTTTCTTTCTCAATGCAGAGAAAGAAGGAGATGTTTATGCTCACTTGTGTTTCACCAGCTATGCAATCCTGATTCTAAATGCAAGATATTGAGCAGGACATAGCACTCCTGAAATGTGCCCATTGGTAATACTTCAGGGAAAAAAACTACCACCGTTCCTTATTTATTTCAAAAAGCCATAGAACAGCTTTTGTCTGAAACAATGTTCATGACCAACTTCTCTTTTCCAAAAGTTTGAGATCATGAAAGTATGGAACTTCCAATAGTTTCTAAAATTAGATCTCAGTCAAGCAGCACCAAGTTTCAGTTAAAGCAAAATGAGTGAGTTCTGGAGACCTAACTGTGCACTGGTGAGACAACAGTTAACAATCCTGCATTGTATACTTGAAATTTGCTAAAAGACTTGATCTCAAGTGTTTTTGCCACACAGACACAAAAAGGAAAATGGTGATTATGTGAATTGATAGGTATATTCACTAGCTTGATTACGGGGATGATTTCACAAGGTAGTAATATATCAAAACATTAAATTGTACACTTTAATATATACAGTTTGTGACCACACCTCAATGGAGGTGAAAAATATGAACAAAGTTTCCAGTGTTTAAACCTGTTGCAGCCCTTTGTTCTCATGTATATATAAATGCAAGATTTCACCTTTCTTATCCTTTCCCTAGCCTCAAAAATATTTTCCCAGCAGACGCTTATAGAAACTTCTGCATTGCTTTTGGTGGTCATGAGACTCTCACGCATCTGACTCTCCAAGGAAATGACCAGAATGATATGCTTCCCATTTTGTGTGAAATCTTGAGACACCCAAAATGTAATCTGCAATACCTCAGGTATATCTCACCATCACTGAAAACTTCCAGCATGTGAACAGAGTTCCTACAAGCCTATATAGCAATTTTGAATAAAGTAGGAGGGGTGGGGAAATCCCTTATTCTGATTAGAAACTGTACTCCTCCAGGCACATGCCACAGAACAGAAAATGGGCTAGACTTTAGTTTCCCCTTGTACTGATCATTGAGCAACCTGGGCAACCATCCACAACAGGCCTGAGTCCAAAAAAAATGGTTGGAGACTGGATACCATCCTCTATCAGAGAGAATTGGTTTATGGTTTGTTTCTCCTGTCATGATTCAGAATACCAGATTCTGTCCAGTATCCTCTGTCCAGGCAAAGATACTTTGGGAGCAACAGATTTTCCTTCTCTTGGTAGTCCTCTGGGTTGAAAGATCTCCCCTTGGGATATTCTCCACATGATAGCTCTGGTGAGTATTGTCATTACTCATCATGGGGTTCCATTGATCCTCGCTTGACCACATTTGATAATAGGAACACAGTTTAAGGTGATCTGTTGGTCTTGTTGGTGGTGTTCTGCCTATGCTGGTATGGTCTTGGGCTATTTAATTAGGTCTTATCCCCATCAGTAGGATGGAGTATTGCACATATCCCAGGGGTTTGAGGACTGACTGAAACAAAGTCTAAGCACACATGTATTCATTGTTGCGTTATTGATAGTAGCCACTGTCATAATTGACTATTACTAATGGCCTTCATTTCTTTTTCCTGTGAAGAATAATCAGGAAAAGAAAGTGTGCAATTTGAAGATTTTGGTCATTAGCTTGTTTCTTAAGGAGTAATGGACACCCAAAATGGAAGGAGGAGACTCTGTATAAATTTGGCTTATTTTATTGGAAGCCATTAGATATTCTATTGTGTTCCAATGCCCAGGTTAACTTTGGTTCCTCTATTATTTTTTAATAATTTTTTAAAGATTTTGTTCATTCATGAGAGACAGAGAGAGGCAGAGACATAGGTAGAGGGAGAAGCAGGCTCCCTGCAGGGAGTCGCGATGTGGGACTTGATCCTGGGAACCCGAGATCATGACCTGAGCCAAAGGCAGATGCTCAACCACTGAGCCACCCAGGCATCCCTGGTTCCTCTATCGTAGCTTAGACTCTGAGAGAAGAAAGTGTTTTGTTGAATTTTATTTAAGTTTAGCTTTCTGGTACATAGTCCACTTAGCACCTCATGTGAATATCAACTTTAATAAACACTCAACATGAGGGTATGACTTGTTTCCAATTTAAAGATGGAAATATAATGATTGTCCATCTCTGACTGACTTACTTCACTCAGCATAATACCCTCCAGTTCCATTCACACTGAAGCAAATAGTGGATATTCGTCACTTCCAATGGCTGAGTAATATTCCATTGTATACATAGACCACGTCTTCTTTTGTTATGTTTTATTCCAACTTTATAAATTTTTAATTTATACCTTTATTTATAAATTTAAAAATTTTATTACCTTTTGATTTATACTTTTCTCTTTTTTCAGCTTTTTTTATTGGAGTTCAATTTGCCAACATACAGCATAACACCCAGTGCTCATCCCATCAAGTGCCCCCCTCAGTGCCCATCACGCAGTCACCCCAACACCCCACCCACCTCCCCTTGCACTACCCCTTGTTCATTTCCCAGAGTTAGGTCTCTCATGTTTTGTCACCCTCACTGATCTTTCCCACTCATTTTCTCTCCTTTCCCTTTATTCCCTTTCACTAATTTTTATATCCCCCCAAATGAATGAGACCATATAATATTTGTCCTTTTCCGATTGACTTATTTCACTCAGCATAATACCCTCCAGGTCCATCCACATCAAAGCAAATGGTGGGTATTTGTCGTTTCTAATGGCTGAGTAACATTCCATTGTATACATCGACCACATCTTCTTTATCCATTCATCTTTCGATGGACACCGAGGCTCCTTCCACAGTTTGGCTATTGTGGACATTGCTGCTATAAACATTGGGGTGCAGGTGTTCTGGCGTTTCACCACATCTGTATCTTTGGGGTAAATCCCCAGCAGTGCAATTGCTGGGTCATAGGGCAGATCTATTTTTAACTCTCTGAGGAACTTCCACACAGTTTTCCAGAGTGGCTGTACCAGTTCACATTCCCACCAACAGTGCAAGAGGGTTCCCCTTTCTCCATATCCTCTCCAACATTTCTGATTTCCTGTCAATCATTCTATGGTTTCACTCATACAGGGAATATTAAAAATAGTAAACAGGATTATGGGGAAAAGGACAGAAAATGAGTGGGAAAAATTAGGGTGACAAAACATGAAACACTCCTAACTCTGGGAAACCAAGGGGTAGTGGAAGGGGGGAGGTGGGCAAGGGGATGGGGTGGGATAAAGGCCTAGTGATACCTCTAGGTCCTTGGAATTTTTTTGTTATTAATACAACCGTACCAAATAATGAAAAAAATAAAGATGGAAATAAGTTTTGATAAAGTTAAGTAATTTGGCCACATGTTCATATACAGTAAATGGCAGAATCAGCATTTAAAAAAAAAAACCCACTTGAAAGGCCATGATACACATAATGTCCCAATGAAATTCCTTTCATCCATGGTAAGAAAATTCTCTCCAGTAATAGAGTATGGGCACCTTGTTGCCTGATATGCTTGATTGAGTGGTTTTCTTTTTTTTTTTTTTTTTTAAAGATTTATTTATTTATCATAGACAGAGAGAGAGAGAGAGAGAGGCAGAGACACAGGAGGAGGGAGAAGCAGGCTCCATGCCGGGAGCCTGATGTGGGACTCGATCCCGGGACTCCAGGATCGCGCCCCGGGCCAAAGGCAGGCGCTAAACCGCTGGGCCACCCAGGGATCCCCCGATTGAGTGGTTTTCTAATTAAGTAGTTGTCAACATGCAGTCTCCAGATCAGCAGCAGCTGCATCACCTGGAAACTTGTTAAAACACAAATTCTTGGGCCTCACCCAGATCTTCTGAATCAACTTCTGACTATGTGGCCCAGGAATCATTGAGGTGGTGCAGGACACCCTAAAACAGAAATCAGTGGATTCTGCATCTGGAGTTTCTGAGGATTTGTGTTTCTAACTGCTTGCCAGATGATGCTGATGCAGCTGGTCCAGGGATCACACTTTGCCACTGCTCTATGTAATTTATTCTAGGACATGACATAATGTGGTAAAATGAGGGGTAAACCTGGAGACTGTTATCAAGCGTTTGGTTATCAAGAATGATGTGTTCTGGGATCCCTGGGTGGCGCAGTGGTTTAGCGCCTGCCTTTGGCCCAGGGCGCGATCCTGGAGACCTGGGATCGAATCCCATGTTGGGCTCCCGGTGCATGGAGCCTGCTTCTCCCTCTGCCTCTCTCTCTCTCTCTCTCTGTGTGTGTGTGTGTGTGTGTGTGTGTGTGTGTGACTATCATAAATAAATAAAAGTTAAAAAAATACTTTAAAAAAAATAATGTGTTCCCATTCTTCTGGCAGGTTGGTATCTTGTTCTGCCACCACTCAGCAATGGGCCCATCTCTCCTCCTCCCTCAAAATCAACCAGTCCCTGACATGCCTGAACCTCACAGCCAATGAGCTCCCAGATGAGAGTGCCAAGTTGCTGTGCACAACTCTGAGACACCCAAAATGCTTCCTGCAGAGACTGTCGTAAGTACTGCCTCTCTCCCTGGGAGCATCTCTTTTCCTATGTTTGGGGCCACATAGGGAAGAGCAGTGGGTAAAATCTGGATTTGCTGGACTACCCATATGGGACCTCCTACTGATGTGGACACCTGGTTCCCATTTCTGGTCCCAGGTATGTGGCTCATGCATCTTATCATTCCCTCATCCTTCCTTCATGATTGAGTGTTAAGCACATGATGAGAGCTATAGAGCTATAGATGCTATAGATGAGCTATAGATGTTAAGCACAAGATGAGCCATAGATGGGGCCTCTGGCCTTTAGGGACAGCCAAGAAAATTGGGTTTTGGAAATGTTCTCACCCTCTTACCATTTGTGTGGTGCTTTGGCAGGTTGGAAAACTGTCAACTTACAGAAGCCTGTTGCAAAGAGCTCTCTTCAGCTTTGATTGTCAACCAGAGGCTGACGCACCTGAGTTTGGCAAAGAACACTCTGGGAGATGATGGGGTAAAGCTTCTGTGTGAAGGCTTGAGTTACCCTGACTGTCAACTACAGATGCTGGTGTAAGTCCATGCTAGTTATTTGTGTGCATGTGCATACTGGATTCAAGTAGCACAGATGCAAGCATTTAATAGCTTCTCTGAATACCCCAAGTATGATACTGACAGATCTGATGAGACCTGGCAAGAGGATGTTAAAAAAAAAAAAAAGCAAGACATAGTGTCAATATTCCATAGGAATTTGGGGGATGTAGCTGATTTCCAGGGTTTTATGCATGTTTTTAGTGCCACATAACATAAGCTCTACCTGCAACTGGCTGTAGATGGAGGGTTTTTTTATAAATTTATTTTTTATTGGTGTTCAATTTTCCAACATATAGAATAATACCCAGTGCTCATCTCATCAAGTGGCCACCTCAGTGCCCAACACCCAGTCACCCCCACCCCCCGCCCACCTCCCCTTCCACCACCCCTAGTTCGTTTCCCAGAGTTAGGAGTCTTTCATGTTCTGTCTCCCTTTCTGATATTTCCCACTCATTTTTTCTCCTTTCCCCTTTATTCCCTTTCACTATTTTTTATATTCCCCAAATGAATGAGACCATATAATGTTTGTCCTTCTCTGATTGACTTATTTCACTCAGCATAATACCCGCCAGTTCCATCCACGTTGAAGCAAATGGTGGGTATTTGTCATTTCTAATGGCTAATATTCCATTGTATACATAAACCACATCTTCTTTATCCATTCATCTTTCGATGGTCACTGAGGCTCCTTCCACAGTTTGGCTATTGTGGACATTGCTGCTATAAACATCGGGGTGCAGGTGTCCCGGCGTTTCACTGCATCTGTATCTTTGGGGGAAATCCCCAGCAGTGCAATTGCTGGGTCATAGGGCAGATATATGTTTTTAGTGCCACATAACATAAGCTCTACCTGCAACTGGCAGGTAGATGGAGTTATGCCAACAAGCTCATTAAAAACACTAAAATCATAGGACAAATTTTGAGAAAAGAATACAGCTGCATTAACTATTTCTACTCAGATTCTATTCAGTGTTAACATCTCCAGTGTTCTTGCCATCTACAAAATCACCATTGACGGTAACTGCATTTCCTATAAACTAGTTTTAACCTAGAATATGCCTTAAGATACACAGTATCCAAAAACTCACTCACTTAAAATTTCACAAAGCATTCAGTCGTGGTTGGAGAAAGGTGGAAGAAAGAATTTTACCCCACTATCTCAGCCCCCAAGCACTAAAATAGTATGAAGTTCCACCCACTCACCAGCCTTCCCCTAATAGAAGTTGCAAGCCAGGGCAAGATAGATATTCTCTGCCCCATAATTAGGGTAGAAAGAATATGTACCACTTGTATTGATTCCCTAACTGTTTTTATAATAGTTTGTAACAAATTGTCACAAATTAAAAAGCTTAAAACAACACAAACTCATTGTCTTAAAGTTCTGGATGCCAGAAGTCCAAAATGGGTTTCACTAGGCTAAAATCAAGGTGTCTACCAGGCTGTGTTTCTTCTGAGGTCTTCAGGGAAGAAGCCATTTCGTGGCCTTCTACAGTTCTAGCCTGCATCCCTTGGCTCATGGTCCCTTCCTTCATGGCCAAAGCCAGCAGCATAGTGTCTTCAAATGTCCTTCTGTCTTTCTCATCACCTTTCCCCCCTGCTGGCTTTGACTCTCATTCTCCTTCTTATAAGGATCCTTGTAATTACCTTGGCTCACCTGGATAATCTCCCCACCTCCTAGATCCTTTATTCAACCACACCTGCAAAGTCCCCTTTGTATGTAACATAACATATTCACAGGGACCAGGGATTATCACATAGACATCTTTGCATGTATGGAGTGGGGTTGGGTGAGTGTGGATCAGCATGTAGACACCTACATCTGGAGGGGATGGGATAGCCTACATAATTGCTTATATAGTGATTATAACTTTGCCATGATTTCATTTCCATGTCCCATTGTCTGAAAGCTTGTCTAAATCCTGCAGCTTGAGGTCAACAACATTGGTTTTGGTGTATCTCCTCAGGGAAGACTCAGAGTTTACTTTCTTCATGTGATTGATTTCTAGGCTTTGGTATTGCAGCATAACCAGTGGTGGCTGCAATCATCTGTCAACACTTCTCCAGCAAAATTCAAACCTTACCCACTTGGATCTGGGGCTGAATCACATAGGGATTACTGGACTGAAGTTTCTGTGTGAGGCTTTGAAGAACCCAATGTGTAACCTCAAATGCCTATGGTAAGTTATGTTTTTTTTATTTTAATCTGTATATGAAATAAAATATTATATAGGAAATCCCCCCAGCTCTAATACAAGAGATTGGAACAAATTTGTTTTATAAATTTATTTTTTATTGGTGTTCAATTTGCCAACATATAGAATAACACCCAGTGCTCATCCCGTCAAGTGCCCACCTCAGTGCCCGTCACCCAGTCACCCCCCACCCACCTCCCCTTCCACCACCCCTAGTTCGTTTCCCAGAGTTAGGAGTCTTCCATGGTCTGTCTCCCTTTCTGATATTTCCCACTCATTTTTTCTCCTTTCCCCTTTATTCCTTTTCACTATTTTTTATATTCCCCAAATGAATGAGACCATATAACGTTTGTCCTTCTCAGATTGACTTATTTCACTCAGCATAATACCCTCCAGTTCCATCCACATCGAAGCAAATGTGGGTATTTGTCGTTTCTAATGGCTGAGTAATATTCCATTGTATAATTGTACTTCTGAATTGGCTTTCTGACATTGAATTGTAATCCAAATTTTGTAACTCTGTGGGAGAGAGGACGGTTTCTGATTCTTTCTTTTGAGGTGAATTTTTCCTTCTAGTCATTTTGCTCAGTGCAGAGTGGCCAAAAACAAGTTGTACTGGGAAAAGGAGAAAAAGAAGAGAAAAAAGAAAGAAGAAGAAGAGGACGAGAAAAAAGGGGGGGAAGCAAATAGAAAGCAAAAACCAAGGGGAAGTATCCTCTGATTCTATATACTGTAAATCCCTCGACTTCCCCTGGAACTTTCCAGTGCTGCTTGGTCAATAACTTGCTTTTCCCCTGTTTGTCTAGCTGGTCTTCTGGGGAGGGGCCTGCTATGCTGAGTCTCAGGTGTGAGCACCTGGGGGAGCTGCTCGGCCCCCTGCCTGGTGCCCGACTCTGGAAATTTGTTTAACCTGTTTATCCTGTGAGGCCACTGTGAAGCTCAGTGGGGTTGTTTATCCTGTGAAGCCCCAAGAGGAACAACAACAGTGGAGGCGGCCAGCTCTCCAGCTCTAGAGTCAGCTCCTGCAGTAACTACCGGTGCTCTCAGTCTGCAGGGCCTGGATGCTCCCGGGGCGGGGGCCGCTGATCTGCACAGCTCGGGTCGCCTGGTGGCAGGAATGTCTTTGCTGTCCTGTGCCCTCCTGGCTTCTGCCTGTCCCGGGGAGCGGGGAGTTGGGAAGCACCGGATCTTGGGCTGTGTCCCTGGCACCCTGGGCTCTGGGGCCTGGCTGCTGGAATCGCTCCTCTGCGTGGAGGCTCTGCCCGAGCCCCTCCGAACTGCTCCTGGGTCCAGCCAAGCGCAGGCTGCAGCCCTTTAGGGAGCTCGGCCGTGGTGTGTGGTGCCCAGTGGTGCCCAGTGGTGCCCAGTGGCAGGAGAGTTCTTGCTGTCTTGTGCCCTCCCCGCTTCCACCTGTCCCTGGGGGAACACAGGATCATGGGCTTTGTCGGCTTTGTGCCCTGGGGTCAGGGCCTGTGCTGCTGGAATCCCACTCCCGGGGTGCGTGGCTCCCGAAGGCAGCAGGGCACAGACCCCTCCGTCTGGAGCCCCCGCCTAACCAAGTGACTTCTCCCAAATGTCCGGTGGGCTGTGCTCTCCAGATCTTTACCGAGATCGGTCCACATTTTGTGGTGCACTTTCCCTGGGCGCACTGCTACTAGTGGCTCTGGGAAACTGAAGGCTTCACTGCTCCTCCTGTGATTCTGCCCAATTTCCCTGCTAAACACTTTTCTGCCTGGGAAGAATCCAGTGCAGATTTTTAAAATTTCCACTTCTCTGGGACTGGGCTTTCCTGTCCTGGAGGCTTTGGTTGCCCAGGTTTACTTTAGCCTGGCTCTTCATGGTGCCCCTCCTCCACTTGATAGTTAGTTATCTATCTATCTATCTATCTATCTATCTATTATTTATTTATTTATTTATTTATTTATTTATTTATTGCTAGAAGTGAAAACCCTTCTCTCTGTAGCATTCAGGCTGTTCTCTCTTTAAATCTCAGGTAGAATTTGTAGGTGTTCAGGATGTTTTGAAAGTTATCTAGGTAAGTTGGTGGGACCAGGTGAGTTGAGGACCCCTATTCTTCTGCCATCTTGCCACACCCCCCCCCAGAAACTTCTATTTTTAAACAATAAAAAAATATCTCAGCAAATAGTATTCTCACATTTTTTAAAAGGAATTATGTGAGTTGACAGATGGGTTAATTAACTTGATTGTGGTGATCACAGTGTGTACCTATATTAAATCATCTTTGTATGCCTTAAATACATACGACTTTTATTTGTCAATTATAGGTCAGTAAAGCTGGGGGAGAAAACTCACTAGAATAGTTAAAGGAATAGCTTCTAGTCTAGGTCATCTCAAGGTAACCTGTGGACCATGTTAAAGATGCAACACTTATGGCATCAAGAAGGAATGGCTGCCTCAGATCCCAGCCTCCAGAGTGGTAAGAATTCAACACTGCAGAAAATGTCAGCTCCACAAGCAGATAAATGGCCTCAACTCAGTTCTGCCTCACGATCCTGCATGAGTTAGGTACCATCATTCAGACACACTTGAATCTGGAACTTTACCTGTAAAGAACTCTCAGATGGCAGCTTGTTTTCTGGCCTCTACAGCACAAGAAGGTAAGGCAGAGTCATGGCGTTTAACCTCTACCACATACTAGAAATGCTTGCAGCTTTGAGAATCCTGACACCCAGGCTGTACCTCAGACCTCTGAAATTGAGAGCTCCACAAGCAAGACCCAAACAATAGTATTTGTAAAGTTCCCAGCACGAATACAGTTTGCATTGGTGAGGATGCCAACTGAATAAATCCTAGAGCTCACAGGTGGGAAAATTCTGATTGTTACCATTCATGGCAGGTGCCTGTTTGCAAGAGGGTGGTGATGTTAATGATGGCAGGGAGGATGCTCTCTCAACCACACACGCATACTGGCATGGGGAAGTATCTAGTGAGCTGTGACTTCCCTATGGCATAATTTGCTTTGCATTTTAGGAAATGGAGTTGGTTGTATCCATCAGAAATGTTGGTTATGATAATGAAATATGTTTGTGTGTTATTCGGGGTGCCAGGAAGTATGCTAAATGTTTGATGTTGCGTTTAGCCTCTTCTAAATCCTAGGGAATTCTTTTTTTTAATAATTTTATTTTTTATTGGTGTTCAATTTGCCAACATACAGAATAACACCCAGTGCTCATCCCGTCAAGTGCCCCCCTCAGTGCCCGTCACCCATTCACCCCCACCCCCCGCCCTCCTCCCCTTCCACCACCCCTAGTTCGTTTCCCAGAGTTAGGAGTCTTCATGTTCTGTCTCCATTTCTGATATTTCCTACCCATTTCTTCTCCCTTCCCTTCCAGAATGAAATCCTTAATTCCTTCTTTCAAATGTCAAATCCAAGCCTTTTTAAAATCCGGCTACTATCTTCCTGATATCTAGAATCTGTTTTCGTACCCCTACATCTCCTGGTAACTTCTGGGTTGTTGTATAGCCTACGGCTGGTCTGAATCTGCCATCTCTACTCCCCTACAGTTTTTCAACTCTTGTCATGCTTCTGGTCAAAATCTCCAGTGGTTC
Organism: Canis lupus baileyi; assembly: GCF_048164855.1. Lineage (NCBI taxonomy): Eukaryota > Metazoa > Chordata > Mammalia > Carnivora > Canidae > Canis > Canis lupus. The sequence continues at coordinate 103,237,873 of NC_132838.1, read as the reverse complement.
CCCATCTCGTCCCAAGTAAAATCTGAAGTTTACAATGGCCTAAGGGCCTTTTGTGAAATGGCTCCCTCTTATCTGTGACCTCATCTCTTACAACCCTCCCTGGTTCACTCTCAAGCTGGCTGTCTTGATATTGTTTTACATGATAATCCTCCATGACCTCAGGACCTTTGCATAAGCTATTTCTCTGCCTGAGGAACTCCTACTCCAGATCTCTCTATGGTTCATTCTCTTCACCCCTGAGGTCTTCATATTGACCTATAGGTCAACTATTGTAGTGAGCATCCCCCAATTCTCCTTTTGCCTTTCATGACCCTTATTGGATATGGCACACCACATATATCTGTTTCCTATTAGCACATGAGCTCAGAGGGAAGAGACTTCTCTTGTTCCCTGTTGGATACCCAACACCCAGGCGTATGTCTGGCATATAGGATGGTATCAGTAAACATTGGTTGAATGACCTAATTTTGTGTCTCCCCTATAGGTTGTGGGGATGTGCCATCACTCCTTTCAGCTCTGAAATCCTCTCATCTGCCCTTGGCAGAAATCAGAGCCTGGTCACACTGGACCTGGGCCAGAATTCCTTGGGGTATAGTGGAATAAAGATGCTGTGTGATACCTTGAAACTTCACTGTTCCTCCCTCCGGACACTCAGGTATGATCCTCCTGCTGTTCAGTGTTTTTCCTCCATGATGGTAGGTTTGCAAGGGGAGCACAAACCACAGGAATTGTTGTAGGCAACTACTAATAATATTCAGCCTTCATCCATTAATGTTTGGTCACCTGATAATTCTCCCATTGGTCTCTTCTGTTGCTTTAGCCGGTAAGATGAGCCAAAGGAGGGATGCCTGGGTGGCTCAGCGGTTGAGCACCTGCCTTCAGCCCAGGGTGTGATCCTGAAGTCCTGGGATCAAGTGCCACATCGGACTCCCTGCATGGAGTCTGCTTCTCTGCCTATGTCTCTGCCTCTCTCTCACTATGTCTTTCATGAAAAAATAAATAAAATCTTAAAAAAAAAAAAAAAAAAAGATGAGCCGAAGGGTGAGACCCAAACCTAGTCTGAAATCAAGAATCTGGACAGGGATCCCTGGGTGGTGCAGCGGTTTGGCGCCTGCCTTTGACCCAGGGCGGAATCCTGGAGACCCGGGATCGAATCCCACATCGGGCTCCCGGTGCATGGAGCTTGCTTCTCCCTCTGCCTATGTCTCTGCCTCTCTCTCTCTCTCTCTGTGACTATCATAAATAAATAAAAATTTAAAAAAAAAGAATCTGGACTAGGACTTCTCTAAGAGAATGGAGAGTTATGGTGGCCAGCCATTGTCATGTTAGGAAAATCAGACTGCAGCTCTCCTGCAGTATTCTGAAAAAGAGTTTGTGTTGGGGCTGTATTAGTTACAGAGGTCTAGCAATTGGTCCACCTTAAAGGCATGTTCTGTGGAGTGAGTCCACTGTTGAATGAAAGGAGTCTGTCCTCTGTTGTTCATCAAAGCAAGTTGCTATTGACCTGTGTTGTCTACTTGCTACCATGGCAACAAAGAACAGTACAACTTTTCTTGGTCTTACCCAAGCTTGTTTAAATACTCAGATGCAAAAACAAACAAAAAGAAATACTCAGATGCAATGTAGACAACCAATGGCTTGAAATGATAATTATGTAGAAGGAACAGATTATATATGTACTCAACAGGTAGCTTGCTAGTCAAAAGAAGGGATTTATAGACTCTGACATTTGTTTCTGTGTTTAGCCCCTTTTTGGTGAGCTAGTCCTCTCACTTTATGTAATATCAGTGACTTTTAATCTAGGTGTAAAGCCCTAGAGACAATATTGTAGCTGTTTCTTTAGATGTTCTTTCCTGAGTCTTTGAATCTCAAAATGAGCCATTCAAGGGCAGGGGCGGGGGAGGGGGGGCCTTCCTGAATCACAGATCCTTTACAGGCATGAAGATCCTGGATTCAGAATTTGATTTTTAGTTCTTTGACTTTTTCATCTACCCCGTATCCTTCTAAGATTTTAAGTTAACTGGAGTCTTTTCCTCTTGCTTGGAATCAAAGAGCCCTACCATCATACCTCATTCTTAGTCCTGGTGTGGTTCACACCCTGTTTCTGATTCCTTTATCACTTGACCAGACACAAATTGACTATAGGAACTAATCCTGTGCTTCTACAGCAGACCATGACCAACCTCCAACAATCACAAATAGACACAATTGCATCTGACCTTGGAGGGTCATGTTGAAAATATTTTGAAGCTCGTTGGTCCTTACTTTAAGTGAAGTTATTTTTATTGTGATTTTGGTATATGTAAACATTGTAACATTATCACCATAATCAAGCTAATTAATACATCCATCACTTCATATAAGTTACCTTTTGTGTATACATGTGTGTGGTGAGAACACTTAAGATCTACTATCCTAGCAAGTTTCAGGTATACTTGTCAGTATTATTGTCATTGTGCTATACATTAGACCTCCGGAACTTCTAACTGAAGGTTTATTGTGTGGATATTTTATGAATCTTAAACAGCAAAACAAAAATTCATTAATATTCTAGCAAAACCAGGCCACCTGTCTGGCTCAGTCAGTAGAGCATGTGCTCTTGATCTCAAGGCCATAAGTTCAAGCCCCACATTGGGTATAGAGATGACTTTAGAAAAAAAAATATATATATACCCTAGCAAAACCAGAACTATAATGCCAGCAAGAAACATGACAGCTAATATCTTCAATCTCTTACTTTTATACATATTTTGCTTTAATTATTCCCTCTTGCTTTGTCCTCACTCTGTTCCCCATCTCCATATCACAGAGATGAATACCAAAAGGTGAATTCCACAAATGAGGCTGCTATTATCACAAGTCAAATAAAAGGTATTGGTCAGCTATATCATGTAGCAAAGGGGGGACAAAATCTTGTCTGAGTGCCTTGGTTCACGTGTGTGTGTCTTGTCCTGGGTCCACGAAATAGAAGTTACCAAAGTGAGCTGTGTAGTAGGCAGGTATTAGAATTAAATCCTGGATGTATCAATCAATTCCATCTCTCCAAACATGATACGAGATCACCCAAGATCATTCAACCATGCAAAAGCATTACAACATTAACCTGGTATTCTCTTTCCCTACCAAATCAATATGGAACCCTGATTTGCAGCATACAGTAATCAGTAAATATTGCCCCTGCCCCTGCTCTAAAGTATGAGACTTGCAGGCACTTGGGCATTTGGAATGAATCTCCTTGAAGCAACAAGAAACCTTCCTTTGTCCCATTGTAACTCCAGGTTGAAGATAGATGAATCTGATCCTCGAATCCAGAAGCTGCTAAAAGAAATCCAAGAATATGACCCACAACTGACCATCGAGAGTGATGACCAAGATCCAACCAATAACCGGCCTTCTTCACATGACTTCATTTTCTGAATCCCCTGGACTTATTCCTTCCCAAGTAAAATCCAGGATCATCAACATGATGTTGAACTTCCTCTGAGCCCTCTCAGTGATGTTATGTGCTGGGCCAGATGTTACTGTATCCCTGGTTGTGCCTTCAGCTTCTATGAAACATGCACAGGTGGTTTACTTACCCCTATTATGGACAGAATGCCTATATCTTGAGTCTATCAAGAGCAATAAAGGTGTGAATGCATTCATGAAGGAGATTCTTTATTAATGGATTCTGACCAAACATAGACAGAAAAATACTTTATTTGGGGAGAACCTAACACAGAAGGAAAAACGGGGACAGAAATGTTTGTGATCTCCTTGGTCTGTTCACCTTGCCAGTCACTGCCCAGTTCTGGCATTCCTTGATCTGTGTGGGTAGCTGCCTGATGGTCTTCTTCAGAGTATTTCTCCTACCAATCCTACAACAGTTTGTAGCATTCTTAAGTGCTTCAGTGAAGCCCATATATGATCATTTCTTTGATCAACTTTTTAGTAATTCCAACCTCAGGGTACTGGGTGGCTCAGTTGGTTAAGCATCTACCTTCCGGTCAGGTCATATCTCAGAGTCCTGGAACTGAGCCCCACATTGGGCTCCCTGCTCAGCAGGGAGTCTGTTTCTCCCTACCCTCTGCCACTCTCCCTATTTGTGTTTTCTCTCTCTCTCTCTCTCTCTCTCTCTCTCTGTCTCTCTCCCTCCCCTCAAATACAATCTTTTAAAAAGGTACTTTAAAAAAAAAATAATCCCAACCTTATAAAAAGCATAGCTCCATGGCATGCACAGCTCTCCCCCCGCCCCTAACCACTTACTTCCTTATGGCATACAGAATCCCAAAAGTCTGTACAACAACTGTAAGAATCACTTTGTTAGGCACTAATTTTTACATTTTTCTCCCAGTCATCCTACTTCCCCTTCTTCTTCACTGGGATCCATTGGTTCATCATTCTCACCAAATACACCACATTCTCAGACCTCCCCTTCAAACCTCTCTTTAACAGGCTCATGTGCCATCATCTCCCTGATGTCCCTGTGTACAGTATGGGCTCCCAGGTTTTCCTACAAGTTTCCTATTTCTCGAGACCTCTTGTTCAGCTGAATATAGGTCTTTCCTATAGATATTCTCATTCTCATGGTCTGAGGAGTGGTGGGTGCCTTCAGTGGGAGTGGGTAAGGTTGTTAAAAGAAGAAATAGAGGCACATAATTTTTTGAAGGCTAGGAAGGAATTTCAGGGTCTTCTAAGAGTTCCTCAAGTCTCTGCTATTGACACTTGGGGCCAGATAATTTTTTGTTATCTTAAGCATATCAAAAGAATATACTCTTGAGAGAGTGCCCTGTGCATTCATAAAATGTTACCCTCTACCTACTAAATCCCAGCACCTCCCTCCCCCAAAAATATCTCCAAGTGCTGGCAAATATCCCTTGAATCCAAATATCCCAATGTTGCCCCTTTTAAGGGAAAAGAAATCGAGTAGCCTCCATGCATCAATATAGGAATGGATACTCTGCCCATTTTACCTGTGACTTAGAGATTCTGTGAGGGTGGTTATTAACTATAGAGCAAGACAGGAGGAGGATGTGGCCATAAATTGATGAAACCAGAGCCCATGTCTAAGGAAATGGCATTTGGGATCAAAGGGTAAGAGAAAGGTATCCTCAGGGTGGGGAGATATGATAGACCAAGGCCTCAGAACTCACACATGTCACCAAATGTTTCTGGTTAGGAGAGGCTGGTCTGATAGGCTCAGGAAATGAATACTAGTCTGAATTAACCAGCTAAGCTATGGGTTAGGTTCGTGGATACACAGAAAAAAAAAAAAACACAAAATACAGGAGCCTACAGGGAACCATGGGAGTGTTTTGTGCAGAGGATAGAACAGGGTCAGCTATGAGGCTTGGGGATACAGAGGTCAATCCATAACATGTATTAGGAAAGGCTGAAGAGGTCAGTATGATGGTCCAGTTAGGTTGCCATAATATCCGTGATGTGCAAGCTATGAGTGAAAGGATGCTAGCATCCATTAGATACTCCCTATCCCAAATGAACAGAGTCCTTGGACAAAAAACCAAATAGACATCAACAACTCCTTTATGGGGCATCACAGAGAAGACCCGTGACCCTCCTTCTCTACAGTCATAACCCCTATCTTCCTGCTCTTATGTTCCACACACTCCAAGCATGGTCTTTACACTCCCTACCTCATAGACACAACCAAGCCTTGAAGTTCTAATGGTGGGACCCATGGTTATGGCCATCTGGTCGACCCCCATCCTGATGACTGTGTGGTTTCTGGGTCTGTGGGAGGGGTGGGAGTGGCCTGTGGACAGCTCTGACCCGGAGCAACAGGGGTTTCTTTCTGCTGTGCCAATCTTCTGCCAGAATTCCCACCAGGAGTATTAGAATCACAGCTCCAAGGCATATCCGGACCAGATTGCCCTTGGTGTAGTGCTGGTGAGCAAGACCTGGAAGAATGAAGAGAGACAGGAGCAGGTGACAAAAGCCTATCTCCAGGACCCACTTCAAGGCGCATCTTGAGCTTCTCATAGCCATATCTCTCATTTGAGGTCCTATTATTCTCTGCTATCTAGAATGCCAGTCTCCTTCCTAGAGAGTTCCTCCCCTCCTCACCAAGGATCAGGGCTAGATAAGCCAAATTCTCTAAATATCACTTCCACACACCCTCATGGGCCCCTGATGCAACCCCTCCACACACACACACAGACACTACCTGGTTATTTGGCTAATTGCATTAAAAAAACTGTCATAAAGGGCAGATAAAGAGATGGAATTTCTCTTTCCCTGATCCTTTAGAAATTTTCAACCTCCCCACCTGATCTTATTGCCCAATTCTGAGTTCCAAGGGCTTATATTTACCCTCCCCTTAATATTTTATATACCAGGACCCAAAATCAGAGCTATAGCCTCTGCACAGGGGTGAGAATGAAGAGGGTCCAGAGAGGACCACTTACTCACCAGTTGGAGAGTCTGACCCCTTTGGAGAGACAGTGATAGTCCTAGAAGGCACTGGGAATCAAAAAGGAAAGTATAAAGGAGTAAGACCATCTCCTGTAACCCTGTTCCTGCCCCATCCCAAACACATGCCCTTGTGAGGCAGAATCCCATGACTATAAGAGGAGCATAAACTACAGAGTTGGGCATCTAGATTTGAACCCCAGATCTATCCCTAATTAGATGTGGGGCCTCTACCAAATGACTTAACATCTATGAGCCAGTTTTCCCATCTGTCAATGAAAATAATTATAATACATCACAGGTTAATGTGAAATTTAAATCAATAACAATAATAACAGCACAAGGCACAGTTCTTGACATATGATAAGCATCCCACACGTGGCAGCTTGCGTCTCATTCCGTAAGTACCTCCAGAGACTTACCAGGTGCTCAGCCAGCAGACAGGTGCATATTTTAATATACTGTGTAAATTGACATAACAGGCAGTCCATAGGACAGAGGAAGCTATACAACCCAGTGTCATAAAAGGCTTTCCTGAGAGACTGAGGCCATGAGGAAATAGAAGGAAAAACAGAGCAAGTGGCTTGGATGCAGAATCAGGAGAAGATGCCAAGGATCCAGGAGAGCTTCATCTGACTCTGTGTGGCTAAGATTTGCATGAGGAATGAAGACAAGAGGATCAACGGAGTCTGGGATGAGCAGTGGCTGATCTAAGGGCATTGGGCCTAAAAGCATTGAATATCAAGCTAAGAAATCCTGGCTACTATGACCCAGCAATTGCACTGCTGGGGATTTACTCCAAAGATACAGATGCAATGAAACGTCAGGACACCTGCACCCCAATGTTTATAGCAGCAATGTCCACAATAGCCAAACTGTGGAAGGAGCCTCGGTGTCCATCGAAAGATGAATGGATAAAGAAGATGTGGTTTATGTATACAATGGAATATTACTCAGCCATTAGAAATGACAAATACCCACCATTTTCTTCAATGTGGATGGAACTGGAGGGTATTATGCTGAGTGAAGTAAGTCAATCGGAGAAGGACAAACATTATATGTTCTCATTCATTTGGGGACTGTAAATAATAGTGAAAGGGAATATAAGGGAAGGGAGAAGAAATGTGTGGGAAATATCAGAAAGGGAGACAGAACATAAAGACTCCTAACTCTGGGAAACAAACTAGGGGTGGTGGAAGGGGAGGAGGGCGGGGGGTGGGGGTGAATGGGTGATGGGCACTGGGGGGGTACTTGATGGGATGAGCACTGGGTGTTATTCTGTATGTTGGTAAATTGAACACCAATAAAAAATAAACTTATTAAAAAAATGGAATATTACTCAGCCATTAGAAACGACAAATACCCACCATTTGCTTCGACGTGGATGGAACTGAAGGGTATTATGCTGAGTGAAATGAGTCAATCGGAGAAGGACAAACATTATATGTTCTCATTCATTTGGGGAATATAAATAATAGTGAAAGGGAATATAAGGGACGGGAGAAGAAATGTGTGGGAAATATCAGAAAGGGAGACAGAACATAAAGACTCCTAAATCTGGGAAGTGAACTAGGGGTGGTGGAAGGGGAGGAGGGCGGGGAGTGGGGGTGAATGGGTGATGGGCACTGAGGGGGGGCACTTGACGGGATGAGCACTGGTGGTATTCTGTATGTTGGTAAATTGAACACCAATAAAAAATAAATTTATTATTAAAAAAAGAAGATGTGGTATGCGTATACAATGGAATATTACTCAGCCATTAGAAACGACAAATACCCACCATTTGCTTCGATGGGGATGGAACTGGAGGGTATTATGCTCAGTGAAATAAGTCAATCAGAGAAGGACAAACATTATATGGTCTCATTCATTTGGGGAATATAAAAAATAGTGAAAGAGAATAAAGGGGAAAGGAGAAAAATGAGTGGGAAATATCAGAAAGGGAGACAGAACATGAGACTCCTAACTCTGGGAAACGAACTAGGGGTGGTGGAAGGGGAGGTGGGCGGGGGGTGGGGGTGACTGGGTGGCGGGCACTGAGGGGGGCACTTGATGGGATGAGTACTGGGTGTTATTCTATATGTTGGCAAGTTGAACACCAATAAAAAATAAATTTATAAAAAAAAAAAGAAACCCTGGCTATATCCTAAGGGTGACTGGCAACCCAGAAGTATTTTGAACAGAGGATGGCAAAGAATCTCATCAGGGTTTTAGAATTTGCTGGCATCAGGAATCGAGCAGAAAGCTAGAGTCAGGTGGACCCAGTCGAGATATCAGAACTATCCTCAAGGGATCTGCAAGGTTTTCTGTCTTGAGGAAAATTGATACTTTTCTAAGAAAAGGAAGGGGAAAGAGAGCTACAACATGAGGGAAGTATGTTGCACAGAACTGCAGGAGTAAGAGGAAGCAGTGAGCAATGGGGGACAAAGCTTACACACATGCATCAGAGCAAAGTCAGAATAGCAGCGTGTAGGAATGAGCAATGGTCTTCCCCATCAGCCCCTTGGCTCCACCATCTTTGAAATGGCACATTATCCAAAAACCTTATCTGTCTGCACACTCAGAGCCCACCTCCATCCCATCCTTGATCCTCAAACCAAGGACTTTATTTGGAAGAGTCAAGTTATCTCCTGAAGCAGACTTAAAGCCTACGGCCTTAGATGATGAAAGAGAAATCTATCTACATACTCCTTTCTACTGGGTTCCGAGTGCCTGATTACTCACCAATTGTGGAGCTCTTGTTGAGGTGCAAGTTGCTCTGTTTTCTGGAGGCTTCTGGGAATTCTAAGCAAGAGGGTAATGAGAACATGGATAACATCAGATCTTCCCAGTGAGTCCCTACTCTGCATACCCTTTCTGAGCTGTCTGGGCTTCCCAGAACCCCTTTCTCTGGCACACACTGCATGAACACTGAGGAGAGAAAAAAGCAGAGGGCTATAAGACATGTTCTCTTCTATCTCTCAGTGGGTGCATAAGAAATGAATCCATTCATCCACTGATGGACATTACATTATCTCCTTTTTGGGGCTACTATGAATAATGTTGCCATGAACATTTATGTACACATTTTTATGAACATGCATTTTTTAATTTCTTAATTTGGGGGGAGCATATAGCTACAAGTGGAATAGCTGAGTCCTGTGATAATTTTATGATATGGTCATAGGATATTCTTTTGAGGAAATGCTGAACTGTTTTCCACAGCAGCAACATGATGTTTCATTCCCATCAACAATGTGTGGGGGTTCCAATTTCCCCACATCCTCAACAATACCTGTTGTTGTACTTAATTATTACTATTATTATTATTATTATTATTATTATTATTGCCATTCTGGTGGGTGTGATGAATTTCATGGTTTGTGACATATCTAAATTTAAAAAATAAGTAGAGGTGCCTTGGTGGTTCAGTTGGTTAAGCATCTACCTTCAGCTCAGATGACGATCCCATGGTAATGGATTGAGCCCTGAATCCAAGCCCCTGCTCAGTGGGGACTCTATCTCCCTCTCCATCTCCCTCTGTGATCTCTCTGGCTCTCATTCTCAAAGTGAATCAGTATATCTGTACAAGCTCAGTGGTTTATGCCATCTTCTGAGTGTAAGAGGCTCCCCTCCTTATTAAGGCCATTTTCTTATCCAGGGACTGCCCTGGTTACATGGACACCAAAACATTTCCTAAAAACCTTCAACCTATAAATATGTAGCTCCTATCAAGAGTGGGGACTATCTTGGTGGGCCTTTTTATGGTAAAACCAGCTCATCAAAGCCTACCTATCTGTGGTATAATAAGAGCTTGCATATTATTTGTTCTCTGTTATTTCTCTTCCTGTAAGTCTCATTTATAAATTTTGTTTGAGGAGCACCTGGATGTCTCAGTCCATTAAGTATCCACCTCTTGGTTTCCATCAGGTGATGATCTCAGGGTTATGATATTGAGCCCTGTGTGGATCCACACTGACCAGGAAGCCTGCTTAAGATTCTCTCTCTCCCTCTGCCCCTACCCACATCACATGCATGCACTTTCTCTTCTCTCACTCTCTCAAAAATAATAATAAATAAATAAATTTTTGTTTTGAATTTAGATTAAACATGAGATGGTACATGTAAACCGTGGAATACCACTCAGCCAAAAAAGGAATACATTATCGATACACACAATAACTTGTATGGATCTCAAGGGCATTGCGCTGAATGAGAAAACACAATCTCAAAAAACACGCTAGGTGAATCTTTCCACTGATATATATAACACTGTGAAAATGACAAAATTAAATAAAGAACAATTAATACTTGTCAGGAGGTAGGAACTGTAGGAGTGGAGAGGGTAGATGTAACTATAAAGGGGTATCCTGAGGGTAATGCTCATGGGGATGGAGTAGTGGACGAAAGTAGTGGTTACATGGATCTACACGTGATAAATTGCCATGAAACTAAATACAGAAGATAGCAGAAGAGTAGAGATCCTCAACTCACCTGGTCCCACCAACTTACCTAGATAACTTTCAAAACATCCTGAACACCTACAAATTCTACCTGAGATTTAAAAAGAGAACAGCTCGAATGCTACAGAGAGAAGGGTTTTCACTTCTAGCAAGGTAGGAAGGCGGAAAAATACATACATACATAAATACATAAATAAATAAGAATCAAGTGGGGGAGGGGCACCATGAAGAGCCAGGCTAAAGTAAACCTGGGCAGCCAAAGCTTCCAGGACAGGAGGACAGGAAAGCCCAGCCCTGGAGAAGCAGAAATTTTAAAAATCTGCGCTGGATTCTTCCCAGACAGAAACGTGTTTAGCAGGAAAATCGGACAGAATTACAAGAGAAGCAGTGAAGCCTTCAGTTTCCCAGAGCCACTAATAGCACTGCGCCCAGGGAAAGTGCACCACAAAATATGGACTGATCTCGGTAAAGACCTGGAGCGTACAGCCCACCCGACGTTTGGGAGAAGCCACTTGGTTAGGTGGGCAGCTCCAGACGGAGGTGTCTGTGCCCTGCTGCCTTCGGGAGCCACGCACCCCGGGAGCGGGATTCCAGCAGCACAGGCCCTGACCCCAGGGCACAAAGCCGACAAAGCCCATGATCCTGTGTTCCCCCAGGGACAGGTGGAAGCGAGGAGGGCACAGGACATCGAGAACTCTCCTGTCACTGGGTGCCCTGCAAGCTGTGCCAAGATCAGAGCACCCGCGCCAGCCCCTGGAGCATCTAGGCCAGTGTGGACTGGGAGGTGGACCTCATTAGTTACTAGTCCTCATTAGTTACTAGTGAGGAGCTGACTAGTTAGTTACTAGTGAGGAGCTGACTCCAGAGCTGGAAATCTGGCTGCTGCCGTTGTTTTTTCCTCCTTGTTTCACCATGTGCCTGGGAGAGACGGGGTCACCAGGGAACAAAGACCTCAAGGATAAACATCTCCCACTGAGCCAGGCATCTCCACGCAGGCACACATGCCTAAGAATCAGCACAGCAGACCCCTCCCCCAGAAGACCAGCTGGAAGAACAGGGGAAGAGCAAGTTCTTCACCAAGCAGCTCTGGAAAGCTCCAGGGGAAGTTGAGGGATTTATAGTATATAGAACTAGAGTACCCTTCCTTTTTCCTCCTTTTCCAGTACAACTCATTTTTATATCAGTCTAAATATTTCCAATATTTTTTTCTTTTCCCACCTTAACTGCAATATTTTACCACCTCTTCATTTTTAAGTTTCTTCCTTTTTGACTTTCATATTTCTACAATTACATGTCTTAAATATCTTTCCCACTTCTAGATTCCCTTCAACATACTCAATTTAATTTTGGGAAATATACGAGATATGGCTTTTTGTTTTGTGTTTTTGTTTTCTCTGCCTCATCTGGTTCTACAATGCTGGAAGTTAATACCTTCTAAAACATGACCGCATGCACCCAGAAACAAGTGGTATACCATGCTGGTTCATTCTGTGAGATTATATTCTCTCTTCATTCCCATTCTGCCCCCCTCTTTTATCTCCTATATGTTTTGGTGGTCAATGTTGGGGCTTCCTAAAAGTATTGCTGGTTTATACACATTTGGAACTGAGCATCTTCTAACAAACAGAACTTAATACACACAGAACCAAGAGAATCACCCTCTAGGACCTGTCAGGTAGACTACATTCTCCCTCCACTACAACTTCTCCACCACCACCATCTCCCAGTCTCCTTTTTTTTCTTTTTTTTTTTCTCTTTACTTTGGTCTTTTTTTTTTCTCTCTCTCTCTTCTTTTTTTACGACTTCTTTGGGATTCTTGTCCTTTTTTTTTTTTTTACTACTGTGTTTTAAAATTTCTTTTTCACCTTAGTGGTCCTGTTGTTTTATTTTGTCCTGATCTCCGTTTTCATTTTCTGGTCTTTGACCTTGTCAGAATCATCTAGGGTGAAATTTAGTTAGCTTGTGCTTGATATTCTTGACTCAGCCAGGTCATACAGTCACTCTGCACTGAGCAAAATGACTTGTGGTGAATTCTTCCTTCTAAAGAAAGAAGCAGAAACAGTACTCTCTGCCACAGAGTTACAGAATTTGGATTACAATTTGATGTCAGAAAGCCAATTCAGAACCACAACTATAGCTACTGATGGCTCTGGAAAAAAGCATAAAGGATTCTAGAGACTTCATGACTACAGAAGTTTGATCTAATCAGGCCAAAATTAAAAATCAATTAAATGAGATGCAACCCAAACTGGAGGTCCTAACGATGAGGGTTAATGAGGTGGAGGAAAGTGCGAGCAACACAGAAGACAAGTTGATGGCAAGGAGGGAAGCTAAAGAAAAAAGAGAGAACCAATTAAGAGACCAAGAGGAAAGGTTAAGGGAAATAAATGACAGCCTCAGAAGAAAGAATCTACTTATAATTGGGGTTCCAGGAAATGCCAAGAGGGCCACAGGGCCAGAAAGCGCATTTGAACAAATCATAGCTGAGAAATTCCCTAATTTGGGGAGGGAAACAGGCATGCAGATCCAGGAGATAGGTCCTCCCCCCAACAAATCAATAAAAACCATTCAACACATCGACATTTAATAGTGAAACTTGCAAATTCCAAAGATAAAGAGAAAATCTTTAAAGCAGTGAGAGATAAGAGATTCTTAACTTATATGGGAGAAATATCAGATTAACAGCAGACCTCTCCTCAGAGGAATCCCTTTCCCAATGGTTTGTCACTCAGAGCTGTAGCCTCACAGTGCTTGCTTTGGCAACACATATATGGAGTTGCAGCCTTGTTATGGTCAGTTCTGGTATCTTGGTGCCTTTGGCATTTTATCTGTTAAAATGTTTGAATATTATCCCTGAACATAAATGCTCTTTTCATTTGGGAAGAAAAAGAAAACAGTAGACCTCTCCACAGAGACCTGGCAGGTCAGAAAGGGCTGGCAGGATATATTCAAGGTACTAAATGAGAAAAACATGCAACCAAGAATACTATATCCACCAAGGCTCTCATTCAGAATAGAAGGAGAGATAAAGAGATTCCAGGATAGGCAGAAACTGAAAGGATATGTGACTACCAAACCAGCTCTGCAAGAACTATTAAGGGGGACCCTGTAAAAGAAAGAGGAAGCCCAAAGAAATAATCCACAAAAACAGGGACTGAATAGGTATTACAAAGACATTAAATTCATATCTTTCAATAGTTACTCTGAAAAAAAAATAGTTACTCTGAATGTGAATGGGCTAAATGATCCCATCAAAAGATGCAGGGCTTCAGACTGGATAAAAAAGCAAGACCCGCGGGATCCCTGGGTGGCGCAGCGGTTTGGCGCCTGCCTTTGGCCCAGGGCGCGATCCCGGAGACCCGGAATGGAATCCCACGTCGGGCTCCCGGTGCATGGAGCCTGCTTCTCCCTCTGCCTGTGTCTCTGCCTCTCTCTCTCTCTCTCTCTCTCTCTCTCTCTGTGTGTGTGTGACTATCATAAATAAATAAAAATTTAAAAAAAGCAAGACCCATCTATTTGCTGTCTACAGGAGACTCAATTAGACCTAAGGACACCTCCAGCCTGAAAATGAAAGGTTGGAGAACCATTTACCATTCAAATGGTCCTCACAAGAAAGCTGGGGTAGCAATCCTCATATCAGATGAATTAAAGTTTATCCCAAAGACTATAGTGGGAGATGAAGAGGGACACTATATCATACTTAAAGGGTCTATCCAACAAGAAGACCTAACAATCATGAGTATTTATGCCCCTAATGTGGGAGCTGCCAAGTATAGCAATCAACTAATAACCAAAATAAAGGCATACTTAGATAATAATACACTAATAGTAGGAGACTTCAACATGGCACTTTCTGCAAATGACAGATATTCTAGTACAACATCACCAAAGAAACAAAGGCTTTAAATGATACACTGAAGCAGATGATTTCACAGTTATATACAGAACTTTGCATCTGAACGCAACTGAATACACATTGTTCTCAACTTCACATGGAACATTCTCCAGAATAGACAGGGTCACAAGTCAGGTCTCAACTGATACCGAAAGATTGGGATTGTCCCCTGCATATTTCAGACCACATTGCTTTGAAACTAGAACTCAATCACAAGAGGAAATTTGGAAGAAATTCAAGCACTTGAAGGTTAAAGAGCATCTTACTAAAAGATGAATGAGTCAACCAAGAAATTAGAGAAGAATTAAAAAGTTTCATGGAAACTAATGAAAATGTAGATACAGCCATTCAAAATATTTGGGATATGGCTAAATCATTCCTAAGAGGGAAATACATCGCAATACAAGCATCCCTCAAAAATTGGAAAAAACTCAAATACACAAGCTGACCTCGTAGCTAAAGGAACTGGAGAAGGAACAGCAAATAAAATTTACACCAAGCAGAAGAACAGAGATAATAAGGATTCGAGCAGAACTCAATGAAAATGAGACAGGAAGAACTGTAGAACAGATCAACCAAACCAAGAGTTGGTCTTTAAAAGAATTAGAAAGATAGATAAGCCATTAACCGCTTTATTTAAAAGAAAAAAGACTCAAATTAATAAAATCATGAATGAAAGAGGAGAGATCACAACCAATACCAAGGAAATACAAACGATTTTAAAAACGTATTATGAGCAACTATATGCCCATATATTATGCAATCTAGAAGAAATGGAAGCATTTCTGAAAAACTACAAACTACCAAACTGGAACAGAAAAAATTGAAAACATGAACAGGCCAATAACCAGGGAGGAAATTGAAGCAGTCATCAAAAACCTCCCAAGACACAAAAGTCCAGGGCCAGATGGCTTCCCAGAGAATTCTTTCAAACATTTAAAGAAGAAACCATACCTATTCTACTAAAGCTGTTCGGAAAGATAGAAAGGGATGAAATACTTCCAAACTCGTTCTATGAGGCCAGCATCACCTTAATTCCAAAACCAGACAAATACCCCACCAAAAAGGAGAATTATAGGCCAATATCCCTGGTGAACACAGCTGCAAAAATTCTCAACAAGATACTAGCCAGTAGGATCCAACAGTACATTAAGAAGATTATTCACCATCACCAAGTGGGATTTATCCCCGGGATGCAAGGCTGGTTCAACACTCGTAAAGCAATCAATGTGATAGATCATATCAACAAGAGAAAAAACAAGAACGATTTGATCCTCTCAATAGATGCAGAGAAAGCAGTTGACAAAATACAGCATCCATTCCTGATCAAAACTCTTCAGAGTGTAGGGATAGAGGGAACATTCTTCAGCATCTTAAAATCAAAGGCATTCAAATTGACAAAGAAGAAGTCAAACTCTCTCTCTTCTCAGATAACATAATACTATACCTAGAAAACCCAAAGACTCCACCCCAAGATTGCTAGAACTCATACAGCAATTCGGCAGTGTGGCAGGATACAAAATCAATGCCCAGAAATCAATGGCATTTTTATACACTAACAATGAGACTGAAGAAAGAGAAATTAAGGAGTCAATCCCATTTACAATTGCACCAAAAAGCATACCTAGGAATAAACCTAACCAAAGAGGTAAAGGATCTATACCCTAAAAACTACAGAACACTTCTGAAAGAGATTGAAGAAGACACAAAGAGATGGAAAAATATTCCATGCTCATGGATTGGAAGAATTAACATTGTGAAAATATCAATGTTAAAAAAAATTAAAAATTAAAAAAAGAAAATATCAATGTTACCCAGGGAAATTTACACATTTAATGCAATCCCTATCAAAATACCATTGGCTTTCTTCAGAGTGTTGGAACAAATCATCTTCAGATTTTTGTGGAATCAGAGAATACCCTGAATAGCCAGGGCAATATTAAAAAAGAAAACCAGAGCCAGGGGAATCACAATGCCAGATTTCAGGTTGTACTACAAAGCTGTGGTCATCAAGACAGTGTGGTACTGGGGATCCCTGGGTGGCGCAGCGGTTTGGCACCTGCCTTTGGCCCAGGGCGCAATCCTGGAGACCCGGGATCAAATCCCACATCGGGCTCCCAGTGCATGGAGCCTGCTTCTCCCTCTGCCTGTGTCTCTGCCTCTCTCTCTTTCTCTCTCTGTGACTATCATAAATAAATAAACATTTAAAAATTTTTTTAAAAAAAGACAGTGTGGTACTGGCACAGAAACAGACACATAGATCAATGGAACAGAATAGAGA
The DNA here is from genome assembly GCF_048164855.1 of Canis lupus baileyi. Taxonomy (NCBI): domain Eukaryota; kingdom Metazoa; phylum Chordata; class Mammalia; order Carnivora; family Canidae; genus Canis; species Canis lupus. Next base: position 103,220,847 of record NC_132838.1, on the reverse strand, counting down.
ATCCAGAAGTCGACCCTCAACTTTATGGTCAACTAATATTCGACAAAACAGGAAATACTATCCACTGGAAAAATGACAGTCTCTTCAATAAATGGTGCTGGGAAAATTGGACAGCCACATGCAGAAGAATGAAACTAGACCATTCTCTTACACCATACACAATGATAAACTCAAAACGGATGAAAGATCTTAATGTGAGACAAGAATCCATCAAAATCTTAAAAGAGAACACAGACAACACCCTTTTTGAATTGGGTCACAGCAACTTCTTGCAAGATACATCTATGAAGGCAAGGAAACAAATCCAACAGTGAACTATTGCAAGATACATCTATGAAGGCAAGGAAACAAATCCAACAGTGAACTATTGAGACTTAATCAAGATAAAAAGCTTCTGCACAGCAAAAGAAACAGTCAACAAAACTAAAAGACAACCTACAGAATGGGAGAAGATATTTGCAAATGACGTATCAGATAAAGGGCTAGTTTCCAAGATCTATAAAGAACTTACTAAACTCAACAGCAAAGAAACAAACAATCCAATCATGAAATGGGCAAAAGAGATGATCTGAAATCTCACAGAGGAAGACAGACATGGCCAACAAGTACAAGAGAAAATGCTCCGCATCACTGGCCATCAAGGAAATACAAATATAACCACAATGAGATGCCACATCACACCAGTGAGAATGGGGAAAATTAACAAGGCAGGAAACTACAAATGTTGGAGAAGATGTGTAGAAAGGGGAGCCCTCTTGCACTGTTGGTGGGAATGTGAACTGGTGAAGCCACTCTGGAGAACTGTGTGGAGTTAAAAATAGATCTGCTCTATGACCCAGCAATTGCACTGCTGGGGATTTACCCCAAAGATAAAATGCAATGAAACACCAGGACACCTGCACCCTGATGTTTATAGCAGCAATGTCCACAGTAGCCAAACTGTCGAAGGAGCCTTGGTGTCCATCGAAAGATGAATGGATAAAGATGTGGTCTATGTATACAATGGAATATTACTCAGCCATTAGAAATGACAAATACCCACCATTGTTTCGACTTGGATGGAACTGGAGGGTATTATGCTGAGTGAAATAAGTCAATCAGAGAAGGACAAACACTATATGGTCTCATTCATTTGGGGAATATAAAAAATAGTGAAAGGGAATAAAGGGGAAAGGAGAGAAAATGAGTGGGAAATATCAGTGAGGATGACAGACATGAGAGACTCCTAGCTCTGGGAAGTGAACAAGGCTGGTGGAATCGGAGGTGGGTGGGGAGTTGGGGTGACTGGATGACGGGCACCGGAGGGGCACATGACGGAATGATCACTGGGTGATATGCTATATGTTGGCAAATTGAACTCCAATAAAAATGGGGTGGTGGAAAGGGATTTGGTGGGGGATTGGGGTGACTGCATGATGGGCACTGAGGGGGTCCCTGAGGGGAGCACTTGATGGGATGAGCACTGAGTGTTATGCTGTATGTTGGCAAATAGAACTCCAATAAAAAATATACAATGAAATAAATAAAATAAAATGGGTAAAGTCTTCAAAAAATAAATAAATAAAATAAAATTCCAATGAGAATTACATGCACACACATGTGGGTGCATGCATACACATACACACATATAGTGTGCCTCATTTAGCATGACAGCCCCCATACTGCCCTCAGCCACACATGTCTGCACATTCTTGTCCAACTTGGCTCTTTTCAACATGCTTCTGTTCCTTTGGATTTGGGTCTACCCTGAGACAGGGAGTGTTAGAGATGCCACAGATCAATGCCCAATTTCTTAAGGCACAGGCTGGTATCAACACATGAAATCAACTGAGATGCCTTGAAGATGGGAGAAAATGATGGCTCACACAAAATTTTGTGCAGTCCTTCTCAAAGTGACATCCCCAGATCAGCAGCATCAGTGTCACCTGGAAACTTGTTAAAAATAAACATCACTGGACCCCACCGCATACCTTCTGAATCAGGAATTATTGGGATCCAGAGTCTCAGCCACCCCCCCCCAATGTTTTTAGAGCCACTGGCCAATGGAATCAGAGACTCAAAAATAGAGTCCAGGAATCTACAATCTTATAAGTGACTCAGATTATTCTTTTCCACATTAGGCATTATAAACCATGCCCCTAAGGCTGGATAGAAATGGGGATGTAGGGCAGCATAGTAATGTCTAATATTTATACCCACCTTATTTACAGGCAGAAATCAGTGATTTTTTAAATAAATTAAATTTGTGAAAGAGACAAGTGAATTAAATTGAGAAATCTGGATAAAAGGGGAAAAGAAAAAAAGGGTCTATGGGTCTATATCCCAGACACCAGGATGAACCCTCCAGAATTTACCTGTCACAGAGGAAGGTGGTTCTCTGGATAACAAACCGGGGGTCACAGAAGTCCCTGGGAAATCAGAAAAAAAGAGAATTCTGTGCTCTCTGGGCTATGGGTCCTGGGCAAATAATAAAGCATTTCTGCGACCCACTTTCCTCACCTAGAAAATGAATCCAAAGAAGCTCACATCGTAGACTGTCATGGGTGTTAAATAGCACACCTAGCACATTCTGGAACTAATTAATAATGACAGGCTTTATAGCTGCCTCCCTGCTTTTCGAACCTCAGCTCTGCCCTTTTCTAGATCTCTGTGACCTGCACCTTACATTGCCCCTAGTAGCAAAACTGGCTCTTAAATCCTAGAAAGCAGATAAGGAGGCAGAAGCTGGGAGATACATGCATGGAGAAAGGGTGATGCCCATGTAAGAAAACACAGCCCTTTTCTGCCCCCACCACCTTACCAACCTCCTTTCACCCCAGGACATTTGCTCATACAGTTCTGCACACCTGCAACTCATCCCACTACTCCACCCAACTGGTTACCTCTTATTCTGCCCTAAGATATAGGTCCTGGGATCCGGTCCTGCATCGTGCTCGCTGCTCAGTGGGGTGTCTGCTTCTCCCTCTGCCCCTCACCCTGCTTGTGCTCTCTCTTGCTCCCTCTCTGTGTCTCTCAAATAAATAGATAAAATCTTTGAGATATATATATATATATATATATCATATTGATATATATATATAATCACTATGTTGTACACCTGAAACTAATACAACATTGTATGTCAATTAGTCTTCAACTCAAAAAGGAGGGAAAGCAAGATACTGACGTATCTGAGGCAGACTGGGTGAGGGTGGAGCATCGGGTCAAGTGATGATGGGTGAAGGAGGGGTTTGATGAGGAGTGAGGAGGGAGTGCTATGGGCTTTGGGCAAAGGTATGAAATTATCTGATTTTAACCTTTTCTTTTTTAAGATTTTATTTATTTATTCATAAGAGACACAGAGAGAGAGGCAGAGACATAGGCAGAGGGAGAAGCAGGTTCCCCATGGGGAGCCCAATATAGGACTCGATCCTGGAACTGGGGGATCATCACCTGAACCAAAGGCAGACTCAACCTCTGAGCCACCCAGGTGCCCTGATTTTAACCTTTTTTAAAAGGATTTCTCTTGCCGTAGTTTTGCAAACGTTCTAAAGGGGCGCAAAGGTATCAAGTCTTATAAACTCCAACCAGTAGATAACTGAGTCCTGAAGATTAATGCACAACACTATATTACAAACTCGAAAGTTGCTAAAAGACCAGATATTTAGTGTTCTCACCACAAAAAAGCAATGGCAATTAATGTGATGTGGTGGAGGTGTTAGCTAATGCAATAATGGTAATTGTGTTGAAATATATAAATGTATCAAATCAACATGGGCTACATCTTAAATTTATACAATGCCATGTGTCAATTATACCTCAATTAATTTTCTTTTTATTTAAATTCAATTTGCCAACATACAATATAACACCAAGTGCTCATCCCATCAAGTGCCCTCCTTAGTGCCTGTCACCCAGTTACCCCATCCGCCCACCCGCCTCCCCTTCTGCAACCCTTTGTTTGTTTCCCAGAATTAGGAGTCTCTAATGGTTTGTCTACCTCTCTAATTCTTCCCACTCGGTTACCCTCCTTTCCCTTATAATCCCTTTCACTATTCCTTATTTTCCACATATGAGTGAAACCATATGATGATTGTCCTTTAAAAAATTAAAAGGGATTTACCCCAAAGATACTGATGCAGTGAAACACCGGAACACCTGCATCCCAACATTTATAGCAGTAATGTCCACAATAGCCAAACTGTGGAAGGAGCCTCGGTGTCCATCAAAAGATTAATGGATAAAGAAGATGTGGTTATATGTATACAATGGAATATTCCTTAACCATTAGAAATGACAAATACCCACCATTTGCTTCAACGTGGATGGAACTGGAGGGTATTATGCTGAGTGAAATAAGTCAATCGGAAAAGGACAGTCATTATATGGTCTTGTTCATTTGGGGAATATAAAAAATAACGAAAGGGAATAAAGGGGAAAGGAGAGAAAATGAGTGAAAATATCACTGAGGGTGACAAAACATGAGAGACGCCTAACTCTGGGAAATGAACAAGGAGTAATGAAAGGGGAGGTGGGCGGGGGGTGGGGGTGACTAGGTGACGGGCACTGAGGGGGGCACTTGGCAAGATGAGCATTGGGTGTTATGCTATATGTTGGCAAATTGAACTCCAATAAAAAAACTTAAAAGAAAATATCAGTGAGGATGACAGAACATGAGAGACTCCTAACTGGGAAACGAACAAGGGGTAGTGGAAAGGGAGGTGTGTGGGGGGTTGGGGTGACTAGGTGACAGGCCCTGAGGGGGGCACTTGACATGATGAGCACTGGGTGATATGCTATATGTTAGCAAATTGAACTCCAATTTTAAGAAAAGGGCAAGGGTGGATACAGAGAGACCAGTATGGAGTAACCCAGTTCTAGGTGATGGATGGTAGAGCCATGGAGAGAAGTTGTCAGATTGGGGACAGGTTTCTAAGATGTAGGAAGCATGAGGTAGGCAAAGACACCAAGGTTTATGAGAAAATGCCCCTGAGTATTATAGCAGAAAATGTGTCTTTTTTTTATTTTCTTTTTTTTTTAATTTATTTTTTATTGGTGTTCAATTTACTAACATACAGAATAACCCCCAGTGCCCGTCACCCATTCACTCCCACCCCCCGCCCTCCTCCCCTTCTACCACCCCTAAGTGTACGCTAAATGTACCATCTCAAACATTTAAGCGTACAGTTCAGTAGTACAAAGTACATTCACATTGTTGTGCAAGAAATCTCAAAACTTTTTCATCTGCAAAACTGAAATTCTGTGCCTATTTAAAGCTAATTTCCCTTCTCCCCTTCCCCAGCCATTAGCAACCCCCTCTCTGCTCTCTGCCTCTATAATTTTGAGTGCTTTCAAATGCCTCATATGAGTGGAATCAGACAGTAGATGTCCTTTTGTGACCAGCTTATTTTATATATTGTAACGTCCTACAGGTTCATCCATACTGTAGGACACAACAGGATTGCCTTCCTTTTAGGGCTGCATAAAATTCCATTGTGTATATGCACTACATTTTCTCAGTGAACTGTGCTGTCCTCTTTTGAAAGACGTATGCTTTAAGAATGACAGGATGAGCACTGGGTGTTATTCTGTATGTTGGCAAATTGAACACCAATAAAAAATAAATTTATTATTTAAAAAAAGAATGAAAGATTGATACCACTACCATTTGAACAAACCTCAAAAACATTAGCTAAGTCAAAGAAGCTGGTCACAAAAGACTCCATATATGTGAAATTCCCCAAAGAGGCAATTTTTTTAAGATTTATTTATTTATTCATAAGAGACACAGAGAGAGAGAGGCAGAGACACAGGCAGAGGGAGAAGCAGGCTCCCTGCAGGGAGCCCAAGGCAGGACTCGATCCCAAATCCTGGGACCATCCCCTGAGCCAAAGGCAGATGCTCAATTACCAAGCCACCCAGGCATTCACCCCAAAGAGGCAAGTTTATAGAAATAGAAGGTAGTTTGTGGTTAAATGGAAAATGGCTGCAAACAGGCACTAGACATCCTTCGGAGGTGATGGAAGTGGGCTGAGTTGTGGTGATGGTTGCACAATTCTTTGAACTCACTAAAAACCATGAACACTTAAAGTGGCTAACCTTGTAGGTATAGAAACCTTTATACCTAAATAAAAGTTGCTTTGAAAACAAAGAATGGATGGGGCACCTGGGTGTCTCAGTTGTTGAGCATCTGCCTTTGGCTCAGGTGATGATCCCGGGGTCCTGGGATCAAGTCTCGCATCAGGTTCCCCACAGGGAATCTGCTTCTCCCTTTGCCTATGTCTCTGCCTCTCTCTATATATATGTCTCTCATGAACCAATAAATAAAATCTTAACAAAAATAAAAAATAAAAACAAAGAATGGAAGGCAATTTCTAGTGAATAATGACCTCACTAGCTAGATTTCAATGAAAAAAGTCTGAATACAAGGACATTTTCATTTTACCCTGTACTGTATTAATCCACTGAAGACCAAAAGGATAAGAATTTTCCATTTGCTAGTGGTTAGAGTTGTTAGTTTTTTGTATATTGAGGCATGTCGGTTTTTTAAATATTTTATTTATTTACTTTAGAGAGAGCACATGTGAGCAGAGGGTAGGGGAAAAGTGGGAGGGAGAGGAAGAGGGAAAGAAGCTTGAGCAGCCTCCATGCTGAGCATAGAGCCCCACGCAGGGCTCCATCTCATGACCCTGAGATCATGATCTGAGCCAAAACCAAGAGTCCAATTAACCTGGTGCCTCTATTAAGGCATTTTAAATAATTCAGTTGTGGGGGCACCTGGGTGGCTCAGTCAGAAGAGTATGCAACTCTTGATCTCAGGGTCATGAGTTCAAGCCCCACAATGGGTGTAGAGATTATAAAAAATAAATAAATAAACTTTGCAGCCCCAGTGTGATGCAGTGGGTTGCTCCAACTCTTAGTTTCAGCTCAGGTCATGATCAGATCAGGCTCCACATGAGGTTCCATGCTCAGCACAGAGTCTGCTAAAGTTTCTCCCTTCCTCTCCCTCTGCCTTTCCCTGTTCTCTCTCTTATAAATAAATAAATATTAAAAAAATAAAATAAAATACACTGAGGGGGGCACTTGATGGGATGAGCACTCGGTGTTATGCTATATGTTGGCAAATCGAACTTCAACAAAAATATATTTAAAAAAAAAGAAATTGGGGAAGAAAACTAAGAAATAATCAATCAAAATAAAATAAAATAATCTTTAATTCAGTTGCTTCAGTACTTGTGAAGGCACATAACAGTAAAAAACAGTTAACAGAAAACATCAACAATGGTTTTTAAATTACATCAGTTGATATAAAGGATTTAGCAGCAAGCTTTGTTGTAGAGATACTTTGTACTTAGACTACTACAAATAAGAAAGACTGAATGTGTGTTGGTGGTAAAAAGAGAGTCAAAGTTTCCTTCCTATTATGGCATTTTTAAAGTAATTTCTATAAATTTTTTGCTGCTTTTTGTTTGTTTGAAAACCTAGACAAGACACAAAACATTATCCCTGGTATTAAGAATTATTTCTTCTAAGAACACCTGAGTGGCTCAGTGGTTGAGCATCTGCCTTCGGCCCAGGGCATAATCCCGGAGTGCCGGAATCGAGTCCCACATCGGGCTCCCTGCATGGAGCCTGCTTCTCCTTCTGCCTGTGTTTCTGCCTCTCTCTGTGTCTCTCATGAATAAATAATTAAATACTTTTAAAAGAATTATTTTTTCTAATGTATATACTCTGTAGTAGACAGAATAAGAGCCTCCCAAATATGCTCATGTCCTAATCTGCAGGCCTGTGAATATGGCATCTTACATGGTAAATGGGACTTTGCAGTTGTGCTTAAGGATGTGGAGGTGGAAAAAGTATCCAGAATTATCCAGGTGGCCCCAGTGTGATCACAGGGTCCTTAAATGTGGAAGCATGAGGCAGGGCAGTAGAAGAGTCTGAGACAGAGACCAAGATGCCACACTGCTGGCTTTCATGATAAAGAAAGGGACCATGGGAGCCAAGAGATGCAGGCACCTCTAAAAACTGAAAAAGGCACTGGACAGATTCTCCCCTGGAACCTCTAGAAAGAACATAACCCAGCTGACACCTTTGTTTTGTCCCAGTGAGACCCATTTGTCACCTGACCTCCAGAAATGTAAGATAATAATACATTTATGGTTTTTTAAGCCAGTGCATTAGTGGTGATTTGTGACAGCAGCACTAAGAAATGATAAATACACCCTCCAAAGCCTCAGGCTTCTCCTCGCCTCCCACCCCCTTCACACCTGTTGGCCCCTCCCCTGGAACTTCCACCAGAGTATGCAAGAGCTGAAGAAGAAAGGCTTGGACTGCATCTCCCTCACCTGTTACCACAAGCTCCAGGGGGTCGCTGGGGGCTGACCACAGGTACGGGAACTTGCTGGAAAAGCTATAGCATCGGTAGATCCCACTGTGGGCAACAGTCACTGCGGTGATGGGGAAATTGGCCCAGTACTGTTCTGCAGATTGCTTGTGGGGCTCAGTGTCCCCCTCCTTGTACAGAGCGAATTGGTCAAAACTGTATTTACTCTGACATCGTAGAGTGACATCCCCTCCTTGGGACACAGCCAGGCTGGGCTGGGCTGAGAGTGAGGGCTTAGCATAAACTCCTGGTTGAAAAGAGAGCTCTGGTGTTAAAGACCATGGAAAGTGTGTTGACCATGGGGGTAGGAAGATTCCCCCCACCTCCTAAGAGCTAGGAAACTCTTCAGGTATATCCCTTCTAGAGAACCCACTCACCCTGCTACCAACTCACAAAAGGGTTAAAGGGAGCATGACCAAGATCATATCACAGTTCCCAGGCTCAAATCGCTTAGGGGCTGTGTGATCCTGGAGATAAACCTACCCCTCTATCTGTGTGCCTCAGTGTTCTTTACTGAATGAAACAACTAACAGAGTTGCCTAATGCATAGGGAGCTCCCAAACTATGATGGTAGTAACAAAATAGCTTAATATTTTAATGCAATTTTTAAACCAAAATTAATGCAAATAATTCATAGTGAACAAAATATGAAGTTTTTAAAGATTTTATTTATTTGAGAGCGAGTGAGAGTATGAGTTGGGGTGGCAGAAGGGAGAGAAGCAGACTCTCCACTGAGCAGGGAGCCCCCCTCAACTGGGCTCAAACCCAGGACCCTATCCCAGGACCCTAGGATCATGACCTGAACTGAAGGCAGAAGCTTAACCAACTGAGCCACCCAGGTGCCCCAAAACATCAAGATTTTAAACAAAAAGAGACTCCAACTGTGCCTAGCAGAGACGCAGAAGGCTCAAAACACTTTTATGTATTTTTATGGTTAATTTTTCCACACTATTGATTCAAATTCAGGACTTGTGACTCTGAGTTACTTACTACACATTGCTGTAAGTAGTGTGAGCTGTGTACATAATCACGCGGAGGCCAGTGCAGTTTGAGCCTGGACTTCACATTTGACAATGGATGTACTATCAAATAAAGTTTTTGTGTATTAAAAAAATTTTCCAGGATCCCTGGGTGGCGCAGCGGTTTGGCGCCTGCCTTTGGCCCAGGGCGTGATCCTGGAGACCCGGGATCGAGTCCCACATCGGGCTGCCGGTGCATGGAGACTGCTTCTCCCTCTGCCTGTGTCTCTGCTCCTCTCTCTCATTCTGTGTGACTATCATAAATAAATTAAAAAAATAAAAATAAATAAAAATAAAAAAATTTTCCAGGCTATTAACAGTTGAAAAAATTGAAAAACTTTAAAGTAGGCTATTAAAACTCACAAATTATTTTAAGTTTAAATATTTATTTATACAAAAAAAATACTTTTTAAAGAATTTATTATCCTTTTAATTCTCCTGACTTTAGGGAAACAAATTCATCAATGATATTTTCAAAATCTGTTCAGAAAATTACCATTTAAAAATGCTTTAGAGGGACACTGGGTGGCTCAGCAGTTGGGCGTCTGTCTTTGGCTCAGGACATGATCCCAGTCCAGGGATCAAGTCCCACAATGGGCTCTCTGCGAGCCCCTGTCTACTTCTCCCTATGTCTATGTCTCTGCTTCTCTCTGTGTTTCTCAGGAATAAATAAACAAAATCCTTTAAAAAATAAAATTAAATTAAATTAAATTAAATTAAATTAAATAAATAAAAATGCATTAGAAATAAAAGCATAAGCTGAGAACACTTTATTCCACCAAAAAAATAAAAATAAACAATAATGCATTAGAACGTGGATAGAGGGTATACATGTTGCCTTTTGCATAAGGCTTAAGTATGGCTTGAAAGGACACTGCCAGGTTCTGTCTTTACTTAAAATGTTTTGCGGGACCTGGGTGGCTCAGTTGGTTAAGCAACTGCTTTCAGTTCAGGTCATGATCCTGGGGTCCTGAATCAGCTCGGGTTCCAGCTTCCTGCTCAGAGGGGAGTCTGCTTCTCCCTCTCTTCTTTCTCTCAAATAAATAAATAAAATCTTCTTTTAAAAAAAGTATGATGCTTTGTTCAGTGTGGATGTTTTCGCATTGATTTTGATTGTTTTGGAAAGGTATTGCATTGACATATTCCTTATGTGAATCACTGTGGATTTTGCCACCTCCCCTAAACATAGCTCCCCACCCTAACCCCAGCCTCCCAGGACTCGGGGTTCGCTGTCATCATCATCCCCCTCTTCACCCTCCTGGAGCCCTGAGGCCACAGGTGGCCCCCTCCCATGCCCTTCCAGGTACCAGTGGCCACCAGCTCCAGCTGGTTGCTGGGGGGAGACCAGAGGGTCCCGTTCTGGTAGGAGCAGCGGTAACACCCAGCGAAACTTTCCTCCATGGTCTTGATGAAGAGGACAGGCCGATCCTGGTATTTCCGGGACCTCAGCTTCTCCAGGCGGTACAAGTCCACGTCTGGAGGCCCCTGGCAGCGGATGGTCACCTGCGTCTTCAGGGGTGCTAGGGAGCTAGGCAGAGCCTGGAGGGAGGGCTTGGGCAGGGTACCTGGAAGGGAAGCAGAATTTCCAAACAGACCTCCTCCTGGGTGCTCCCCTCCTCCCACCCTCCTGGCCCTTGTGCAGGCACCCAGATCCAGAGGATTCCAGGGGAAGGACTCACCAAGCTGTGCTTGCACCACCTGCCCCAGACACAGCCCTGAGCAGAGAAGAAAAGCACCACCTGCTAGCATCTCCTGGAGGCCACACTTCTGCACGCAGAGCAGGTAATGCCACATCTTCAGGCAGTCACTTTCTTCTGTCCTCATTTGCTTAAGGACACACACTCACATAATTTGAGTGCCAGAAGAAGCCAGCCACAGAAGGCCACATATTGTATGATTCCATTTATCTGAAACATGCTCACTAGGTAAATCTGCTCAGACATGGAGAGATTAGTGGTTGCCAGAAACTGGGGGGTGGGTGGCAGGGGCATTGAGGAGTGATTTTCATGGGCATGATTTCCTTTTAGACTGGTGACAGTGCCTTAGAATGAGATAGAAGTGATGGTTGTATGCATTGTGAATGTACTAAATGTCATTAATGATAAAGTTTATGTTGAGTTTGTTATTTTATTACAATTTTTAAAAAGCCAGTCACGAATTCCTTGCCCCTCCTCCCCATGCACACACTGGTTGACAACTGTAAAGGGAATTATCTCCTCTCTGGAAAGGGGGCTGTGTGCAGGATGTGGTCTTTATTTTTTTTCTCAGCTTTATCAAGATATAATTGATATACGATACATAACATTGTGTAAATTTAAGGTGTAGGTGTTGATTTAATACATTTATATATCACAAAATGATTACCACCACAACATTAGCTAATACTTCCATCCTTCTGTCACATAATTACCATTTCTTTTTTGTGGTGAGAACATTTAGAATGTTCAACAACAAGGTGTTCTTGGCTATAATCACCATGCTGTGCAGTAGGTCCAGATAGGCTCTCTTGCATTGTATCATGTCTAGAGATCACTGGCTGTCTTAATCATGAATTTCCCATTGTTTTAATTTTTTGTTTAAATCAATACCCTGCAATTATTATGATTGTGCAAACATTATTCACAACTCAGGAGTGTAGTATTGAAAAAAAAAAAAAGGAGTGTAGTATTGCACCTGTATATTTTTCCTAATTATTTTCCCTAGAAGCAATATTTGTCCAGTTTAGTGCCTCTGCATAGTTTTTCCTCGACCCTGTGTCTAATTCTTTCCGCACTTCTAAATAGCCTCCCCATGTACTTTTGCACACCTATCAAACCACATAATCTATAGACTCCATTTTCTGCCTTGCAGGTAACTTTGCCGCATTTTGCCTTCTACCTTCTCTACATTGACCAAAGCTTTTCTTCTTTCAAGCTGAACTTTTTTTTGTTCAACTTTTTTGTTGTGTTGGTAGCATTCCCCATTTTAGCCTTGCTAGGATTGCCAGATTTAGCAAATAAAAACATAGGACTCCCACTTAAATATGAATTTCCGATAAACAATGAATTTTTTTGTATAGTATGACCCATGAAATATAATGGTATATACTTAGACTTTAAAAATTATTTGTTGTTTATCTGAAATTAAATTTCACTGAGCATGCTGTACTTTACCTGGTATGCGTACCCAAGCTCTACCCACATCTTTGTCCGCTGCCCAACACAACCCCACCTTGGTCCTTTTGTGGGTTTCTACTCCAAACTTCTAACAGGACCAGAAATACTCCCAGCACCCTTCTGAGCACTTCTATATGGACTCTGAATCACCACAGTACTACTGGTTAGAGACCATGATTAGTCCCATTTCATAATCGGGCCATGGAGATGAGACAGTATCCTGTCCACCATCCTACAGCTGGGAAGAGGTAGACTCAGACACCAGCCACATATTTTAGTTACCAACAATGTGAACTTGGCACTAAACTCAAATAAACTTAGTTTATTTGATCTCTAGATGTGTGACCTAAACAAGTTTCTTTTTTCTTTTTTTTTTTTATTTATGATAGTCACACAGAGAGAGAGAGAGAGAGAGAGAAAGGCAGAGACACAAGCAGAGGGAGAAGCAGGCTCCATGCACCGGGAGCCTGACGTGGGATTCGATCCCGGGTCTCCAGGATCGTGCCCTGAGCCAAAGACAGGCGCCAAACCACTGCGCCACCCAGGGATCCCCCTAAACAAGTTTCTAAACTGCCTCTGAGCCTCAGCCTTCTCATCTGTAAAATGGGGGTATTGAGAGGGCCTACCTTGTCAGTATCTAGCCCACAGTAAGTGCCACATGAGTGTGTGTTAATGACTGACTGACAGGCGGTTTGTGCTCGTGGTTTGTTTTCTTATCCACATAATACAGCTGTTCCTTCCTGCTTGGCCTTGGAGCTTCTGTCCTTTTAGCAATAAGGCTCTCCTGAATAAGGAAACTGTGCACAAGACCTGCAGGAGCAGGCAATAAAAAAACACATAATCCTACCACCAATCTCATTCTGAGAGACTCTTACTCCAGCCTTATGGAAGTATAAGTGGCAAAGAAAAACTGTCTATCTAGGGTATCTGACATGATGATTTGATAGATGTACACACTGTCAAATGATCACCACAATCAACCTAATTAACTCATCTTCCACCTTGCATAGATTGATTTGGTTTGGTTTGGTTTGATGAAAATGCTTAAGATCTACTCTCCCAGTAAATTTCAAGTATATTCTGTAGTATTATTGCCTATAGTCACTGTGCTGTGCATTAGATCCCCAGAGTTTATTCATCTTATAACTAGAAGCTTGTACTCTGTCCACCTATCTCCCTGTTTTTCCCCTCCCCTAGCCCCTGGCAACCACCAGTCTACTCTCTGCCTTAGTGAGTTTGACTTTTTTAGATTCCACATATAAGTGAGATCATGCAGCATTTTCTTTCCTTGTCTGGCTTATTTCACTTAGCATAATGCCCTCAAGGAACATTCGTGTTGTTGCAAATGGCAGGATTATTTTCTCCAGGGCCATCAGGTTTGCTGACAAATCTATAATCTACTCCTGATGTCACCAAGTCCACATAAAAAAAACTTAAATAGGGATGCATGGGTGGCTCAGCGGTTGAGTACCTGCCTTTGACTCAGGGTGCAATCCCATAGTCCTGGGATTGAGTCCCACATAGGCTCCCTGCATGGAGCCTGCTTCTCCCTCTGCCTATTTCTCTGCCTCTCTCTGTGTGTCTCATGAATAAATAAATAACATCTTTTTTAAAAATTAAATGAATAAAAAATAAATTAATTAATTAATTAATTAAATGAATAAATAAATAAATAATTTTTTTAAAAAACACAGTGTATAGAGACAAAGTTGTAGCCAAAACTGGAAGACCTATTTATTTCCTGACCTAGCCAAGAAGGGAATAGAACATAATAACAGACAAACACCACCTCCCAGGTCCCAGTTTTCCCAACCAAGAAATGAAGGGGCCCTCAGAGGTCACCAATTGCCCTGAAATTCATTTCTGAAGAGAAACCAGAGTATTGCTGAAATTCATTTCTGATGCAATTTTTTAAACATTCTTAGTCTCATAGCCTACTGCCTGTCCCTCAGCATTTCCCAGATCAATCCTCAGTACTCACCAAGACACAGAAGGGCAGGCAGGGATGGGGCCATGGTTCTTCAGCCCATCCAAAGCTCTGTAACCCAGGAGGGAAGCTGCAGGGGCTGGAGCAGAGACATCGGATGTGATGAGGATGCAGAGCCCTCTCCTCCCTTCCTGGATCTGCCTGGCTTTTCCTAAGTGAGGATCATCAAGCTGGAGCCATGCCCTCAGTAGAGTGACTTGCACACAAGTTCACAGAAGCTCATTTATCTTCTGTCACCAGCCTAGAGCCACACCATGTCTGCATCTTCAGGCATGGAGTAGGAATATTATCTGATGGATCTCATTAACAGGAACAGTTTCATGGAGCTTTCCTTTGGAGGGGTGACATTTGAGATTATACCTGGTGATGAGAAATATTCATGGATGAAGAACAATACGTTCAGCATTGCCCCAAAGCCTTGATGAGGCAAAGAGCCTGGCATTTTCAAGTAAGTGGGAAGTGATTAATGTGGCTAGAATCAAGGAGCAAAAAGCCGAGACTGAAGAGATTATAGGGGTCAGATCAGGGTATCCCAACCTTGGCAGTGTTGACAATTGGAACCAGGTGCCTGTTGGAGTGGGGGTGGGCTGTCTTGTGCTTCTGCGAGGCTCAGCAGTATCTCTGGCCTCCATCCACTAGAAATCACTAGCACAACTCCCCCCTCCAGTTGTGATGACCAATGAGTCTCTGGACATCTTCAGATGTCCCCTGGGGGACAAAACCATGGCCAGTCGAGAACCACTGGGTTAGATCACTGAGGGACTCTGAGGACAAGATAAACTTGGGTGCACAAATATGTCTGTAAACCTACTCACTTTTCAGTCACTACTTCGTTGACCCTCACACAAGACTGAGAAGCAGGTGGACCTTTAGTCCCATTCAAACAGGGAAACCTGAACTTAGAAGAAAATGTATTTTCTGGGTAGCCTGGGTGGCTCAGCGGCTTAGCACTGCCTTCAGCCCAGGGCGTGATCCTGGAGACCCGAGATAGAGTCCCATGTCAGGCTCCCTGAATGGAGCCTGCTTCTCCCTCTGCCTGTGTCTCTGCCTGTGTGTGTGTGTGTGTGTGTGTGTGTGTGTGTGTGTGTGTGTCATGAACAAATAAATAAAATCTTTAAAAAAGAAAGAAAATGTATTTTTCTAGTTAGAGCTTGGGTTCTGGGAGCTGAATAATCGGTTTCCTTTGGTTTAGCACAGGCACACATGCATGTAGGTAATCACTCTCTTCTGTAATTCATCTCTGCCCTATGGTTCTCATTTTTATTCTCCATCTCCAAGGAGCAGCTCTGAAATAGTCCATGTGAATTCATTCATCCCTGCAAAGCTTTATTTTATATCTTTTAAATTGTATTGTGTAGTAAGTTGTGTAATGCTGTGGAAGTCATTGTCTTTGCATTGCACACTCAGCGTTTTCAGACCATTCATAAGTCTGCAGAACAGGTACTTGCTTCAGCACATTTGTCCTCTCACTGTCCCAATGATGGATAGCCACATTATGTCCAAATATCTCTGCTGTAAACAATGCTGAGATAAATATCATTCCTCATGCACCCCTCTGGACATATGTGAGAATATCTTTAAAATATGTATCCACTAGGAAATAGTCAAATCTTGAGTTAGGTGCATCTTCAATTTACTCACTGCCAAATGGCCATCCAGATTCTCTGTACTGGTTCCTTCTCCCACAGTCACTTCATGACTTTCCTTTGTATTTGGTACCAATGAGTGCTCTTTTTTTTTTTTTTTTTATTGGTGTTCAATTTACTAACATACAGAATAACACCCAGTGCCCGTCACCCATTCACTCCCACCCCCCGCCCTCCTCCCCTTCTACCACCCCTAGTTCGTTTCCCAGAGTTAGCAGTCTTTACGTTCTGTCTCCGTTTCTGATATTTCCCACACATTTCTTCTCCCTTCCCTTATTTTCCCTTTCACTATTATTTATATTCCCCAAATGAATGAGAACATATAATGTTTGTCCTTCTCCGACTGACTTACTTCACTCAGCATAATACCCTCCAGTTCCATCCACGTTGAAGCAAATGGTGGGTATTTGTCATTTCTAATAGCTGAGTAATATTCCATTGTATACATAAACCACATCTTCTTTATCCATTCATCTTTCGTTGGACACCGAGGCTCCTTCCACAGTTTGGCTATCGTGGCCATTGCTGCTAGAAACATCGGGGTGCAGGTGTCCCGGCGTTTCATTGCATTTGTATCTTTGGGGTAAATCCCCAACAGTGCAATTGCTGGGTCGTAGGGCAGGTATATTTTTAACTGTTTGAGGAACCTCCACACAGTTTTCCAGAGTGGCTGCACCAGTTCACATTCCCACCAACAGTGTAAGAGGGTTCCCTTTTCTCCGCATCCTCTCCAACATTTGTTGTTTCCTGCCTTGTTAATTTTCCCCATTCTCACTGGTGTGAGGTGGTATCTCATTGTGGTTTTGATTTGTATTTCCCTGATGGCAAGTGATGCAGAGCATTTTCTCATATGCATGTTGGCCATGTCTATGTCTTCCTCTGTGAGATTTCTGTTCATGTCTTTTGCCCATTTCATGATTGGATTGTTTGTTTCTTTGGTGTTGAGTTTAATAAGTTCTTTATAGATCTTGGAAACTAGCCCTTTATCTGATATGTCATTTGCAAATATCTTCTCCCATTCTGTAGGTTGTCTTTGAGTTTTGTTGACTGTATCCTTTGCTGTGCAAAAGCTTCTTATCTTGATGAAGTCCCAATAGTTCATTTTTGCTTTTGTTTCTTTTGTCTTCGTGGATGTATCTTGCAAGAAGTTACTATGGCCGAGTTCAAAAAGGGTGTTGCCTGTGTTCTTCTCTAGGATTCTGATGGAATCTTGTCTCACATTTAGATCTTTCATCCATTTTGAGTTTATCTTTGTGTATGGTGAAAGAGAGTGGTCTAGTTTCATTCTTCTGCATGTGGATGTCCAATTTTCCCAGCACCATTTATTGAAGAGACTGTCTTTCTTCCAATGGATAGTCTTTCCTCCTTTATCGAATATTAGTTGCCCATAAAGTTCAGGGTCCACTTCTGGATTCTCTATTCTGTTCCACTGATCTATGTGTCTGTTTTTGTGCCAGTACCACACTGTCTTGATGACCACAGCTTTGTAGTACAACCTGAAATCTGGCATTGTGATGCCCCCAGATAGGGTTTTCTTTTTTAAAATTCCCCTGGCTATTCGGGGTCTTTTCTGATTCCACACAAATCTTAAAATAGGATTTATCCCTGGGACACAAGGCTGGTTCAACACCCGTAAAACAATCAATGTGATTCATCATATCAGCAAGAGAAAAACCAAGAACCATATGATCCTCTCATTGGATGCAGAGAAAGCATTTGACAAAATACAGCATCCATTCCTGATCAAAACTCTTCAGAGTGTAGGGATAGAGGGAACATTCCTCGACATCTTAAAAGCCATCTATGAAAAGCCCACAGCAAATATCATTCTCAATGGGGAAGCACTGGGAGCCTTTCCCCTAAGATCAGGAACAAGACAGGGATGTCCACTCTCACCACTGCTATTCAACATAGTACTGGAAGTCCTAGCCTCAGCAATCAGACAACAAAAAGACATTAAAGGCATTCAAATTGGCAAAGAAGAAGTCAAACTCTCCCTCTTCGCCGATGACATGATACTCTACATAGAAAACCCAAAAGTCTCCACCCCAAGATTGCTAGAACTCATACAGCAATTCGGTAGCGTGGCAGGATACAAAATCAATGCCCAGAAGTCAGTGGCATTTCTATACACTAACAATGAGACTGAAGAAAGAGAAATTAAGGAGTCAATCCCATTTACAATTGCACCCAAAAGCATAAGATACCTAGGAATAAACCTCACCAAAGATGTAAAGGATCTATACCTTAAAAACTATAGAACACTTCTGAAAGAAATTGAGGAAGACACAAAGAGATGGAAAAATATTCCATGCTCATGGATTGGCAGAATTAATATTGTGAAAATGTCAATGTTACCCAGGGCAATATACACGTTTAATGCAATCCCTATCAAAATACCATGGACTTTCTTCAGAGAGTTAGAACAATGAGTGCTCTTTAAACATGCCTAGACATTATGTCTGCTCAGTGACCCAAAGCATCTTTACACCTGCTCCTGTGGGTCACTCCACTTTGCTTTCTTTTTTTAAAATATATGTATATTTTTTTTATTGGTGTTCAATTTACTAACATACAGAATAACACCCAGTGCCCGTCACCCATTCACTCCCACCCCCCGCCCTCCTCCCCTTCCACCACCCCTAGTTCGTTTCCCAGAGTTAGCAGTCTTTACGTTCTGTCTCCCTTTCTGATATTTCCCACACATCTCTTCTCCCTTCCCTTAATTGAAGTTCGATTTGCCAACATATAGTATGACACCCAATGCTCATCCCGTCGAGTGCCCTCCTCAGTCCATCACCCATCACCCAGTCACCCCATCCCCCCACCTGCCTCCCCTTCTACTATTCCTTGTTCATTTCTCAGTTAGGAGTCTCTCGTGTTTTGTCACCCTCTCTAATTTTTCCCACTCATTTTCCCTCCTTTCCCCTGTAATCTCTTTCACTATTTTTTATATTCCTCATATGAGTGAAACCATATAATGATTGTCCTTCTCCAATTGACTTACTTCACTCAGCATAATACCCTCTAGTTCCACAACTGAATGGGTAACTGTACAAGGAACCAGCAATCTGTTGAGAGATATTTGATCGGTCCTGGAATTTCTTTACAGTTGACAAGTTGACTCTACTCTTGAGTCTTTGGGGAGTTACAAGCTGATAGCTTGTGTTGAGGGACATAAGTAGGACACCCCATTGAGCTGCACCTTTGTTAAGGCTCACTTGAATACTGGAGTCTATATGGGCAGTCCTGGCTCTGCACTCAGGACAAGGTGAGGGTGGCATACACACAGGGCTGGCCAGAGAAGTCCTCATTAGTTCAGGAGAAAAATGTATCCACACTCCTTGTGAGGGCCTTCTGGTGTAGCTGAAGATAGGTCACCTCTTGAGGATCTTCCTCTATAGGGTCCTGTCAGCACAGAAATACAAAGTAAAAAGGAGAATCTGTAGAAGGTGATTAGAGCAGAAGAGGTAGCTGAGGAGAGACTCACATGCATGTCCATCTGTCTGTCCCTGAGTTGGATGTCCTCCAAGACATCATCTGCAAGGAGAAATGTGGGGTTAAGCCTCCAGCGAGACCCTGAAAATTATCCAATCCTGTAATCAGTATTTCAGGGATGGCTGACTGAAATATGTAAGGCAATGACACCACATCCTGTAGGGTGGTTCCCTCCCCCCCAACACTTCTCTGCTCCCTCCAGGATGTCTTCTATTTTCCCTGAACATATTCTTTCCCCCTATCTAGCTGCCCCTCATTCTCACTCCCCTTTACATTGATTTCTTCCCAGAAGTCCATAACCGGGGTGTAGCTGAGTAAAAGGTTATAAAAGTATTAAGGCAGGTCTGAGAAATAAGATATAACATTTTCTATGAGGGAGAGTCCAAATTCTCCTCCCTCTTACACTTCACCTGGTTCTTGGTCTCATTTTCAATGTTTCCTGTGGAGAGCCAGCAATCAGTGTTGGTAGGGGACCCACCAAAGCCCTCCCTGGTTAACCCTCCCATCTTTAAGACATACCATGTTTGACCCAATGACAACATCAGCAGAGGAGGAAGAGGAGAATTAAGACAACAATGGCCAAGACCCCAATCACAATGGGAAGGTATCCATTTCCAGGGGCAAGTGGATGTAGGAATTAATAAACAGTAAAGATCTGTTATTGAGTTCTTGTTGGATTAATTTATCCATTCAATAAACATTTATTGTGTGCCTTCCCTATATGAGGCAAGTCTTTGGACATTTGGGAAACCATAGTAAACATATCCAACAACAAAATCTATGCCTGTGAACCAATGCATAGAAGTATTTTTACACATAGAGATAAATTCTAGGATGAGACCATTTACACTGCATTATAAGAAAATATTTCTTTAAGTCAATTGGAAAAGAACAAACATTATATGGTCTCATTCATTTGGGGAATATAAAGAATAGTGAAAGGTAATAAAGGGGAAAGGAGAAAAAATGAGTGGGAAATACCAGAGAGGGTGACAGAATATAAGAGACTCCTAACTCTTGGAAACTAACAAGGGGTAATGGAAAGGGAGGTGGGCAGGGGGCTGGGGTGACTGGGTGATGGTCACTGAGGGGGGGCACTTGACGGGATGAGCCCTGGGTGATATGTTATATGTTGGCAAATTGAACTCCAATAAAAAATTTTTAAAAAGAAAAAAAAAGAAAATATTTCTTTGAGGATGAGCCCTGAAGATAAGAAACACCCAGATCTCTGAAGTGCAAGGAGAATTGCACTTCAACATAACCAAACTCAGAGGTAAGAAAGAGGTGACCCACATGCAGAAAAGACAAACAAGTTTAAATGCAATAATGAACCACAAAGGGGCTGACAAAAATACTGGATTTTCTGTGTGACATATGGACTTAAGGGACCAAGTGGAAAGGGCTGCAGGGTGCGGTTGTGTCCTAACAGTGTGGTGGTGGTGGAAGAAAGAAGGAAATGGACTTGAGTTTTTGAGGATAGAAATGATGAGATTTGAGATTTGGTGATGGAATATGTGGGCATTGGGAGCAGAAGAGGAGCATCAAATATCACTCTCAGTGATGTGATCATTGGAGAGAATGGATTGGCACCTACTGAGATGGGAGGATCAGTATAAGGAGGTGGTTTTAAGATTTGTCCATTAAGATCCCTGCTGAGATGCTTATTAGGTGTCTGAGTAGATATCCAATAATCCATGGATATGATATCCATAGGAGCATTTTTTACTGGAGTGATAAGTTGGCAGCCATCAGCAGATACTGAACAACTAAAGCAGGTTATCTTTATTCCACCCAGCACCCCTGCCTGCAGGCTGGTCATGCACAAACTTCTCCAGGCACCACTACCCTTTTCAACTCTATCCCTGCCATTTTCTCCTCAGGTCCCTGCCTCTATTCCTAAGCCATGCACCCTGCCCCCCATAATTAACGTGTAGTTCCCAGAATGCATCAGGCAGGCCCATCTCATAACTGTGCTTCCATTGCCTCTGCTCCCCTGATTGGACATGGTTCCCTCCCTTGAAACCATGAAAACTCTCAGCCAACTAGGAAAGTTATGGCTTACAGAACTCAATCCCCATCCACCAGGATGGCCAAACTGCCCCTGCCTACATAACTCTGTAGGATCTTGACCATAAAGCCATCTTGTACATTGTTCTGTAAACTTTCTGCACTCTCTGTTGTCTTGGTGACTAATGAGAGACAGCACTATGGTATCAGAATCACCCACAAAATTTTTACTCATGAAAATAGCCTTGAATGAAGAAACTAGTATGGCCACTCCTTTCACTTTTTCTGTCGCTATCAGCTACTTTTTTTTTAAGATTTCATTTTTTTATTCATGAGAGACACAGAGAGAGAGGCAGAGACATAGGCAGAGGGAGAAGCAGGCTCACCGCAAGGAGCCCAATGTGGAACTCCATCCCAGACCCCGGGATCACACCCTGAGTCAAAGGCAGACACTCAACCACTGAGCTACCCAGGCATCCCTGTCACTATCAGCTACTGATGACACTCAGTCACTTACCCATCTGCAGAAGGCACCACCTAAGGAGAGGACTAGGAAGGGTATGAATGATGATGACATACCCACACATTGCATGGTGCACCCACCTCTCACTCTGCTTCTCAAGAATCTCCACACTTGACAGGATGAGCACTGGGTGTTATTCTGTATGTTGGTAAATTGAACACCAATAAAAAATTAATTTATTAAAAAAAAGAATCGCCACAGAGCACTTCTGTGTACATGGTTTTTTTTATTTTGTTTTTATTTATTTATGATAGTCACACACAGAGAGAGAGAGAGAGAAGCAGAGACATAGGCAGAGGGAGAAGCAGGCTCCATGCACCGGGAGCCCAACGTGGGATTCGATCCCGGGTCTCCAGGATCGCGCCCTGGGCCAAAGGCAGGCGCTAAACCGCTGCGCCACCCAGGGATCCCTCTGTGTACATGGTTAAAGACATCTCTTCCCAAGGAAAATATTTTCATATGAATGCCAAATTGTCCTAATCAATATACTAAACTTCAGGGTCTCTAAATTGAATGGAGTGATTGTAGCAGGGGTCCTCTTATATGCTACACAGCCTACATATCAGACAACATGAAACAGATTCCTCACGTCACACATCACACAGGACATCCTTGAGCAGAAAGCAGAAAGGTAACAGTCGGCATCTTTCCTCACTTAAGACCAAAAGCATAACAGAGTTGCTAGGTATGGACCATCTGTGGGAGGACATTTTAGAAGAACCACAGCATTTATAGGTACGCCCATGGGCAAGAGTCATGGGGGAGATAAGGTAGGTCTTATGGTTCTGAAGTAAAAATTCCTGGGTAGAGGCATTTCTTCCATCTTTAGACAGATTAAAGATGTGGTAGTATTGAGATGCTTGACAAAGGAAGGCCACATTCTCTCCTAAGGTCACATTGGGGCCTGGAGAAGCAGTTAGGAAGGGTGTGTCCTTGTATACGCCTCAAAGGGAAGAGAATCTCTTATCATTACCAGGGAACCACACACAAAACCACCATTCTCTTGTTTGGCCCTAAAAGAAAGAAGAAAGAAAGTAGGTGAAAGTCAACTATTGCTGCTATATGGTGATCACAAGAACAAGACAAACAAACCAACACTTTTCTTTAAGATTTTATTTATTTATTCATGAGAGGCACAGAGAGAGAGAGAGAGGCAGAGATACAGGCAGAGGGAGAAGCAGGCTCCATGCAGGGAGCCCACGCGGGACTTGATCCCGGGTCTCCAGGATCACACTCTGGGCCAAAGGTGGTGCTAAACCACTGAGCCACCCAGGCTGCCAGGAAACCAACACTTTTCAATTTGCCCACAACCCAGGACCAGAGAGTGGCCATATGCGTGGAGGGGGAGCTGAGTGTCTATCCCCATGAGGTATGGTCCCTTTTGGGACTCCAGCAGCCTTCCTGAAAGGATATGGGACCAGAGTCAGGACACAGAGAGTGAGACCCCAATGGATAAGGTGGGAGGACAAGGATCTATGATAGACGCACAGCTGGTCCAATGTGTGGAGCAGCAGAGATGGAAGCTGGGCTGTGTCCTTGGGGGAGTCCCTTACCTGCCACCACCAGATCCAGTGAGTCACTGGGTCCTGACCAGCCTCCTCGCTTCTGGTACACAGAGTAGTAAATCCCTGCATTGATGTATGTCACAGGCTGGATGGAAAAACATGGGAAGTCCCTGAGTTCCCTGTGAGATTCTGTTGTACTATGTGACAGGAAGTCCTTCTCTTAAGTAGCTGCCATCTGAGCACTCTGGGAGGCCTCTTGCAGTAGATTGTCACAGAACTGTCCTGGGGAATCACAGCCCCTGGGGATGTCCAGATGGAGGGCCGCGGTAATAATAATCATGGAAGACAAATAGGACATGAAGCCCAAACATCCTGATGTCTGGAAACCCCTTTTCCTCAACCCCAGGATGTAAGAGACAACTTCTACCACCTCCACTTTGACCTCCATCTGCACTTTCTAATCCCAGAACCCCAGGATCACAACCTGAGCCAAAGGCAGATGCTCAACCACTGAGCCACCTGGGTGCCCCTCAAGTGCCCTCCTTGATGCTCATAACCCAGTTACTCCATCCCCCTACCCACATCTCCTCCAGTAACCCTCAGTTTGTTCTCTAGAGTTAAGACTGTCTTATGGTTTTTCTCCCTCTCTGATTTTCTTATTTTATTTTTCCTTCCCTTCCCTTTTCCTATGATCCTCTGTTTTGTTTCTTAAATTCCACGTATGAGTGCGATCATATGATATTGTCTTTCTCTGACTGACTTATTTCACTTAGTATAATGCCCTTTAGTTCCAACCACATCATTACAAATGGCAAGATTTCATTCTTTTTGATGGCTGAGTAATATTCCATTGTATATATATATATACACCATATCTTCTTTATCCATTCATCTGTCGATGGACATCTCAACCCTTTCCATAGTTTGGCTACTGTGAACACTTCTGCTATAAACATTGGGGTGCACTATATCTGTATCCTTTGGGTAAATACCTAGTAGTAGTGTGATTGCTGGGTCATAGGCTAGTTCTATTTTTAGCTTTTTGAGGAACTTTCATATTGTTCTCCAGAGTGGCTGTACCAGTTTACCACCAACAGTGCAAAAGGGCTCCCCTTTCTCCACGTCCTCACCAATATCTGTCATTTCCTGACTTATTAATGTTAGTCATTCTGACTGGTGTGATGTGATATTTTGTTGTGTTTTTTTTTTAATTTCTATTTATTTATGATAGTCACAGAGGGAGAGAGAGAGAGGCAGAGACACAGGCAGAGGGAGAAGCAGGCTCCATGCACCAGGAGCCTGATGTAGGATTCGATCCCGGGTCTCCAGGATCGCGCCCTGGGCCAAAGGCAGGCGCCAAACCGCTGCGCCACCCAGGGATCCCTTGTTGTGGTTTTGATCTGTATTTTCCTGATGCTGAGCAATATTGAGAATTTTCCTGTGTCTGTTGGCCATTTGTATGTCTTCTTTGGAGAAATGTCTGCTCATGTCTTCTACCCATTTCTTGACTGGATTTTTCATTTTCTGGGTATTGAGTTTGATAAGTTCTTTATAGGTTTTGGATACTATCTCTTTATCTGGTAAGTCATTTGTCAACTCTTTAGTTTTGTTGACTCTTGCTCTGCAAACGCTTTTTATCCTGGTGAAGTCCTAATAGTTAATTTTTGCTTTTGTTTCCCTTGACTTTGAAGACATGTCTAGCAACAAGTTGGGGTAACCAAGGTCAAAGAGGTTGCTGCCTACATTTTCTGATGTAGGATTCTGATGGATTTCTGTCTCACATTTAGGTCTTTCATCCATTTTGAGTTTATTTTTGTGTATAAAAGTGTAAGAGAGTGATTCAGTTTCATTCTTCTGCATGTGGCTGTCCAATTTTCCCAACACCATTTGTTGAAGAGACTATCTTTTTTCCAGTGGATATTCTTTCCTGCTTTGTGGAAGATTGGTTGGCATAGAATTGAGGGTCTATTTCTGGGTTCTCTATTCTGTTCCATTAATCTATGTGTCTGTTTTCATGCCAGTACCATACTATCTTGATGATCACAGCTTTGTAATACAGCTTGAAGTCCAGAATTGTGATGCCTCCAGCTTTGGTTTTCTTTTTCAACATTACTTTGGTTATTTGGGGTCTTTTCTGGTTCCATACAAATTTTAGGATTATTCGTTCCAACTCTGTGAAAAATACTGATGGTATTTGACAAGGATTACACTGAATGTGTAAAATGCTCTGGGTAGCATAGACATTTTACTAATATTTGTTCTTCCAAGCTATGAGCGTGGAATGTTTTTCCATCCTCAATGGGAAAAAACAGAGCTTTTCCCCTAAGGTCAGAAACATGACAGGGATGCTCATTCTCACTGCTATTGTTCAACATAGTACTAGAAGTCCTAGCTTCAGCAATCAGACAACAAAAGGGAATAAAAGGCATCCAAATTGGCAAAGAAGAAGTCAAACTTTCACTCTTCGTAGACCACATGATACTCTATATGGAAAACCCAAAAGAATTTATAGAATTGATTCATAAATTCAGCAAAGTCACAGGTTATAAAAATCGTTACACGTAAGTCAGTTCCATTTCTATACCCTAACACTGAGGCAGAAGAAAGAGAAATCAAGGAATTGATCCCATTTACAATTGCACCGAAAACTGTAAGATACCTAGGAACAAACCTAACCAAAGAGCCAAAGGATTTGTATTCCAAAATTATAGAACACTCATGAAAGAAATTGAGGAAGACACAAAGAAATGGAAAAACATTCTGGCTTATCTCTTAACTCAGGCAAAGAGATGGAGGGCAGAGCATCCCATGGAGGGAATCAAAACTAACCCCTCAAACAATAAAGACCCCATGTGACTGACCTCAAAATGATGATCGACAACCAGATGATGATCAACCTGACCTTTACTGTCCAGCTGCATGTCCCCACCAACCTTTATCCCAAATTTTCCTTACATACACCTGGAAGTATTCTCAGTGCTCTGCAGATAGTTTTTGAGACATTAGTCCACTATCTTCCCAGTGTTGGCCTCCCTGAAATAAATCCCTTTCTTGTTTCACCACTGCTTGTGTCTCTGCCTTTGGATTTTGTCAGCAATGAGTGGCAGAACCTGGTCTATTAGGGACCCTTGGAGACAATATTTGAAATCACTTGCCTGCTAAATAATGCCTTTGTATGGCTCCTAGGACCCCACACTCTTGCTTTTCATCCCAGACACACTGGCTCAGCCTGGTTTGCAGTTCCCCATCATCTTCGAGCCACTAAACTTTGGGATGCCTCTGGGCTGAGTCCTTCAATCTAGTTCTCCCTTCTGTATGTACTCACTCCTGGGTTTTCCTACACATTTGTCATCTATCTATACATAAGTGTCTGTGTATCCATAAATACTTGCATATATACTCATACGTGTAACATATGTGCGTGTGTGTGTGCATGCGCACACACACACACACACACTATATAACCACTCTCCAGAACTCTAAACCAGTTTATGCAATTGTGAATTTCTCACATTCACTGGGAATTTCCAACTGTGTCCAAATTAGAGTTCCTGATATATTCCAAAAGACACAATCTTAGTCTTCCCTGCCAATTTAAGAATAACCAGCATTCCTTGGCATTATTACTGATTGGTTTCTCTCCACCACTGATGTCCTATTTGAAAATGAACCACTGGAATCTATGTTCTTATCACCTGCACTGCTGCTACCACCCCAGTACCAAGAAACCATTACCTCTTTCTGGATCCAAATTGTACTGTGATCTTAGTTTGTCCCTTTCTCCACAAAACTCCCCAACTTTCCCCCCATGCTCCTATTCAAACACTGAAGACTGTGCTCCTGTTTAATACATCACATTAACTCGCTTCTCCACTTGCAGCCCCCAGAAGTCCCATCCTGTTCTGAATAACATCTTTCCCTGCTCTACCAAACTCTTGGCTGCCTGAGCTGTTAAGCCTCAGGCCTCATCCTCCATGATTTTATCCTCTATTGTGAGTCCTCCAGATACACTGGCCTGAGTCTAGATGACCATCCCAGTTGGTTCCACATCATCATTTGTTTCCTGCATGGAAGGATGCTCCCCTGAAAAGCTCCTGCCTCCCACCCCACTCCAAGCTTTACTGTACTGTCCACATGGGAATGCCACCTTCTGCTACACCTCTCCCCAGAGACACACTCTTTGGACCTCCTTCATACTTCATGTTTCTCTTTAGCATTAAACACCTTCTAACATATTCTATGGTTTGGTTACCTATTTTGTTAACATTATTTTCCTTCAATTAGAGGGCAAAGACATTTCTGGATATTCAAAACACATAGTACAATGCTGAGGTCACACCAAGGGCTTGATATATCTGGAATATGAAGGAATTGACTTACCTCTTGGAGGAGTTCTAAAACTAAAGTAAGATAACATATGCAAAGCTCGGAATAGCATGAGACAGGGGGAAAACCTCAATAAATGTTATAGGGCCATTGGTAACATTAGACAACAGTACCTAATCTGAGGAAAGTGCTATTTTCTGAAGTTGACCTGCATTGTGCCTTAACTGATGCCATACTCTGTTATTATTCCATTTTACAAACTCAGGGCTCAAATTGCTTACAAAAAGTCACACAATCACCAAATATTGGGGGTCTTTGTTCTGCTTCATGCCTATGTCCTGAGCAAGGACACCATCCTTGTGAGCTGACTTTTCCTTAGGGAAGGGACCTGGGAGCAGCTGAGGTGATGGCAAAGGGAAAAATGATACACAACACACCCAGTAAGTGATGGTCTCATATTCCACTGGAGACATGGGGCCTGTGCAAACCCCCAGTTCTCTGCATCTGCGTTGTAAGTGCCAACGTCAGCTGTGTTTCCTCTCAGCATCATTAAAAGATCTGGAGGTCCCCTTCTTGACTCATCTGTGCTGAAAAGGAAGAGTAGGCATCAGGAAGCTTTCTGGGGAAGGGAAAAGATTTTCCACCAAAAATGGACAAAATTACAAAGAATTTAAAAATTAGACATAAATAAAATGAAGAGAATTAATGAGGGGATGACACAGGTTGAAGGCTGGGACTCATCCAAAGCTGTGCAAGCTCAGCCCACATCAGAACTGCTTAGGAGGAAAAACTCACCATGTTGTGCCCAAATCCTTTGTTCCAAACAAAATACTGAAGTAGAGAAGAATCTGGTTAAGAGATGTCTACTGTACAAACCAGTGATCCTCAACACCTGATACTGGGCACCAGGCCTAGGTCCAGTAGGAGAACAGTGACCCTATGGGTGATCTAGCTGGCCCCAGAACCTTCCAGAGGAAGAGTCCCATGGAAGGAACCCAGCAAAGGAAGCTCAGTGTATGCATTCTCCTGCATAATATCCCCACCCCGGAAGCACTCACCAAGTCCTAACAGAAAAATGATCCCTGGGGACATGGCAGTGCTCATCCCATACCTCCCTCCTGCAGTATGCCAACTAGACCAAAAGTGTTTCCAGGAGGACACACCCATGGATGGAGCAGCCTGGAGCTTTGAGCCTTCTTCACACAGGGTGACACACACCTGAACAGAAAGGGGAACTGCTCCTTTTGCAATAGCTGGCTCTGCCCCTCAATGCTGCACCGGAAAACTGGGACTGGGCATGAGCTTCTCTGTGGGTTTTATGCTGTAATTTTACAGCCATAAAGAGGTGGGAGTTGTGTGTAATGCTATCAGTAGTGACCTGTATTTCTGCTGTGTGTAATAAACAAGGTTTAACAAAGAAGAAGGTGAGATACAGTAAAAGAAGATTGAATCTAATATGTGGAAAGCAGTGAAAATGTTATGGATGGAGCTGCAGACCTAAATCAAATTTGAGAATTTGGTGGAGGGTATTGTACAGCCAGGGACTATGCCTGGAAGACATAGGATGTGGATTCTCTGTAATAATGTGTATGAAGAGACATGGAGTCAACTAAGTCATGAAGAAAATTTTCCCTGAATTACTGCAACCCAAGCATTACATCTTTTTTGTATATTTTTAATGGAGTTCAATTTGCCAATATATAGTATAACATCCAGTGCTCATCCCATCAAGTGCCCCCTTCAGTCACCCCTGAAACCTCCCAAGACACAAAAGTCCAGGGTCAGATAGCTTTCCAGGGGAATCCTTTCAAACGTTTAAAAAAGAAACAATACACTTGATGGGGGTGGGGGGCGCTGATTTGCACAGCTCGGGGCTGCCTGGTGCCAGGAGTATCCTCATTGTCCTGTGTCCTCCCGGCCTCTGCCTGTCCCAAGGGGAGGGCCGGATCCTGGGCTGTGTCCCCCGGCGCCTTGTGCTCCAGGGCCTGCACCACTGGAATCACGCTCCCAGGACCCTGCAGCTCCCTCCGTGCAGAGCCGCTACCTGAGCCACTGCCTGAGCTGCTCCCGGGGCCCTGGCTGGGTGCGCGCTCCAGCCCTTTAGGGAGCTCACCCGTGGTGTGTGGGCTGCTCTCCTCTGGAGCGCACTTCCTCTGTTAGTGACCCTGGGAACCTGGGGGCTCCACTGCTGCTCCTGGGATCCTGCCAAAGTTCCTTGCGAGCATTTTTCCATCTGGGAAGATTGGTAAACTTCCTGCTTCTCTGGGGCTGAGGTGTCCTGTCCTGGAGGCTCTCGCCGGAGCATCCAGGCCCCTATGGACTGAGAGACTGCGGCAGTTACTGCTGGAGCTGACTCCAGGGCTGGAGAGCTGGCTGCCGTCACTGTTGTTCCTCCTGGTGTCACCTTGTATCTGGGACTGAGCAGGGGCCTCACAGGATAAACAGCTCACACTGAACTGTGCACCTGGCAGGGGGCGTGGCAGCTCCCTCAGGTGCACACACCTGAGAATCAGCAAGGCAAGCCCTGCCCCCAGAAGACCAGCTGGAACTGCTGGGGATTTACCCCAAAGATGCAGATGCAATGAAATGCCGGGACACCTGCACCCCGATGTTTCTAGCAGCAATGTCCACAATAGCCAAACGTGGAAGGAGCCTCGGTGTCCGTTGAAAGATGAATGGATAAAGAAGATGTGGTCTATGTATACAATGGAATATTCCTCAGCCATTAGAAATGACAAATACCCACCATTTGCTTCAACGTGGATGGAACTGGAGGGTATTATGCTGAGTGAAATAAGTCAATCGGAGAAGGACAAACATTATATGTTCTCATTCATTTGGGGAATATAAATAATAGTGAAAGGGAATAGAAGGAAGGGAGAAGAAATGGGTAGGAAATATCAGAAAGGGAGACAGAACATGAAGATTCCTAACTCTGGAAAACGAACTAGGGGTGGTGGAAGGGGAGGAGGGCGGGGGGTGGGGGGTGAATGGGTGACGGGCACTGAGGGGGGTACTTGACAGGATGAGCACTGGGTGTTATTCTGTATGTTGGCAAATTGAACACCAATAAAAAATAAATTTGTTATTTTTAAAAAAGACCAGCTGGAAGGACATGAGAAGAGCAAGTTCTTTTTTTTTAAATGTTTTTATTTTATTTTATTTTTTATTATAAATTTTTTTTATTGGTGTTCAATTTGACAACATATAGAATAACACCCAGTGCTCATCCCATCAAGTGCCCCCCTCAGTGCCCGTCACCCAGTCACCCCCACCCCCCCTACCGCCCACCTTCCTTTCTACCACCCCTTGTTCATTTCCTAGAGTTAGGAGTCTCTCATGTGAAGAGCAAGTTCTTAACCAAGCAGAGCTGGAAACCTCCAGGCGAAGTCTAGGAACTTATGGTATACAGAGTCAGAGGATACCCCTTCTTGTTTTTTAGTTTTTGTTTGTTTGTTTCCCCCTCCTTATTTTCTTCCCTTTTTCCTTCCTTTTTTCAGTACAACTTGTTTTTAGCCACTCTGCACTGAGCAAAATGACTAGAAGGAAGAACTCACCACAAAAGAAAGAATCAGAAACACTACTCTCTGCCACAGAGTTACAGAATTTGGATTACAATTCAATGTCAGAAAGCCAATTCAGAAGCACAATTATAAAGCTACTGGTGGCTCTGGAAGAAAGCATAAAGGAATCAAGAGACTTCATGAATGCAGAATTTAGATCTAATCAGTCTGAAATTAAAAATCAATTAAATGAGATGCAATACAAACTGGAGGTCCTAACCACGAGGGTTAAGGAGGTAGAAGAAAGAGTGAGTGACATAGAAGACAAGTTGATGGCAAGGAAGGAAGCTGAGAAAAAATGAGAAAAACAATTAAAACATCATGAGGAAAGGTTAGGGAAATAAATGACAGCTTCAGAAGGAAAAATCTATGTTTAATTGGGGTTCCAGAGGACACTGTAAAGGGACAGAGGACCAGAAAGTGTATTTGAACAAATCATAGCTGAGAACTTCCCCAACCTGATGAAGGAAACACGCATTCAGATCCAGGAGATAGGTCTCCCCCTAAAATCAATAAAAACCACTCAACACCTTGACACTTCATAGTGAAACTTGCAAATCCCAAAAATAAGAGAAGATCCTTAAAGCAGCAAGAGACAAGAGATCCCTAACTTATATGGGGAGAAGTATTACATTAACAGCAGACCTCTCCACAGAGACCTAGCAGGCCAGAAAGGGCTCGCAGGATATATTCAGGGTCCTAAATGAGAAGAACATGCAGCCAATAATACTCTATCCAGCAAGGCTCTCATTCAGAATAGAAGGAGAGAAAAGAGCTTCCAAGATAGGCAGAAACTGAAAGCATATGTGACCACCAAACCAGCTCTGCAAGAAATATTAAGGGAGGCTCTGTAAAAGAAAGAGGAAGTCCAAGGGAACAATCCACAAAAAAAAAGGACTGAATAGGTATCATGATGACACTAAATTCATATCTTTCAATAGTAACTCTGAAGGTGAATGGGCTTAATGATCCCATCAAAAGATTCAGGGCTTCAGACTGGATAAAAAAGCAAGACCCATCTATGTTCTGTCTACAAGAGACTCATTTTAGACCCAAGGACACCTCCAGCCTGAAAATGAAAGGTTGAAGAACCATTTACCATTCAAATGGTCCTCAAAAGAAAGCTGGGGTAGCAATTGTCATATCAGATAAATCAAAGTTTATCACAAAGACTGTAGCGAGAGATGAAGAGGGACATTATATCATACTTAAAGGATCTATCCAACATGAAGACCTAACAATCATGAATATTTATGCTCCTAAAGTGGGAGCTGCCAAGTATATCAATCAATTAATAACCAAATTTAAGATATACTTAGATAATAATACACTTATACTGGGAGACATGAACGCAGTGCTTTCTGCAATTGATAGATCTAAGCATATCTCCAAAGAAACAAGAGCTTTAAATGATACACTGGACCAGATGGATTTCACAGATATTTACATCCAAACGCAACTGAATATACATTCTTCTCAAGTGCACATGGAACTTTCTCCAAAATAGACCACATACCGGGTCACAAATCAGGTCTTAACTGACACCAAAAGATTGGGATTCTCCCCTGCATATTTTCAGACCATAATGCTTTCAAACTAGAACTAAACCACAAGAAGAAATTTGGAAGAAATTCAAACATATGGAGGTTAAAGACCATCCTGCTAAAAGATGAAAGGGTACCAGGAAATCAGAGAAGAATTAAAAAGATTCATGGAAACTAATGAGAATGAAGATACAACCGTTCAAAATCTTTGGGATACAGCCAAAGAAGTCCTAAGATGGAAATACATCGCAATACAAGCATTCCTCAAAAAATTGGAAAAAACTCAAATACACAAGCTAACCTCGCAGCTAAAGGAACTGGAAAAAGAATAGCAAGTAAAACCTACACCCAGCAGAAGAAGATAGTTAATAAAGATTCAAGCAGAACTCAATGAAATATAGATCAGAAGAACCGTAGAATAGATCAACAAAACCAGGAGTTAGTTCTTTGAAGAATTAATAAGATAGGATAAACCATTAGCCAGCCTTATTAAAAACAAAAGAGAAATGACTCAAATTAATAAAATCATGAATGAAAAAGGAGAGATTACAACCAATACCAAGGAAATACAAACAACTTTAATAACATATTATGAGCAACTACATGTCAATAAATTAGACAATCTAAAAGAAATGGATGCATTTCAAGAAAACCACAAACTACCAAAACTGGAACAGGAAGAAATAGAAAACCTGAACAGGCCAATAACCAGGGAGGAAATTGAAGCAGTCATCAAAAACCTCCCAAGACACAAAAGTCCAGGGCCAGATGGTTTTCCAGGGGAATCCTTTCAAACGTTTAAAAAAGAAACAATACACTTGATGGGATGAGCACTGGGTGTCATTCTATATGTTGGCAAATTGAAGACCGATAAAAAATAAATTTATTTTAAAAAAATAAATAAAAATAAATAAATAAGAACAATACCTATTCTGCTAAAGCTGTTCCAAAAGATAGAAAGGGATGGAATACTTCCAAACTCGTTTTATGAAGCCAGTATCACCTTAATTCCAAAACCAAAGACCCCACCAAAAAGGAGAATTATAGGCCAATATCCCTGATGAACATGGATGCAAAAATTCTCAACAAGATACTAGCCAATAGGATCCAACAATACATTAAGGAGATTATTCACCATGACCAAGTGGGATTTATCCCCGGGATGCAAGGCTGGTTCAACACTTGTAAAGCAATCAATGTCATTGATCATATCAGCAAGAGATAAACAAGAACCATATGATCCTCTCAATAGATGCACAGAAAGCATTTGACAAAATATAGTATCCATTACTGATCAAAACTCTTCAGAGTGTAGGGATAGAAGAAACATTCCTCAGCATCTTAAAAGCCATCTACAAAAAGCCCACAGCAAATATCATTCTCAGTGGGGAAACACTGGGAGCCTTTCCCCTAAAATCAGGAACAAGACAGGGATGCCCACTCTCACCACTGCTATTCAACATAGTACTAGAAGTCCTGGCCTCAGCAATCAGACAACAAAAAGACATTAAAGGCATTCAAATTGGCAAAGAAGAAATCAAACTCTCCCTCTTCGCAGATGACATGATACTGTACCTAGAAAACCCAAAAGACTCCACCCCAAGATTGCTAGAACTCATACAGCAATTTGGCAGTGTGGCAGGATAGAAAATCAATGCCCAGAAGTCAGTGGCATTTCTATATACTAACAATGAGACTGAAGAAAGAGAAATTAAGGAGCTGATCCCATTTACAATTGCACCCAAAAGCATAAGATACCTAGGAATAAACCTAACCAAAGAGGTAAAAGATCTATACCCCTAAAAACTACAGAACACTTCTGAAAGAAACTGAGGAAGACACAAAAAGATGGAAAAATATTCCATGCTCATGGATTAGCAGAATTAATATTGTGAAAATGTCAATGTTACCAAGGGCAATTTACACGTTTAATGCAATCCCTATCAAAATACCATGGACTTTCTTCAGAGAGTTGGAACAAATCATCTTAAGATTTGTGTGGAATCAGAAAAGACCCCGAATAGCCAGGGGAATATTTTTTTTCAAATAGATTTAATATTTTTAGGGTAGTTAAATTTATTTTTCCCTGTTTTATTTTTTATTTTTTTATATATTTTTTTAATTGGAGTTCAATTTGCCAACATATAGTATAACACCCAGTGCTCATCCCATCAAGTGCCCCCCTCAGTGCTCGTCACACAGTCACCCCCAACCCCCACCCACCTCCCTTTCCACTACCCCTTGTTCATTTCCCAGAGTTAGGAATCTCTCATGTTCTGTCTCCCCTTCTGATATTTCCCACTCATTTTTTCTCCTTTCCCCTTTATTCCCTCTCACTATTTTTTATATTCCCCAAATGGATGAGACCATTTATAATGTTTGTCCTTCTCCGATTGACTTACTTCACTCAGCACAATACCCTCCAGTTCCATCCACGTTGAAGCAAATGGTGGGTACTTGTCGTTTCTAATGGCTAAGATTTCATTGTATACCTATACAAGATCTATAAAGAACTAATTTAACTCAACAGCAAAGAAACAAACAATCCAATCATGAAATGGGCAAGAGACATGAATAGAAATCTCACAGAGGAAGACATAGACATGGTCAACACGCACATGAGAAAATGCTCCGCATCACTTGCCATCAGGGAAATGCAAATCAAAACCACAATGAGATACCACCTCACACCAGTGAGAATGGGGAAAATTAACAAGGCAGGAAACAACAAATGTTGGCGAGGATGTGGAGAAAGGGGAGCCCTCTTGCACTGTTGGTGGGAATGTGAACTGGTGCAGCCACTCTGGAAAACTGTGTGGAGGTTCCTCAGAGTTAAGAATAGATCTGCCCTACGACCCAGCAATTGCACTGCTGGGGATTTACCCCCAAAGATACAGATGCAGTGAAACGCTGGGACACCTGCACCCCGATGTTTATAGCAGCAATGTCCACAATAGCCAAACTGGATAAAGAGGATGTTTGTTTGTTTTTTAAAGATTTTATTTACTTATTCATTAGAAACAGAGAGAGAGAGAAAGAGAGAGGCAGAAACACAGGCAGGGGGAGAAGCAGGCTCCATGCAGGGAGCCTGATGTGGGACTCAATCCCGGGACTCCAGGATCAGGCCTTGGGCCGCAGGCAGGCGCTAAACCATTGAGCCACTGGGGCTGCCCCCATTCTTTTTTTTTTTTTTTTTTTTTTTTTTTTTTATGATAGTCACAGAGAGAGAGAGAGAGGCAGAGACACAGGCAGAGGGAGAAGCAGGCTCCATGCACCGGGAGCCCGATGTGGGATTCGATCCCGGGTCTCCAGGATCGCGCCCTGGGCCAAAGGCAGGCACCAAACCGCTGCGCCACCCAGGGATCCCGGCTGCCCCCATTCTAACCATTTTTAAGTGTACACTTCAATAGCATTAATTATATTGACAGTATCGGGCAATCATCCTTTCTATCTCTTTACAAAACATTTTTGTCATCCCAGAGACCCCATAACCATTACACCATAACTCCCCATTCTCATTCCCACAGTCCCCAGTAATTTGTGGGGGTTTTTTATTTGTTTGTTTGTTTGTTTAAGGATTTTATTTTTTTAATAATAATTTTATTTTTTATTGGTGTTCAATTTGCCAACATACAGAATAACACCCAGTGCTCATCCCGTCAAGTGCCCCCCACCCCCGCCCCGACAGCCCCGGTGGCGCAGCGGTTTAGCGCCGCCTGCAGCCCAGGGCGTGATCCTGGAGACCCTGGATCGAGTCCCACATCGGGCTCTCTGGATGGAGCCTGCTTCTCCCTCTGCCTGTGTCTCTGCCTCTCTCTCTCTCTCTCTGTGACTATCATAAATAAATAAATAAATAAAAAAGTGCCCCCCTCAGTGCCCGTCACCCATTCACCCCCCACCCCACGCCCTCCTCCCCTTCCACTACCCCTAGTTCATTTCCCAGAGTTAGGAGTCTTCATGTTCTGTCTCCTTTCTGATATTTCCTACCCATTTCTTCTCCCTTCCCTTTTATTCCCTTTCACTATTATTTATATTCCCCAAATGAATGAGAACATACACTGTTTGTCCTTCTCTGATTGACTTATTTCACTCAGCATGATACCCTCCAGTTCCAACCATGTCGAAGCAAATGGTAGGTATTTGTCATTTCTAATGGCTGAGGAATATTCCATTGTATACATAGACCACATCTTCTTTATCCATTCATTTTCTGATGGACACCGAGGCTCCTTCCACAGTTTGGCTATCGTGGACATTGCTGCTATAAACATCGGGGTGCAGGTGTCCTGGCGTTTCATTGCATCTGCATCTTTGAGGTAAATCCCCAGCAGTGCAATTGCTGGGTCGTAGAGCAGGTCTATTTTTAACTCTTTGAGGAACCTCCACACAGATTTCCAGAATGGCTGCACCAGTTCACATTCCCACCAACAGTGCAAGAGGGTTCCCTTATCTCCACATCCTCTCCAACATTTGTGGTTTCCTGTCTTGTTAATTTTCCCCATTCTCACTGGTGTGAGGTGGTATCTCATTGTGGTTTTGATTTGTATTTCCCTGATGGCAAGTGATGCAGAGCACTTTCTCATGTACATGTTGGCCATGTCTATGTCTTCCTCTGTGAGATTTCTCTTCATGTCTTTTGCCCATTTCATGATTGGATTGTTTGTTTCTTTGGTGTTGAGTTTAAGAAGTTCTTTATAGATCTTGGAAACTAGCCTTTTATCTGATACGTCATTTGCAAATATCTTCTCCCATTCTGTAGGTTGTCTTTGAGTTTTGTAGATGGTATCTTTTGCTCTGCAAAAGCTTCTTATCTTGATGAAGTCCCAATAGTTCATTTTTGCTTTTGTTTCTTTTGCCTTCGTGGATGTATCTCAAGACTAATTTCTTTTTTTTTTATTTTTTTAATAATAAATTTATTTTTATTGGTGTTCAATTTGCCAACATATAGAATAACACCCAGTGCTCATCCCGTCAAGTGCCCCCCTCAGTGCCCATCACCCAGTCACCCCCAACCCCCGCCCTCCTCCCCTTCCACCACCCCTAGTTCGTTTCCCAGAGTTAGGAGTCTTCATGTTCTGTCTCCCTTTCTGATATTTCCTATCCATTTCTTCTCCCTTCCTTTTCACTATTATTTATTCCCTTTCACTATTCCCTTTCACTATTCCCTGTCACTATTATTTATATTCCCCAAATGAATGAGAACATATAATGTTTGTCCTTCTCCGATTGACTCATTTCTCTCAGCATAATACCCTCCAGTTCCATCCACGTTGAAGCAAATGGTGAGTATTTGTCAAGACTAATTTCTAATAGGAATTGTTTTCTTAGGGATCACTGGGTGGCGCAGTGGTTTGGTGCCTGCCTTTGGCCCAGGGCGCGATCCTGGAGACCTGGGATTGAATCCCACGTCGGGCTCCTGGTGCATGGAGCCTGCTTCTCTCTCTGCCTGTGTCTCTGCCTCTCTCTCTCTCTCTCTCTCTCTCTGTGACTATCATAAATAAATAAAGAAAAAAAAGGATTTGTTTTCTTAAAAATTAGAAAAATATGGGCAGTCCAGTGACTCAGCTGTTTAGCGCCACCTTCGGCCCAGGGTGTGATCCTGGAGACCCGGGATCGAGTCCCACGTTGGGCTCCCTGCATGGAGCCTACTTTTCCCTCTTCCTGTGTCTCTGCCTCTCTCTCTCTCTCTGTCATGAATAAATAAATCAAATCTTTTTTAAAAATTTAAAAAAATAAAAATTAGAAAAATGTGTACAAGTTTACAAATGTATAAAGCTGGCCCAGTTATTTCAAAAACTTTTTTCTGAGCTCAATACATAGGTTTGTATCTTAAACCTTTCCATTATCAGAGGCCATCCACGAATGGATTGTCCCTCGAAATGTGACAAATCAGACCCCAGACACAAACTGCATGAATCCATGGGGTCTCTTCTCTGTTCCTGTAACACCATCCCATACAGGCAGACCCACCTTGATGCCCACGGGTCCAGATCAAAGTTAGTCCGCCTGATTCTCATACCCTGGTTTGAATCTGCAGAACCACCTCCCTTTTTTTTTATTTTAGAAGTAAAGCATCATTCTACAATTAAGGCTTCTCTTTCTCTTCTCTAGTCAGCCCCAGAAATGGCTAAGAAGCTGAAGTGGCGTCCATCAGATCCTAGGGACCTCCCAAGTGTCTTACACAGGGATCGCAAAGAGCAAACATGAGAAGGACACTATCTTGATCAGGATGTGGAAAAAGGTTCCCCTGCACTGCAGCTCTTCCCCTTCCCATTTAGCTTTGGTGTGACACTGGCCATCCTTCTGCCCTTCTGTCTTTGTGTCCTGGACCAGGAGGACCTGATGGAGGCCACACCATGCCCTCCAGGCTCCATGTCTGCTGTGTCTTGGAGCCTGGAGGAGGTGGGGACACGTTCCACACAGATCCTCCAGGCCAGCTCTGCACGTGCATCCTGGTGCCTCTGATGGCCCTACACCCCAGTCTCCACAGCACACATCTCACTTCCCAGCACCCCAACCAGCCCCCAGGGACCAGGTGAACCAAATAGGCAAATGACAGGGAAAATATGAGGAATCTACAAACAGGTTTATTTCTCTCCTTCTCTCTCTTTCAGGATTTTATCTGAACCAGCGTATTTGGGTACTAAGTAGTGAGTACATCCCTCCCCCCAATTATTATGGTTTCTCTTTCTCCAAAAGAGCTTGGATCTGGGGCTGCAAGGCATCTCAGGAAGAGGTCCTTTGGCAAAGCAGACATCACCACCCACCTTCAGAAGTTTCTTATTTCTCATTTTCTCATCTGTGATTTCCCCTTCCTCCACGGAGAGGCTCAAAATCCTAGCTGTCCCTGCAACACCCACTACCACCTGAGATGGGGCAGTCAGCGCAGGGGAGAGAATTCACACAAGCCAAATGGAGTCATTTGCCCCCAGGACAGCAAACCAAGTTTTAACTACAGTCCAAATTCCCCCAAACAATCTTTTTTCTTTTGCTAATAACATCCTGCTCTCTTTCCTATAAAATCCTTCCACTTGCACAGCTAGTT
Source organism: Canis lupus baileyi (assembly GCF_048164855.1). Lineage (NCBI taxonomy): Eukaryota > Metazoa > Chordata > Mammalia > Carnivora > Canidae > Canis > Canis lupus. The sequence goes on along the minus strand of NC_132838.1, from coordinate 103,180,667 downwards.
CCTCAGAGCCTCTCTCCACTTGCTGGATGGATTCATGAACCCACTCCATCTTCTGATTCACTCGGTTGAATCTTTGCTTTTGAACAGTATGTACACAGTAATACATACATGACCTATGCCAGCCCATGTAGGATGTCATGAGTCCCCATAAGGACTCCCTGAGAGGAGGGGTTCCTAAGAGAGGCAGTACATGAATCAAGAGAGAGACACACAGAAAACAAAGAAATGGAGAGGCTTCAAGCCGCCAGCAAGTGCAGCAGAGTGGAGGGTGGTTTCTGGAGGTAAGGGAAAACTTGCACCAGGAAGTCAGGAGGGAGCATGCAGAGGGGGCTGCCCCCCAACCACCATGTCTTTCTGCTCTCTCAGAAGTACACTGTAAGTGCCCTGTGGCTCCCTGGGCCTCTCAACAGCCCACGCTAAGCCTCTGGAGGTGCACATCACCAGGGAACTGGCCTGATACATTCATGCTTCCCCAGAAAGGAGGATATCTTGCCAAGCCCATAATAAGCTGGGGCTTTTGAGGCCAACGTTTCCAGGAATGACATTTTTCTGGCCCACCCAGGACCTACAGATGCTATGGTGTACCCAGTAACTCCCTTACCTCTGGTGGGAACATGAAGTCCTACAGCCCCCAGGGAGATGTTAGGACTGCTGTCCTTCCAGGTGCTCCCTAGCAGCCACTAGCTGTAGGTGATTATTTACATTTAAATTAATTAAAATTAAATAAAACTTAATTTTTTAAAAGATTTTATTTATTATTCATGAGAGACACCAAGAGAAAGGCAGAGACATAGGCAGAAGGAGAAGCAGACTCCCTGTGGGGAGCCCCATGCAGGACTCGATCCCAGGACCCCAGGATTGTGACCTGAGCCGAAGGCAGATGCTCAACCACTGAGCCACCCAGGTGCCCCAAAAATTACATGAAGTTTAAAACTCACTCCGTCTGTTGCACCAGCCATACTACATGCTCAGTGGTCACGAGTCCCTGATGGCTTTCATATTGGAGTGACAGCACAGCCCTACAGAATCAGTAGTAAACAAGCTCAAACAGTAAAGCATATTTTCATCATTGCATAAGGGTCTATGGGACAGAGCCATTTTCAAATATCAGCTTGTTACTACACACTGTTTGCTTTAAATAACAGAAAATTGACATTATGCAAAGTGAAATAGGCCGGTCACAGAAAGACAAATCCTATAGAATTTCACTCCTCTGAGTTGTCAGGATCATGATGGATACAGAAGGTAGAAAGGTGGTGGCCAAGGTCTGGGGGAGGGAGAGAGTAGAGAGTAGGGAAATGTTTAATGGGAAAGTCTCCAGGTTGGTTTTTTTTTTTTTTTTTTTTTTATTCATGAGAGAGGCAGAGACATGGCAGGGGGAGAAGCAGGCTCGCTGTGGGGAGCCCAATGTGGGACTCAATCCCAGGACCCCGTGATCACGACCTGAGCCGAAGGCAGATGCTCAACCACTGAGCTACCCAGGTGCCCACAGTCTCAGTTCTACAAGATGAAAAAGTCCTGGAGATGGATGGTGGTGATGGTTGAACAACATGCAAATGTGCTTAATGCCACTGAGCTGGGCGCTAAAAGCTATTAAGATGGGAAATTTACATTACGTATCTTTCACCAAAATTTTCTTCATTATTTTCTTAAATGAGGGAAAATGATTTTAATAAATAAAAAAATTTTAATCAGAAAAAATACAAAAGAAAATTATTCTGTCACCATTGTGAAGGCCAGAAGTCCTAAAGTAAGGTGTTGTTGGGATTGTTTCCTTCTGGGGGCTCTGAGGGGAAACCTGATCTGTGCTTCTGTCCCAGCTTCTGGTGGCCAGCAGTGGTTGTTGGCATCCCTCAGCTTCTAGAGGCTCATCCTGATCTCTGCCTTCATCTTCATGTGTTCCTCACATGCATCTCCTCCTTGATGTCTCCAGTGAGGACATTTATCATTGGATGGATGTACCGCTCATCCTGATCAGGATTGTCTCATCTCAAGATTCTTTTTTAAAGATTTTTATTTATTCATGAGAGACACAGAGAGAGGCAGGGACACAGGAAGAGGGAGAAGCAGGGTCCCTGTGGGGAGCCCGACGTGGGACTCGGTCCCAGCACCGGGGATCACGCCCTGAGCCGAAGGCAGATGCTCAACCACTGAGCCACCCAGGTGTCCTCATCTCAAGATTCTTAATTACATCTAGAGGACCCCTATTCCAAATAAGATCACATCCAAAGACTCTGGACAGGCCTCTTTGGGGATGGGGCACTATTCAACCCACTATAAGCCAATATCCCATAGGATGTTATTTCACTAATTGGAAGAAGTGGCCATTGCCTTAAGCTAGGGCTTGCAACCTGGTGAGAGGCAGGTGGAATGGTTATGTTGCCGTTCAGTCACTGGCCAACTGTCCCCAGGCAGGTGACAACCTGAGCAACTCCATGCTATGATCCTGGCACTTGGGAGTTCTCACTTCAAACAGGGACACCTGGTTAAGGGTAATCCAACAGGGAAGGTGCAGTGAGCAAAAAATGGTAATGGGCAGAATAAGGATGCCCCACAGCCTGGGATCACCTGGATATATATCACCTTACACAGCAAAGGTGAACTTCAGCTACAATGGAATTAAGGTTGCTAATCAGCTGACCTGAAATTAAGTAGGTGATCCTGGAGGATCCGGATGAGCTGAACGAATCACAAGGATTTTCAAATGCAGAAGAGGGGACCAAAACAAACAAACAAACAAAAAAGTGTCAGTGAGGTAGTGGGAGAAGGAATCAATCGGCCACTGGTGGCTTTGAAGACGGAGAAGGGGTTCATGAGCAGAGAGACTCAGGTACCTCCAGAAGCTAGAAAGAGCAAGGAAAACAGATTCTCCCCTGAGAGCCTGCAGAATGAATGCAGTCTGCCACCACCTTGATTTTACCTGGTGAGGCCCAGTCTGCACTTCTAACCTCTAGAACCATGAGACACCTGTGTTGTTTTAAGCCACTAGTGTGTAGCAATTTTACAGCAGCCATTAGGAAACGGATGCAGTGATCTTCAAATGTGGGGTGATATCCTGGTGTGACACTGGGCCACGGTCTCTGTGTCTCCATCCCCAGCATCTGCCCCCTGGGATTACAATGCACAGAGCGCCTTTGGGTTGGCTCTGGCTGCAACGTTTCCTGGAGTCTGGGAATCTTCCTAGTCAATGCCTGGCTCAGCAGAAAGGCTTCTGGGGGGAAGCCAGGAGCTTGCTGTTCTCAGCCAATCTAGGCAACTTCAGGAACAACACCCCAAGACTCCCCTCTTGCCCAGTGCTCCAGCATGGAGACCCTAATGGCCTTTGCTCACATTCATGTTGGGAGATGCCAGCCTGGAATCCAGAGTCGGTGATGGAGAGTGGGACGGAGGGATGCATCAGTCTTTGGCCCAATGCACAGCCGTTCCTCATCCTTAGGCTCCCTGTGCTTCTCTGCAGAGGCTGACGCTTACTGGACAAGATGGGCTTTCTCCCCCTCCTCATCCTCACCCTCTTTCCTTCCTCCTTGTTCTGTGCTATCAGATCCACCGGAGTTGGCCCTCAACCTACCCACATCTTGCCCACCCTCTCCTTCCCCTGGAAAGCTCATCCCCTCTAAGGACAGCACCCCTCTCCTGAGTCTCCAGTTCCAAAGGACTCCTTAGATGGACTCTCATTTTCAAGCCATCTCTTGGACACGTGTGTTAATGGTGGTTCCCTGGCCACTCAGGGAAGACATTGCCTACTGGTAAGGGGGTCCAGGCACATAGGTCCCACCCACCCACATGTCACTGGGGTGTTTTATGTCCCCATTAAACACCTCCTCCAATGAGCTAAAAAACATCACCACCAAAAATGGCTTTCGTGCTAACAGTTGCAAGATGTTCCTTTCCTTGGAGGTACCATAACTTGCTTAAGATGACTCCTGTTTCTGCCTTTTAGGTTGCTCCTAACCTTTCCATATAAAAAGAAATACAACCAACATGCTTTCACCAATGCAGCCAGCTTTCTTTTACAAACCCTGTTGCACATGTGCATGTATATTCCCAGGCTCCATTCAGAGAGGGGGTGGTTCTGGATCTGCATCTGCATATTGAGGACATAGCACCAGGGACATTCCGCCCTGGAATGGTGTAAGGGATGGTGACGATGAATGCAAAGACTGCTCCTAACCATGTCACAGCTCTGTGCCTCCCCCCCCCCCCCAGTAGGGATGCGAGTGTGAAGATTGATATGGAGCTCCGCTCTGGCACAAAAATTGAGGACAGTTTTATAATCCAACAGGTGTTCAAGCCAGAATGTGATATGCATTCAAGATCTGCCAAAGAGACGGCAAAGACGGAAAACAGTGTTGCCCTGTCATGGAGTCCAGCAGAGGCAGCTCATCAAATCCAGTGTTTTGAGATAAATAATAATTAGTCCTCTAGCAGGAGGACTTGACAGCACCACGTGTCACACAGAGATCATCCAGCTTTATGTCAGGAGGCAGCTGTGCAACACTGAGTTGAGCTCCTGCCCTCCTTCAGGAGCTGGGACATGGGAATGCCACCACCTTGATTTTACCTGGTCCTTCACATTCACACTTCACACTCACACTCCTGGTCCTCCAGAAACGTAGGCCTGGGCCGCAGAACTGGCAAGAGGCTTACTTACTTTCTAAAAATGTTGACAAAGGAACAACTTATATGTTCTCTAAAGAAAGGCCCTAAAGACTCCTAACTCTGGGAAACGAACTAGGGGTGGTGGAAGGGGAGGTGGGCCGGGGGAGGGGGTGACTGGGTGGCGGGCACTGAGGTGGGCACTGGACGGGATGAGCACTGGGTGTTATTCTGTATGTTGGCAAATTGAACACCAATAAAAAATAAATTTATTATTTTTTTAAAAAGGCCCTAAGCAACAGGAAAGATGTTTCTTCCTGTATCTTCAACAGGGAGAATTAAGCCCTTGATCATCGTTAGCTCTAATTGTCTTCCTGCATTCAGATCTCCCCAGGCAACCCAAGGTTACGCTGCCAATTCAGTGGCTGGACCAGCAACCTCCACTCCTGAGTTCTACCTGGAGAGACTAATGCCTACTGCTTCAGTCCCAGCACTCCAACTCCCAGACCATCCCCCCGCTACCCCTGGTAAGCACCATGCTAATTTTCTACTTCTATGAACCTGGCTTCTTTAGAAACATCGTATCAGTGAAACCACATGGTATTTGTCTTTGCAACTGGCTTGTTTCACTTAGCCTAGTGTTTTCAAGGTTCATCCATGTGGTAACAGGCGTCTTTCCTGCTTAAGGCTGAATAACATTCCACATTTCCTTTATTCATTCATCTCTGATGGACACTGAGCTGCTTCCACCTGTGGGCTGTTGTAAATACTGCATGTGAACATAGGTGGAACACAGTCTGGTAGTTCTCCAAAATGTCATACGTAGGGTTACCATGTGACCTACCAGTGCCGTTCTTCGGTGTGTACCAATTGAGTTTTGTGGACCTCATTTTCTGGTTTATTTGGGTGGCAGTGTTTGATAAGTGATGTTTGCACCTGTGTACTTCTGTAAACAGGGTTGTGACTGGGAGGATTTGTGCGGTTCCTGTTGACGTGTGTTCCTAGATAATGCACTTGGTTGCTCTTGTAAAGATTTTTTTAATTAAAGATTTCTGTTTATTTGAGAGACAGCACAAGCAAGGGGAGCGGCAGAGGGAGAGGGAGAAGCAGACTCCCCACTGAGCAGGGAGCCCGATGTGGGGTTCAATTCCAGGACTCTGAGATCATGACCTAATGGGCAGACTAAGCCACCCAGGAGGCCCTGTAAAGATTTTTTAGTGCAAGTGTGCCCTCTGCTGATAGCATAGAAAAGTACAACTTTTCACTAGCTACTTCTTGCAGGGAGGTAAAGAATAAGGAGAAATGTCATGGCTTTGATTTTTTTTTTTTTCCTTTCTTCTTGAAAAACCCTGATTTCCCCATTTCTCCCTTTTCTTTTCACCATGCAGTATCCAAAAGGTGCATCTCCCTGTTTGTGAGTCTCTCACAGACTGGTCTGTGCCCTGTGCTCTGTGCCCTGATCTGAACGCTCTTTTGACTACTTGCACCGCTTTCTCCTTCTGGTGTTGGTTTTCACCCAATTTTCTACCTACCAACAGCACTGGCCTCTCTCTTTTGCATCCATGTGGTTTCCATGTGATACATCCAGACAGAATTCCCAAAGTCCAAAGAGCAATATGAAGGGTCTGACAGCGCTTTGGGTTTCTTTTTGGGGAAAAACAAAACAAAAACAAAAAAAGAACCCCACCCCTGAAGCATCATCTTTTCACATTTGGTTCTTTGGTCCACTTATTGGTTTGCCACGATGCTCTCTCTGGACTTCTGTCGGTTTGGGGTTGTTGGGGATTTTTTTAAGGCCCATTTTTATTATCTTTCATCTCTCTGGGGACTCTATTCAGGGCTGTGAGTCACCTCAAAGACTCCAGGAGAGTAAGCATGGGTTACGTGGCTTGTGAGTCAACGTTTGCGGTCCTTGGGGTTTCTCAGTTCCAGAAAGGAAGTGGATGCTGGTTGTGAGGGTTTGTGGCTAGACTTAACCCCAAGCCATGTTGTATTTGTCTACGCAAAAGATAAGTCCCTGTGAGAACAGCCACCCCAGTCAGCTAGGCTTCACATTCCTGCCATCCAGGGCCGTATCCCCTACAAATAGGGGCTTCCAAATCATACTGGATCCCAGATCTTCTTGCTAAGACCCCAGAGTTTGTTTGGTTTTTGTTTTTAAGTGAACTCCATGCCCAAAGTGGGGCTCACATTCAATCCCGAGATCAAGGGTCACATGCTCCTCCAACTGAGCCAGGCAGGTGCCTCCCCAAGTCTTTTCTTTTTTTAAAGATTCGTTTACTAATTTGAGAGAGAATGAGATTAAGTATGAGTGGAGGGGAGAGACAGAGAGACAAGGAGAGGCAGGCTCCCTGCTATTCAGAGGTCCCAACACGGGACCCGATCCTAGGACCCTGAGATCATGAACTGAGCCAAAGGCAGATGCTTAACCAACTGAACCACTCAGGCGCCCTCACCTACTCCACAACCAGGACTTTTTAAAAAGCAAGTAGTGGGGAGTTAGTGGTAACATCCACTCACTTCATTTGACTTGCCTGAAGCAAAGCAACCCCAGTGACGCTGATTCTGCTTCATAGAAGCGGCAAGGAATTGATGAATGATATCCCGGGCAGTTCACACCCGAGAAAAGCTAAGGAAGCAGGTTTTGAAGAGGATGGTGTAGTAGGCAGAACAGTGGCTGCCCCAAAGAGGTCCACGTCCTAATTCCCAGACCCTATTACTTTGCATGGCAAAGGGGAATTAAGGTAGCCGATGGGATTCAGTGGCTCACCAGCTGACGTAGAGGTGAGAGGTGATCTTGGATCACCAGACAGGCCAAATGGCATTACCAGGGTCCTTAAAAGAGGGGAAGAGGGAGAAAGATGGCAGTGTGAGGACTTGGTCCAAGGTGGCTGGCCCTGCAGACAGAGGAAGGGCCAGGAGGTTAGGGATGTGGCGCCCCCAGGAGCTGGTCGAGACAGGAAGCATTCTCCCCATTGAGAATCCAGAAGCAACACAGCCCTGGCTGACACTTGACATTCGCCCTAGGACCCATTCTAGGCTTCTGATGTCCAGAACGTGAAGAGAGTAAGTGTGCATTGTTGAAGCCACCCAGTTTATGGCCATCTATTACAGCAGCCCTGCAAAGCTTGAACACACAGAAGCCCACAGGCGTATTTGGAACAAAAGTTACTGTTCTTGGTGTAAGCCCCACCAAGATGCAAAATCAAGAAGGTCTGGTTGGTCTTGCTTGAATCACATCCACGTGCCCACTCCCCAGATATGCAGACACGGGACCCTGATTGAGAGACCCACCCAAACTGTGGACGACAGGTGAGCAGAGAGCCCATGCAGGAGCTCCCGGCTGGGTGAGCAGGTGGAGGAGCAGGGAGCCACGTGCCCAGGGGCAGCAAGGCTCTGTGCCCTGTGTGCCTCTGCCAGCCCAAGGCTGTCATTACTGATGTCACCGATGATGGGACGTCTCCTGACGACATAAGGCATCTTGAAGGACCCAGCATCACTCCTGTGGTATTACCAAAAACACATAGCCTAAATTAATCATGAAGTCACAGGCAAACCCAAATTGAAGCACTTTCTATAAAACACCTGGCCAGGACTCTTCAGAAGTATCCAACTCATGAAAGAGAAAGACCATTCAATTTAAAGCAGGTTATGGAGACATGCTAACTAACGCAAAGTGTGATTCCAGGTTGGATACTGGCTCAGAAAATAATTTTGTGGGGTTTGGTGGGGGGTGGGGGTTGCTATAAAAGACATTGCCATTGATAAAATTTCAATGTCTATAGATTGATATCAGACATTAGCACCATTATTATTTTCTTGATTTTGATCATTGTATTTTTGTTATGTAGTAAATACCATGACCTCCAGACAATCTTTTTCTTTTTTTTTAGATTTTATTTATTTATTCATGAGAGATACACAGAGAGAGGCAAAGACATAGGCAGAGGGAGAAGCAGGCTCCTCACAGGGAGCCTGATGTGGGACTCGATCTCAGGGTCCTGGCAGACATTCAACCACTGAGCCACCCAGGTGTCCCTCCAGATGAATCCTATACATATTTAGAGAACCAGAGGTTTCGAGGTTACTCTCAGACTACTGTACTATCAGTAGAAGTATTTCTCAAACTAGTTTTTCCCTGATCCCACAGTAAGAAATGCACACATTGTATAAGGATATGCACATGCATGTGATCTATGTATGTGTGCTGTGCATGTATGTGTATCCCTGTGGTGGACAGGCTCCAGGGGTTCTCACCTCCTGGCTGCCCCAGCTCTCGGGCCCCCCAGAGGGTGGCTCACAGCACTATTGCAACAAGGCAGTACATGCTAGCAGTACAGATGCCCGGCAGTAACCTAATCCCAGAATCAGACATTCCGTCAGCTTCACTCTGTTCTTTTCACTGGAAGTGAGTGGTTGGGTCCTGCCCACAGTTGGAGGTCAGAAGGCATGGAGAGGGGGAGGTGGGATCGTTGGGCTCCAGGCTGGAAGGTGCCCACCCGAGTCTGTTCATCCCAAACATATCCTTTGGCTGTTGTGGTCTGATGTGGTAGCAAAAAGAAAAGTGTATTTATAAAGCTTTGAGCCGTCTTCAACTCCCCTTCCTCGGCACTTTTGGCATTTGGGGAAGGGCCATTTTGGGGAAGGGCCATTTGCTGCTGAACTGCATACCCTAGGACATGGAACAGTATCCCTGGCGTCCACAAGTATCTCAAATGGTACGGGTTTTTTAATGTTAAAGTATTTGTATCTTGATTACTGAGCTTTTTGGCAGGCCCTCCCCCCCCACCCCGCCCCAGGTCTGTGCAGGAGCTGAGTGCCAGCCCCATTTCTGTCACCCAAGCCGCACAGCTGTCCCGAGGACTGGCATCTGTGCGGGCCTGTCCTCAGGGGTGTTCCGGCAGCTCGGCCAGGGTATGGCACATGTAAGTGAACATTCAGCAGCAAGGAACGCACAGCTGCCACTGATCCAGCCAGGCGACAACTCATTCATCACCATGCTGTCCTGTGAGGTAGTCAGGTTATTCTGCACATTCACAGTGGGAGAAACCGAGGCTCAGAGAGGCGACTGAGGGTGTGCACGGTCCCACAGGGAACCATGAACCTGACTGGGTCTGGCAGACAACTTTCCCAATGGCCACACAGGTCTGCACCGTGGCCACCAGTGGCCCTCCTGACACGGCCACACCGGAGCGGCCTCCTCCCTCAGCGATTCCCAGTTCCACGCTCAAGGCAGGTGTCTGACGGCCAGATGCGCACCTGCCACTGCCTGAGAAGAAAAGGGCAGCTACTGATCCCTACCAGCGTGACGTGGGCATGGCAACCAGCGTTCTTTGGGCAATACTGCCTCCTAGAGGACCCTCTGGGCATGACAGCAGTAGTCTTGAGGCTCGCACAAACTACACTGCCACCTAGAGGGTGACGTGGGCATCTCGGTCAGCGTTCCGTGGGCAACACTGCCACCCAGAGGACGCTGCAGACAGAGCAGCCAGCTTGGGTTGGCCTTGCGGCTCCATCCTGGTACTCCGCCTCCCACGTGGTTTTCACACCTGCTCCCTGAGATTATTTAGGGAGGGGCTGCCCCCTCACTGAGGAAACACCTGACATCTCCAAGCCCACCAAGCGGGCACTTTCAGCCCAAAGCCTCTGGGCTACCTCTTCATCCTCAGCTTCCGGGGCTGGAGCCTTCTCTTTGAGTCCATCAAAGTACTTTCCAGAAACACCCTCCAATTCCTCTGCCACGGCCAGGTACGTGCTGGGCTGGGCTGCCAGCTGGGGGCTCTTGACCAACAGCCAGAAGATGGGCCCTGCAATCAGCCCACAGAGCATTCAGTCCACACACGTTCAGGGAGGAGGACATGAACACCCTACTCTCCCCCCAACACCCCCACCCCAGGGTTGCCTGGGGCCCAGAGGCCAGAGGTGACACTGCAGTCCCACACAGCCCACCTCCAGGCCTGTGCCTCTGAGGTTCCCTCCACCAGGAGCTCCTTTCCCTGGCACTGCCCAGCCAAATCCCTCCAGACATAGAGACCAGCCCAAATGGGGCCTCTTCCAGCAAGCCTCCCCAGCTTTTCCCCAGGCAAATGGAGGCTCAGTCATCTCTGAGTCCTTACCCTATCCCACCTTGCTTTAAAATAGCTTTTATTTATTAAATGTCTCTGGGGCCAGGCTCAGCTTAAAATCCTTGCTATCTGGCAACCACCCAGTAAATGATTTTCAGGATTACAAATACTAGTTCTAAAGTTCTAATTAATGTTGGTAAATTGAACACCAATAAAAAATAAATTTATATAAAAAAATAAAATAAAAAATAAAGCTCTAATTATTTATTCAGTTTAAAGCTGGTCAGGTGGGGCAGCCTGAGTGGCTCAGCGCTCAGCGGTTTAGTGCCACCTTCGGTCCAAGGTGTGATCCTGGAGACCCGGGATCGAGTCCGTCAGGCTTCCTGCATGGAGCCTGCTTCTCTCTCCGCCTGTCTCTCATGAATGAATAATTTTTTTTTATATTAAAAAAAAAAAAAAAAAGCTGGTCAGGCCCTGGGCTGGCCATTTTAAGGCCCATCTCATCCTCCCAGTAAGTGTGAGGAGGGCACTAGGATGGCCCTCCTGTGTTGTTAAGGCAACTAAGGACCTAAGTGGTGAGGCTGCTTCCCCAGGTGGCACAGTTTGTTTGGGGTGAAGGTGGAGTCGCCCCAAGCACAACCAGGAAGCAGCTCCATAATCCCCTCCTCTGGGACTCAATTTCTTATCAAACAGCATCTAGCCTATTTCCTGGGGCTATTCTGAGGCCACTAGGCTGAATACACATGTAGACTCATGCTTGGCATCCCAGGAGATACAGGGGAGGGGGCAGAGCGAAGCCGCTCATGTAGTCTCTGAGTGTGATATTAGTTTTGTATCAATTTGACTGAGCCAAGGGGAGCCAAAAAGCTGGCAAAGCCTTCCTCTGGCGTGTGTCCATGAGGATGTGACCAGAAGAGATCAGTGTTGGAATCAGTAGACCGAGGAAAGAGATCTGCTCTCACCAATATGGGAAGCCACCATGCTCTTAGCTGAGGGTGAGACCAGAAAAAAAGGCGGAGGAATAGCGAATTACCCCTCTTTCTGCTCAAGCTGAAACATCCATCTCCTGCCCTCGGATATCAGTGCTCCTGGCCTTCGGGCTGGGACCTACACCATCACTCCCCTGGTTTGCAAGCCTTTGGGTTTCGACTGGGATACCAGTTTGGCCTGGGACAGCACCACCATCTTCTCAGGCCTCCAGCATGCAAATGGCAGATCATGGGACTTCTCAGCCTCCATAAATGCATGAGCCAATCCCTCATGACAAATCCCTCCAAGCATCTATATACAGCCTATTTGTTCTGTTTCTCTATAGAACCCTGACTAATATACTGAAGAGAGTCCTAGGCCCTGAGCTGAGAGGGCAGGGGCTCCGCTAAGGGACCCCAGGCCAGGAGGGTTCTTACCGAGTGTGAAACTGGAGAAGGCAGAGCTGTGCATGCCTGTGTGTCTGCCCAGCTCTGTCCTGGCCACGCCAGGGTGCAGTGCATTGACAGTCACGCCTGTGCCTAGGGAGAGAAGAGGAGGGATGAGGGAGTGGGCAAACGTCAGGTTCACACCCCACCTGGAAAGCTGACGTTGCCCATTCTCAGCTCTAGGGCTACCCAGTACTGTGCCATGTCCTACCTTTGAACCCACAGCACCCTCTTGCTCTGAAACTTCCACATTGAGGGGTTTCATCTTGCATTGCAGCTCTGTTGCATGACTGCCCAGAGCAGAGCCTCCCAAACCTGAGCGTATGTAAAAATCACCCGGAGCACTTGAGACACCCAAACCGCTAGGTTCCACCCACCCCCAGGGAATCTGAAGCAGTGGGTCGGGGTGGGGTCTGAGATGTTGCAGTGGTGACAAGCTCCCAGCCCAGCTGACATTGCGGGTCCACGGATGCTCTCTGAGGAGCAGGGCAAAGGGTACCTTTCAACTCCAGCTCTGTGCACACTGAGGTCAGATCATTCTTGATCCTGCTGAGCAGCTAGCTGCCAGTAGCAACACCCACCCCACCTCCACTCCCTGAAGCGAGGACCACAACTATCTTCAGATACTGCCAAATGTCCCCGGGGCATCCACATCACCCATGGTTGAGAATCACTAGCCTAGAGCACCAATGACTTAGATGCCTGTGTGGGATGAGCAGGGAAGGATGCCACGACTGATGAGTGATGTCTGCTTCAGGCACCACCGAACATGGTGGTATGTGTTTCACACATCCACCTGCTCTGTTCTGGGACTGATGCTTGACCTTCCATCGGTCCAGGGTCATAGCAGGACTGTCCCAGGCTCAGAGCTAGAGGAAGAGGAAGGCCAGCGAGGCTCACACACACATACCCTGCAGCCGCCGGCTCAGCTCCTTGGTAAAGAGGATGACGGCCAGCTTACTCTGGCAATAAGCCGCTTTGGTGTCATACTTCCTCTTCTCCCAGTTCAAGTCATCAAAGTCTATGTGTCCTGCAACGTGGGCCAAGGATGAGAGGTTGATGATCCGTGAAGGGGCTGAGGCTTTCAGTTTGTCCAGCAGCAAGTTTGTCAAGAGAAAGTGACCTGGGTGAAGGACAACAAAAAAAGAAAATTGTCACTGAATTCTTACCTGGTGCAGAGGATCGTACTGAGAACATTACCTTCTTTGACCCTCCCGATAACCCACGGCTCTCAACAGGGGCCAGTTCTTTCCCCCAGGGGACATCTGGCAATGTCTAGAGTTTTGTTCATCATAACTGCAGAGAGAGGAGGCGGTGTTCCTGGCATCCAGGGAGGCAGCTAGGGATGCTGCTAAACATCCTACAGCACTCAGAATAGCCCCGCAGCAAAGAGTGACCCAGCCCCAGAGGTAAGGCCCTCTTAGAACCCTGTGAGGTCAGCTAGGGGACGGTCTGCCTCCCTTTCTCCTTCAACAGAATGTTTGGCTGTGTACAGGACTGCCCAGTGAAAGACTATGTTTCCCAGACTCCCTTGCAGCTCCATCAGGTCATGTGCATTATGACCTTCCAGGACCTCAGCACGTGGCCGTATCTGGAGAGAGGTCTTTATAGTGAAAATGAAGTCATGAGGGTGGGCCCTGATCCAGTGATTGGTGCCCACCTGATATCTGTCCCCACCCCACCCCACACCCTTACTAACAGAATTCCAGTTACATGTAGGGTGACAACAGGTATACAGAGTAATTGACAGGCAGACAGACTACAGGACAGACGAAGGGTCAAGAGACCAAGAGATGGACGGAGGAGCCAAAGAACTAATGGAGCATCCAGCAATGAGGAGGCAATTCCCTGAACTGCCAGGTGGCCCCACACCTAGCTGCCCTGGAGAGTGGAGGAGGACCCAGTGTGCCTGGCCCACTGGGGACCCTGCCTACATCCCAGGCCCATACAGACACCACATAGCCCTCAGCCTGTGGCCTCACCCAAGTGGTTAACACCAAACTGCATCTCAAAGCCGTCCTTGGTGGTCCAGTGGGGGCACCGCATCACGGCCGCGTTGTTGACCAGGATATGAACTTGCTCCTCCTCTAGGAGACAGGGGTGAGGGCAGGTATGTCAGTCGCATGCCTGCCTGGAGCACCAGCGCAATTGGTGTAAAACAACCCCTGCACTGAGCTGAACTGTCCTAAAACATTCAGGCCCACCCAGAGCCTGGGAATGCAACCTGTTTTTGGAAACAGTCCTTGCAAAAAGTAAAGAAGTTAAGATAAGGTCACAGCGTAGGCCCTAATGCAGCAGGACAGGGACTGAGGACCATGGGGAAACAGAGGCCATGATGCATCGATGAGCCAAGGATCACTGAGGACCAACGGCCACTGCCAGAAGCTGAAAGAAGCAGAAAGGATCTCCTGGTCCCTTCCTGAGACTGTGATCTCAGACTTCTGGCCTCCAAAACTGAACAAAACAGATCCCTATCTAAAGCCAGCACCGCCCCCCATCCCAGACCCTGGCCGCTTCACAGGCAAAGCAACCGTCCCTCTCCGAGCTTCCCTTTCCTTGTCAGTAAAATGGGATGAAAAACAGCACCTTCCTCCCCATATCAGTTAACCAGGGCTGCCATAACAAACTATCACATGACAGGCCACTTGAACCTGTTGTGTCCCAGTTATGGAGGCAGGAAGTGCAGGGTCAAGTATCTCAGGGCTGTTTCTTCCCAAGGATCAAGGAGTGAGGGAAGAATCTGTGCCAGGCTCTCTCCTGGGCTCACAGGTGACTGGCCACTATCTTCCGGCCTCTTCCTTCGCATCTGCCTGCGTCCTGATTTCCCCATCCTCTGAGGACACCAGTCATTGGATGAGGGCCCACCCCGATGACCTCATTTCCACTTCATCACCTCCGTACAGACCCTCTCTTCCAATCAGGTCTCGCGTTGAGTCCTGGGGGTTAGGACTCCAACACATCTTCTGAGGGAACACAGTGGAACCTGTGACACTCTCACAGTGGTTTTTGGGAACAGCGGGGATAACACACTAGTTATCTAGCACCTAGTAAACAGAGCCTCTGGCTTTATTTGAAGGTGGAGGGAGTCACACAGCCATCAGGAAACCAAGCTCTAGAATTGTCAAGACGACAGTTCAAACCCCCAGCTCTATCCTGAGCAGCGCAGGACCCTGGTCAAGTCACACAGCTTCTCTGTGACTCAGTTTCCCCCTCTGGATAAAAGATAACACTAGAACTTGCTGGTAGAGTAGGAGAGAAAAAGCACCACAGCACCACACATGCAATAGGCTCTGGTTGTATAAAAAAGCCAAGAAAGGGGCGCCTGAGTGACTCAGTCGGTTAAGCCTCTGACTCTTGGTTTCGACTCAGGTCATGATCTCAGGATCATGAGATGGAGTCCCACACTGGGCTGTGCTGGGCATGGAGCCTACTTAAGGTTCTTGTGCGCTCGCGCTCGCGCTCGCTCTCTCTCTCTCTCTCCCCCCTCCTCCACCCCCCCCCCCGCCTCCCCTTCCACTTCTGCTCACTCGCTCTAAATAAATAAATAAATAAGCAAGCAAGCCAAGGGGAGGTATATAGGTACATACACCTGCTTGCTTTATAAATGCACAAACCGTGTCCAAAAGGACACACAAGGACACTGGACACATCTAAGGAAAGCATCTGGTAGCTAGCGGCAGGGAGGTGTTTGGCTGAATCACCATTTGTCCTTTCTGAATGTTTAATCCTGTAAATGTTATTCCTGTTCGAAAACATAAAGACGTGAGCCAGTTCTGAAAACATCTGGTGGGACATGAAATGAAAGTGAGTCACCTGTGTGACGAAGTGCAGAAAAAGGCCTGCCTAATCCCTGGATCAGCAAAAAGAAACACCCAACAAGGTCAGTGGGAGTTCCAGGTACTCTGTGCTATCCCACATCGTATCCCTCACCGGGCTGTGGGCGCAGAGCCTGACTCTGACTCCTCTCTGTGTCCCGGGAATCACCCATCACCCATGAGAGCCAGGACACTTCGGAACTGCTGGCTAAGTCAGCACTGCCGCCGCCTTCACCCAGCTAACTCACCCTCCAGCTGCCTGCACATCTGGCCTCACCTGGGCCTCTGCATCCTGTAGGAGCTAATGCCGAAGGAGTGCGTCTTCCTACAGTGCAGGGATCCCACAGAGCAAACTTCTCCTATAAAGGACCAGACTAGATTTTTTGGCTTTGCAGGTCATACAGCCTGTCCCTCTGAACTCTGCTGTCGCCGGTGTGCCAATAACTTTATTTACAGATGCTGATATTTGAATTCCATACAGTATTCACATATCCAGAAATACTCTTTTAATTTCTTTCAACCATTTATGTAAATGGTTGAAACGTAATATATGTTCACATGAGAAGGTCAGAAAATATAAGAATGTATAATCGTCACCTGTAGAAATCTGCACCCGTCCACAAACATGGGCCATGGTCTACCAGCACCACACTCTAGGACTTGTGTCCGCCCAGGACCTACCTCGCCCCACAAGGCCAGCATCCTCCCGCCTACCTTCAATGATCTTCGCTGCAAACTCTCGGATGGACTTGAGAGAGGCCAAGTCCAGGTGCCAGGCACTGACACGGTGATTAAGGGTTTCCCCACGAATCTCCTTTGCCGCTGCCTCACACTTCTCCATATCTCGACAGGCCAGAATGATGTTGCCTCCTGGAAGCCCGGGATAGGAAAAAACTAATTTTTCAATCCTCGCCCAGTACAGAGAACAAACACAAATGAAAACACAGGTCTGCTCAAGAGTGTGTACACACGAGCCCCCAGCTGCGCTGTTCACGGCAGCCGAAAGATGGAAACCACCCCTGTGTCCATCAGCTGCTGAGCAGAAATGAACAAGGTGTTACATCCAGAGCCTGGAATGCTACTCGGCCACGGAATAGAACAAAACACTGACACATGGTATAACATAGGTGGACCTCATAAATGTGCTCATAAAATGTGCCAGTCACAAAAAGATATGTGGTGCAGGATTTCGTGTTTATGAAATACCTGGAATAGGCCGATCCACAGGAGGTCCCTGGGAGGGGTGGGAACCAGGGTGACCTCTCAGAGGACCAAGCTGTCCTTTTGATGAAAACATTTTCATCAAAAACGATTGGCAACGTTCATACAACTCTAGTAATACATTAAATGCCACTAGAGTGTGCACTTTACGTGGGCGAATTATGTGATGTGTGCATTAAATTCTAATATGGGAATCCCTGGGTGGCGCAGTGGTTTGGCGCCTGCCTTTGGCCCAGGGCGTGATCCTGGAGACCCGGGATCGAATCCCACATCAGGCTCCCATTGCATGGAGCCTGCTTCTGCCTCTGCCTGTGTCTCTGCCTCTCTCTCTCTCTCTCTCTGTGTGACTATCATAAATAAATAAAAATTTTAAAAAATAGATAAATAAAAATATTAAGTTCTAATATGGCCATAAAAGAAAAACTTTAAAAAAAAATTAGAGAAGTGAGAAGAACCAGGGTTTGGAGGAGGACAGGCAGCCACAACACTGACCACATGGACCCATGTGGCTTGCCTGCCTACCACTGGGCCCAGCTGCCTCCTACACACCCCACTGCCCCTCACACGGTCCACGAGGGAACTCATCTGACCCCAGATCTGTTCATCCTCAGTTGCTACCCGGCCCCCAGGACAGCGGAGCACGTGCCCCTTCCTTGGGGAAAGCCCACAGGGTGGTGGGGATTGTCGATCATCACAGCCCCCACCGCTCTGACCTGAGGGGTGGACGGGCAGCTCTGGCTCAGCCCATCAGGACCAATTCCTTAGGCCACCCCAAACTGTCAAGCCCAAAGAACATTTCCCACCTCCCCCAGCTCCTGCACCTGCCCTGCCACGGCCATCCCGCCCCAGCTGGTGGCAGCTCTAGTCTCCTTGCTGCTCAAACCGAAATCCTTGACTTCTTGTCTGGTGCCTGATCCAACAGGTAATCCACTGATTCCAACTTTGAAGGAGATCTTAGTGTGCCTAGAAGGGCACCCTTCCTCCTCTTCCATGGACTTCCTCCATAACCCCACTCCCACTGTGAGAAAAACACTGAATGAACCCAAATTAAAGGGCCTTCAACAAAACACCTGAGTAGTAAGCCTGGAAGAGACTGAAACCTGATTCTGTTCCACAATCTCTAACCCCAGCCCCAGCCCCGCCATCAGGAGGGCCAACACAGAGAGAAAAATCAACACCAACAACCGCTGGGTGTCCGCAGCCCCCTCTGAGACCCAGAGTCTCCCCTGCCTCTTTCAGGGACACCAGCCTTTCTGGCGCAGGCTGGCATAAATCTGGCTCCTGCCCTGTGCAGCCCAAACTGGGGCAACCTTAATATCCCCCAGGAAACCAAACCTTCCATCCCAAACCTCACACGCCAAGCCTCAGCAGAAAAAGCACCTCTTCTGGCCAGCTCCAAGGCCGTCTGCTTCCCAATGCCTGTATTGGCGCCAGTCACAATGACGGTCTTCCCAGGAATGGTGGCCTTGCTGGGACAGGCCCCGCCCGCAATGTAGTCTCTGAAGATAAGAAACAATCATCAGTTCTGTCTGCACCCCCACCACACATGCCCCTGTTAATGATCTTGAGCAAATGACCCCACTGAGCTTGTGTTCCCCCAAAGGACAGATGAGAAGGACATCTCATAACTCCGTGGGGGCCAGTGTGATGGTACAGGCAAAGGCTCAGCACAGCTCTGTGCGAGGAGGTGCCACAACATGACAATCATTACTTTGTAAAGACCCACTGTATTGGTCTCCATGGCTGCTGTAACAAATTACCACAAGCTGGGTGGGTAAAAACCATGTGCGGGTAATCAATAGCTCTGCAGGCAGGAGTCCAAAACAAGTCTCACTAGGATAAGGCTAGGGTCTCAGCAGGACCATGCTCCTCCTGGAGGCTCTAGGGGAGAGGCCGGTCCGTGACCTTTCCAGCTCCTAGAGGCCCCTCCTCCTCCATCTCCAGAGTCAGCAGGGCCTTCAGGTCACTGACTCTAAAGACCAAGGTGATCATGCTGGGTTCCCATCTGGACAACCCAGGATCACCTCCCCATCTCAGGGTCCTTAACTGAATGGCACCTGCAAAATCCCCTGTAACAGGTAAGGGAAGACCTTCACAGTTTCTAGCACTAGGACATGCACATCTTTGGGGGGGGGGGGTCTTACCCTTTACCCACATTCCCCAGAGGCCAAATACTGGAAACAAGCGAATGTCACCAGTAGGGGACTGACCAAGTAGGCAATGCCACTTCCATATGACAGAAGGGCCCTGTGCAACATAGAGACCGCCAGCCTTCCAGGGCCAATTTTTTTACTTTAAATTATTTAAAAATAAATAGCCATACTTTTCCTCCAGGACATTCAGCTACCTTTCATTCTGCCTATCCCATGCTGTCACTTTCTTATTGTTACTATTTTCAGCTTTGTCAGCCCTGAAAGTCAACAGTATGAATAACGATAAACCAAACCTGATGAATTTTATTATAAGGGAAAATTATTTCCATCTGCAAAAGAATTATCTCCATTTTCTAGAACTTTCAAAAACACCTAGTTACTATTACAGAGCTGGAGTGTAATGAATTATAAATAACAAGATATGGGCCAACCCCGTGAAAAAGACTTTATCAGATCAGGAGCAACAAGTTCGCAATGAAGCCTCATCACAGGGAAGGCAAAGGTAATTATTCAGAGATGACAGTCTACGCTTCATGCCCAAAAAAAAAAAAAAAGAGGGACACCTGGGTGGCTCAGTGGTTCAGCATCTGCCTTTGGCTTAGGTTGTGATCCCAGTGTCCTGGGATCTAGTCCCACATCGGGCTCCCTAGAAGGAGCCTGCTTCTCCCTCTGCCTGTGTCTCTCATGAATAAATAAATAAAATCTTTAAAAAGAAAAAAAAAGAGTACTTCAATATTCCAATTACTTTCAGGCCTCCCAGCCTATCTCTTGTATTGTGTAACTATAATAAAATTACATATGTAATAAAATTACATATTTTTCTTTTACTGCTGTAAGAACACTTAACCCTCTTAAGTTTTTAAGTGCACAGTACAATACAATATTGTTAACTGTGGGCCTCATACAGCAGCTTGGAGCGCTCAGTGGCCACAGGCGATGGCTATCATAATGGACAGCACAAATGTGAAACACTTCCATCAGCGCAGAAGGTCCTGCGGTCCTGCCGCAGAAGGTCCACCATTCAGTGCTGCTACAGAATATTGGGGAGCTGGGTTTTCTGTGGGGTTTTTGCGGGGGGAATTAGCCTAGGAAAGACACGAATTATGCATATATCCCATGCAATACAATCCTTTCTTCAGAGTTGGGCTATTCGGTTTGCATCTCTGCGGATAACGAGAGCTTGGGTGGGTTGCGTTTTCCCTGCACCGGGGCCACGTGTGACGCATGGGGCCTGCCCATTACAAGTCTGCAGGACGTACTCGGTCACACTGACAAGCGCGGAAGTCTGAACCAGCAGACTTGCAAGGGCCCGGGCCCGCCCCTGCCCTCGGGGTGACCTTGGGCCGTGACCTGCCCTCTCGGCCCTTCCTAGGTGTGCCCCCCACGCTGCCTGGACCAGCCCTAGGCTGGCGACCACCGGGGCGGCCTCTCTCCCGCCCTCCGCCCACCTGCCGGGGGCCAGCCCGCCCGCCGGCGCGCGCACTCACCGGAGCAGCACGGCGCCACCCACCGCCGTGCCGAGCACAGACAGCGGTAGGAGGTAGCGGTTCATGCCGGGCAGGAGCGGGGGTCCGACGCCGAGCCCACCGGAGACCTGCCGCCTGGTCGCTCCGAGGAGCTCACGGCCGGCTTCCCACGTGGGGAAGGACCAGCTCTGCTCCGGGCGGAGGCTTCCGAGAGGGGCGGGGCGTGGACGGCCGGGAGCGGGGGCCCACGAGGGCGGGCCTCGGCGCCGCGGCGGCCGGGCCTGGGATTTCCGCGGCCGTGGGCGGGGCCGCGCGCTGGAGGCGGGGCAGGGGCCGAGCCTGCGCACTGTTCCAATGACGTCACGTTCACGCCGCTCCCGGCGTTCGGCAGGTGCGCCTGGGTTAGAGACCTGCTCCGCCGCCACCGCGCTGCGGCTGGCAGGCTGCGCTCCTCTGCGCGTTTCAGATTTATCAGCCTGTTCCCACCTGACGTGCGTGCTCGCCAGTAGTACCTTCCTCGTGGACTACAGGAGAACTTGAGAATTTCGACACTCGGAAGCCAGGACCTAGTGGCCTCGGGATTCCCAAACTCCTGGGGGCCTGAAGGAGGAAATCAGGGCGTTAGACTCCTGGGTCTGAGGGAGGAGGGCCTGGGGGCCTGGACTCCTGGATAAGATATTATAAATTCATAGAATGAGTCGTTATTTAATTTTTAAGAAATGAAATGCTGGCAGTTTTGACAACCTGGATGAGTAGCTAAAGCATCATTCTGAGTGAAAGAAGCCAGACACAGAAGTACAAGAAGGACAAGTATGACTCCAGTTATATGACATTCTAGGAAAGCAAGCCCAGTAGTGAAAGAATGAAGATCGGTAGTTGTCAGGGCAGAGAGGGTGGAGGAAGTGATTGCCAGAGAGGTAACTTCTTGGGTTTTGAAATCGTCTCTGTGGTAATCCTACTGGCAGTTACATGCATGACTACATATATTTGTAACGTGCTATCAGCATGTTCTCTTAAAAATAGTGAATTTTGGGATCCCTGGGTGGCGCAGCGGTTTAGCGCCTGCCTTTGGCCCAGCGCGATCCTGGAGACCCGAGATCGAATCCCACGTCGGGCGCCCGGTGCATGGAGCCTGCTTCTCCCTCTGCCTATGTCTCTGCCCCTCTCTCTCTCTCTCTCTCTCTCTCTCTCTCTCTGTGACTATCATAAATAAATAAGAATTTTAAAAAAAATAGTGAATTTTGTTGCATGTAAATTATCCTACAATAAAGTTGACTCAAAAGAACTGAAATTTTTTTTATAGTTTTGTTTTGGAAATCATTCGACCACAACTAACTGTTGATTTATGATTCGATCAGGTTTGTCTGCAATCAACAGACATATTTGAGAATTCTTATGAGGTAAGAAATATCTGCCTGATAAATTATTTCCAAATGCCCCAAGAGGTTTTTGAATATTGGATTAGACAACAAATTTGATGTGATGTTTTGTAGACATAGAATGAAATGTGCTCACTTTGGGTCTGCAGCTTTTGCAGTTTGGGGCTAAATTTTTTCTCTTGGACAGATGTTGCCTGTTTCCATAGTGCTGTGAAAACTATGAGTTCTGTGTGCCCTCCCAGACACAGGGCACCCAAAGTGAACACAACAGCCATGGGTCCAGGGTCTGAGATTGGAGACTCAGCCTAGGAGTGAGGAGAAGGGTCCCAGAGCAAGGGATATGTAAATAGGGTTTTGAAGGATGAGTAGGAGTTCTTCAAGTGGAACAAGTGGAGAGGGACAACTAGACAAGTGTGACAGCATATTTAAAGGCTAGGAGTCATGGGGCAAGTTGCTTGAGGAGTGACACAAGTTTGGGATGGTAGGAGGTTGGGTTGCATGGGAAGGTGGCTAGCAAGAGATATGGCTAAAGGAAAATTTTATTTTTTTAAAGATTTTATTTATTCATTCATGAGAGACACAGAGAGAGACAGAGACACAGGCAGAGGGAGAAGCAGGCTCCAGGCAGGGAGCCCAAAGTGGGACTTGATCCTGGGACAGCGGGATCACGACCCGAGCTGAAGGCAGATGCTCAACCACTGAGCCACCCAGGCATCCCTAAAAGGAAATTTTAAAAAGAAAAAACAGGAGTGCATGGGTGGCTCCATCGTTTAATCATATGCCTTTGGCTCAGGTGATGATCCTGGAGTCCTGAGATGGAGCCCTGTGTTGGGGGGGGGGGTCCCTGCCCAGCGGGGAGCCTGCTTTTCCCTCTCCCTCTGTCCCTCCCCCTGCTCATTCTCTATCTATCTCTCTCTCTAATAAAATCTTTAAAAAACAACAACAAATCTCTAATAAGGAGAGCATAGGCAAATGGTATAATGGACAATTTGCAAAGAAGTAGACAACACACACATGAAACTATTTGGCCTACTAGGAATCAAAGAAATGCTCATTAGGATAATTACCTGGTGATATTTTTCACCTATGAGATTGGCAAGGTCACAACAATGCTAACATCCAGTGTTGGCAAGGATGTGGTAACATAGGTACTCGTACCTCCTGGTGGAAGTAACAATTAGTACAACCCTCCTAAAAGGCCGTTCAGCAATTCATGGCAAAACCATTTGTGCATATTTCCAACCCACCATTCCCACCATTGTAAGAATTTATGCTAAGAGAGTAATTAGTCATTCGGAAAGAAAGATACTTAGGAAAATGTTCCTCAAAATACCAGAAGCAGGTACACCTGGGTGGCTCAGCTGTTGAGCGTCTGCCTTCAACTCAGGGCATGATCCCAGGATCTGGGGATCGAGTCCTGCATTGGGCTCCCTGTGAGAAGCCTGCTTTTCCCTCTGCCTATGTCTCTGCCTCTCTTTCTGTGACTCTCATGAGTCACAGAAATTCTGTGGCACAGAATTTCAGTTTTGCAAGATGAAAAGAGCTCTGGACATGGATGGTGGTGTTAGTTGCACAACAGTGTGAATGTGCTTAATGCCACTGAACTGTACACTTTAAAATGATTAAGAGAGTAAATTTTATGTCTTGTGCATTTTACCATAATTAAAAATAAAGAAGGATGGGACGCCTGGGTGGCTCAGCGGTTGGGCGTCTGCCTTTGGCTCGGGGCATGATCCCGGAGCCCCAAGATCAAGCCCCGGGATTGAGTCCCGCATCGGGCTCCCTGCATGGAGCCTGCTTCTCCCTCTGCCTGTGTCTCTGCCTCTGTGTGTGTCTCTCATGAATAAATAAATAAATAATATATAAAAATATAAATAAATAAATAATAAAAATAAAGAAGGAGGAGGTCTGAAGAGGAGAGAAAACATGGGCACTGTATATTCAGATTCTGGTCCTCACAGCTTTGAATAAAGCATTTCCTCTCAGCCTTTGTTTTCTAATATCATCTACCTCAAGGGTAGGGTTTTCTTTTTTTTTTTTTTTTTTTTTTTTTTTTTAAGGGTAGGGTTTTCTGCAAAGGACAGGATAGTAAATAATTTCGTCCTCGTGGGCCATATGGTCCCTACTGCAACTATTCTGCCATTATAGCAGGAAAGCCACCATAGACAAGATGCACACAAATGAGCATTAGCTGTGTTCTAATAAAACTTTATTTACAAAAAATAAGCAATGGGCCATAGTTTGCCAGCTCACTGTAAAGTCTGGAAGGTTGACATACAGTCATTCACAAGAAGGACCTAACACAGTAAGTACCAGAACATTGCTGGCTGCTAAAGTAGTTATTATACAGGAAATAATGTATGCAAATTCCTTTCTCTGAGGACCTCCCACCTGGTTCCCAGACACACCCAAGGTGTTAAGAAACTCTCTTTGGACTCCAGGTAGGCTATGCTCCTCTTTATCACTGTTGATGTTCCTGAATTCTTGATAACCATCGGGTGCTGTCCCAGGTGCTGAGAGACTTCTCCCGCAAAGCCCTCTGCTTTCCCTATCAGGGGCTTACAGCCCAAAATCATTCTCTGTCTCAATCTCCATCTATCTGACTGCTGTTCTTAGGAAATACATTTAAAGTTCTTTTTTTATATTATTTATTCATGAGAGACAGAGAGGCAGAGGGAGAAGCAGATTCCATGCAGAGAGCCCGACGTGGGACTTGATCCTGGGTCTCCAGGATCACACCCTGGGCTGAAGGTGGCGCTAAACTGCTGAGCCACCGGGCTGCCCTAAAGTACTTAGGAGTATAGGGATATCAGGTCTGCAAGTGACTCTTAAATAGTTCAGAAAAAAAAAAAAAAAAAAAAAAAAAAAACCACCTGTGTGTGAGAGACAAAGAGAAATAGAGAGAAAGGATAATATGGTGTTTATATTCACTGTTAACCTCTGGGGATTCTAGGTGTAATTTAGAGAGTTCTCTGTATCCTTTTGCAGCTTTTCTTTAAGTCTGAAATTATTCCAACATTTGATCAATACATGTATGAACCTCCAAACCACCATGAGGTCATGCAGTGTATGATTGCATTTGTATGAAATGTCCAGATGGGCCAATCCACAAGTTCAGAGAGAGAGGAATGGGGAGTAGCTGCTAATAAGTATGGGGCTTTATTTTGGGGTGATAAAATGTTTTGGAACTAGTTGGAGGTGAATAGTGGCACAGTACTGAGAATGCACTAAATGTATTGTCACTTTAAGACAGTTAATTATATGTCAATTTTTTAAAAATATATTGACCAAAATACTTCTATAGCCCTCTCTGTCTCTCTAATCCTGACAGTTACCCTGGGAACCCACAATCTGCTCTCATGATCTCTCTGACTTCATGTTCCACCCCTCTGCCCTCAACCCCTGTGCTCCAAATGTGCTAGCCTTGCTGTGTGTACACTAGACAAGCTCCCCTCTCAGGACCTTTACACTGGCTGTTGCCCCTGCCTAGAAATCCTTCCCCAGGTGTCCCCACAGCTCACTCCCTCCAGGTCTTCCCTCAATATCACTCCAACCACACTATGAATTTTCATGAGAACCCCCAAAACACCCACTGGACCCTCCCTGGACCCCTTCTCTGCCTTATTTTCCTCCATGGCACTGTCACCATCAAACATTCTGAACAGTTTACTTTTTACGATTTCTCTTTATTGAGAGAGAGAGAGTGAGGAGAGAGAGCACACTCACAAGCAGGGGCAGAGGAAGAGGGAGAAGCAATGCCCACTGAGCAGGCATCCTGACTCAGAGTTTGATCCCAGAACCCTGGGATCATGACCTGAGCTGAAGGCAGATGCTTAGCCTAATGAGCCACCCAGGCTTCCCTAAACAGTTTACTTTTTTAAATTTTGTTTTCCACCAGAATATAAACTCCACAAGGGCATGCTTGGGGCTGTTGCATTCCCTGGTCCCTAGAACAGTGCCTGCTGTGGAGTAGACACTTAATAACCATTGGATGGATGAATGAATGGCCGTCTCCAATAAGCGATGGTCCCTGGACCCCAGGACTGGGGGAACAGTTGTGTGCAGAGCTACCCCTTGTTCCTCAGATGTCGCTCCATCATTTATCTCCTGGTTCATTGCTCTATTTATTTTTCATGGAGGCTGAGCTGTGAGCCCATTCTAAGCACCTTTCATGTCTTTCCACACCTGTCTCCCCACTGGCCCTATGGGAGGTGCTAGGACTTAGGTTTGTTTTAGAGGAAGAGACCCAAATAAACTGAGTCGCCTGGTCTGACCCAAGACCTAAACTCCAGTCTCTGAGTCCCTTCCACTCGCTGCCCCCCCCCTCCGGGCCCCCAGGCCCAGCCCCCTCCCACCAGCCCTAGGGCCAGTCTCCCCCAGTTTCAGGAAATTGACCCACCCTCCATCTCTCCCAGAGAACAAACAGCCTCGCTCTCAACCTCCCTACCCACCCCCTTCTGCCCCTCCCCCGCCAGGC
The DNA here is from genome assembly GCF_048164855.1 of Canis lupus baileyi. NCBI lineage: Eukaryota > Metazoa > Chordata > Mammalia > Carnivora > Canidae > Canis > Canis lupus. The sequence goes on along the minus strand of NC_132838.1, from coordinate 103,154,080 downwards.
ACCTGGCGGGTTCTCAGACCCACCCTCCTTGGGTCACAGTGCCTGCTCTGGGGCAGGCAGGCCCATCCCCAGATCTGCACGGAAACACCTCACCCACCCTTCCTCTGGGCTTCCCCACAGCCCATTCAGGGCAGCCTTGAGTTTGTGACACCTCCCCAGCCAGACTCAGGCTCAGGATGACCCCATCCACCCACGCTGGAGTTTGGCCACCCTCTTGTTTGCTATTGCCATAGTTGTCACCGTGACAGTCCTGGTAGCCAGTCTCCAGCCTGACATGCTCTGGCCAGACACAACCCTACAGGCCTCACCTGCCAGCCTCCCCAAGGTATTCCTTCTGCCCAGAACCCTCTCTGCATTCCTGACTCATTCTTGAAATTCAGGTCAAAGCTCAGATGCCACCTCCTCACTGAGGCCAGCCCTGACTACCTCTCTGAAGTGACTATACCTGCTTGCCCTCAGTAGCCCCATCTCTTCACCTTGGTTTTATGTCCTCCATGGCACCACAAGTCTTCCTCATGGATGTGCTTACCAGTTTACCTTCTGTCTCCCACCACACCCGCCAGGGCAACAATAACACAAGGGCAGGGCTTTTGTCTGTCCAGTGCTCAGAACGTGCTTGGAACAAAGTCGGCATGTATTTGCTACTATGTGACTTTGGGACTTTGCAAATGCTACTATCAATGCTTAGACTGTCATCCCTTGCTGCATTGTCCTTGGGAAACTCCTATTTATCCTTCAGAACCCTCTCCAGTTATCACTCAACTGGATATCCAATTAGATTTCCCCAACTGGGGGAATCTGGGTGGCTCAGTGGTTGAGCGTCTGCCTTTGGCTCAGGTTGTGATCCCAAGGTCTTAGGATCAAGTCCTGCATCGGGCTCCCCACGGGGAGCCTGCTTCTCCCTCTGCCTATGTCTCTGCTTCTCTGTGTCTCTCATGAATAAATAATTTTTTTAATCTTAAAAAAAGGACTTCCCCAATTTTTTTTAAGATTTTACTTATTCATGAGAGACACACAGAGAGAGAGAGAGTCAGAGACATAGGCAGAGAGAGAAGCAGGCTCCATGCAGGGAGCCCGATGTGGGACCTGATCCCAGGACTCTAGGATCTGAGCCGAAGGCAGACACTTGACTGCTGAGCCACTCAGGCATCCCAACTTCCCCAATTAGACTCTCTTCTTGAGGGCAAAGAGTGGGACACACATGGGGTCTCAGGAACCATTACTTGAATGACTAAGTTAATTAACACAGATGTAAATAAGTATATCTTCCTGAGACCCAGCTCCCACCTTATTTATATCTGCCCCCCAAACTGCCATATCTCCTATTTCCTGTGCCTGTGACTGTCCACCCCCTAAGCCCCATCCTAGGAATTCATCAGCAAACCCTACAACTGGGGAGTCGGGCTGAGCTGTGTGTTTGGCAAGGAGGAGAAGGAAAGAGGTGGGGTGCTTTTAGAGATGATATATGGGGAATCTGAGCTGATCAGGCTCCAGTGGGGAATTGTGTGTGCTGCTGGGGCTCCTCCAACCCAGAGAATAAACAATCCAATCGCCAATGACAAAGCTATCCGAGTTTTGGGACAGAAGCAGACTCAGACCCACAGAGTCCTAAAGCTCACTTAATGAAAGGCACTGACTATGTTGGCAGACAAGGGGTTGAAAAGGATTCTCAGGTGGCTGGTTGCCCTGGTGAGTCTCCAAGACCAGGGTTCACTGCCTCCACCCGGGATGTACTGAGTCACGCTGTACAGGGGTGGGAGCCTCCACTGGTATTTGGGAGCCACTTGCTATGGTTTGAAGAAAGGGAGGGCCTCCTTTGTGGCCAGAGAAGGAGGAAGGAGGCCGTGGGCCTAGAACTAGGGCGGAGGCTCTGGTTTCGATCTCACCTTCTCACCTGCTGCTTCAGACCTCAGAGCACCTGAAGGCAGGGACTAGGGCACCTGTCCCTGGGCCCTGCCCTCCTCCCTCAGACTCTGCAGATCCTGGTCCACCAGCACCTCCTCCCTCAGACCCTGGAGTCCTGGCCCCCAGCACCTCCTCCCTCAGACCTGGGAGTCCAGGTCCCTGACTCCTATGGAACGCCTATATGAGGACATTTGCACATGAAGAAGGGGCCTGGTCTTTGTCAGATCTGCATTTGTGTCACCTGGCCCAGGTCCACTGTGACCTTGGGCTAGTGGCCTCCCCACTCTGAGCCTCTGTCTTCTGTGCCCGTGGACACCAATCCCAGCACTGCCTGCCTCACAGAGAGTAAGGGGTCTGCTCCTCTCTGCAGACCCCAACCCAGGCAGGACCAAGCTCAGAAGGTACTTGTGGCACGGATGGGATAAGGACCCAGCGTGGCAGAAGTTGGACCCTCATGCCTCTCCCTACAGCTCCCTGGAGAACCACCTGGGATGTGCCCAGCAGTACATGGCCTGGCCAGCTGCCCCTCCCCTCCGAGGCTCAGGCAGTTATGTGGCCTGGAACACTCCTCCCTCTCCTTCAGGCCACCTCGGGCTGCCAAACTTGCTGGTCTGGTTCAGCTCCAGCTGCCCCTCCTCCTCCAGGAAGCCTGCCCTGACCTCAGCAGCACCCCCTGGGCTTCTGCAGCACCCTTTGCATCCCCCATCACACCACACTATGTACGGAAGGAAAGCCCACCATCTCCACTGCTGTTGCTAACACTCAACCTAGCATCTCCTCATTGCCAGGAACTGTGCAGAGAGCTCTCCATAACGTCATTTAATCCTCCCAATGTTGTGATCCCATTTTACAGCTGGGGACTGGGGCACAGAAAGGTTCAGTGATTTGCCTAGGGTCACACTGCTAGAAAGGGGCACAGTCAGGAGGTAGCAGTGTAGGGAAGCTCCAAAGGATGTGCGGTCAGTCGTATGGCCTGGGTTCATCCATCCCCACCATGTATCAGCCAAGTGATTGTAGGCAAATTCCTTAACATGTACTTCTCCCCTTCCTCGTGTGTAAAGGGGGATAATGGAATCCATTTCATAGGATGCTGTGAGGATTAGATGTGCGCACAGACAAGCAGCGTGTACTCAGAAGAAGGCAGAAGCACACCCACAGTAGGTATTGAGTAATGAGTATTATCAACACTGTTTAATGGCAGTCAGAACCTGAACCCACACCCACCTGGGCTCTCTGCCATCACACCACACCATATGATCGTCTCTCTTTCCCTCTACTCTTTCATCCCTGTCAGCCCAGGACAAAGGTGTGCTTTCTCTGGTTTCCAGCCTCCTTCGGCATAGACTATGGGGTTAACGTGTGGTGAACAAAACAATGGAGCATAATACATATGAATGCACCAAGGGCAAATATCATTCCAGCACTTACTGTAATGTGCAGCAGAGTGCAGGGCTGAACGCACAGATGTCTTTGTCTTTCGTGAAACTTACATTCTAGCAGGGGAGACATAAAATAATCAAAATGAACAGGTAATACAGTATGTTTAAAGGTGGTAAACGTTCTGAAGGATAATTAAGGAGCAGGGAGAGACTATGAGGAGCGGGAGGATAAGAGGAGGTGTGATTTTAAATAGAGCGGTCAGCCAGGCCTCTCAGAGAAGGAATCCAAGCAAAGGCCGGAAGGAGGTGAGGGAACAGTCCAGGAGGATGTCTGAGGGAATAAGCATTCCAGGCAGAGGGAATAGCAAGTGCAAAGACCCTGAGGCAGGATGGGCTTTGAGGAGCAGCAAGTAGGGGGTGCACTGAAATGGGGTGATGGAGGCAGAGAGGAGGTTAGAGTAGTGTCCCTTAAGGCCTTGCAGAGAAATGGGAAGCCCCTGAAGAAACGGAAGCAGGGAGCTGACCCAGGTTTGTTCGGCCTCCCTGCACTGAGAGGGAAGGAAGGGAGCAGGGGCCAGCTAGGAGGCTCTACAGGTTCAGGTATGAGCAGATGAGGCCAGGAAGCAGATGGAGATTATCGATAAAGCGAAAGGCTGAAAGGGGCATGTCCACCCCTCCTCTGGCTCTCTCAGGTCAAGGCCGAGCTTGGGGTCTGTGGGCTGTGCTCATCCACTCCCTCCCTGCAACCGTAACCTCAGGCAAATCTCTTCACCCCCATGGGGCTCAGTTTCTTCATCTGTCAAACAGAGACCCCCAACACTCACCTGGCTGGGTTTCGGGAAGAAATGGCATGTATAATGTGGTCAGCAAGGACCAGGGCACAGGGGAAGTTCTCGAAAGAAGATGCCAAGCCTGAGGAGCTCGTTAACATGTGAGAAGTGCTTGGAGCTGTGTGGGGCTCCATCATCAGAGGGGTTTACTGGGGGGAATTTCCAGAGGAAGAGGCAAGGGCAGGGGTAGAGGCAGGAACAACGGATGGGAGGTGTGCACAGGGAGGGACAGACCCTGGCCCCGGAGACAGAAAGGCAGGCCTGGGGGATCAAATCCTACCCTTTCCACATTGACCACTGCCTCTTAAACGGCAAACAGGTACAAGTCAAACCTCTGACCAGAGGTTTAAGTCCTTGGAAGAGGCATAAGTCCACTTGGAAGAGGGTATTTGATATAAACATCGGGGTGCAGGTGTCCCAGCGTTTCATTGCTTCTGTATCTTTGGGGTAAATCCCCAACAGTGCAATTGCTGGGTCGTAGGGCAGGTCTATTTTTAACTCTTTGAGAAAGGGAGACAGAACATGAAGACTCCTAACTCTGGGAAACGAACTAGGGGTGGTGGAAGGGGAGGGGGGGGTGGGGGTGAATGGGTGACGGGCACTGAGGGGGGCACTTGATGGGATGAGCACTGGGTGTTATTCTGTATGTTGGCAAATTGAACACTAATAAAAAATAAATTTATTATTAAAAAAAAAGAAATCAGAGTTGGGCAGCCCGGGTGGCTCAGCAGTTAAAAAAAAAAAAAAAAAAAGGAAGAGGGTATCTGAGGCAGAGCTGTCGGCGCTGAGAACAAGTGTGACATCAGATTACTTGTCCTTGAGCTGATGTTGTTATGACAGAGACAGTCACAGTTTGTGGCTCCCCCGCACCCCAGCCCGGATGTCTGTGCCAGCCCCGCCCAGGGCCACCGCTGCTGGGCTGTGCCAGGTGAGTGCTCAGGTATGCGGAGGCAGAGGCGGGGTGGCCTGGAGGGAGCAGGAAGGAGGGGCCGGCATTCCGCATTCTGGACTCAGGGGACAGCAGAGAGCTGGGCCTCTCCGTGCCACCGCCACCAGACAGAGCCTGACGGTGGCAGGTGAGGAAGGGGCTAGCCAGGAGGGGCTGGAGGTCCGGAGTCCCAAGGAGCAGGCGGCCAGGACTCTGGGGTCCAGACACCAGGAAGGCTGGCAGACATAAACCCTTGAGTCCTGAAGAGGTAAGGGCTGGGAGATTGGCCCCATACTGAGGTCACAGTGTCTGAGGAATTGGATGAATGACTCTCTGAGGGGACTTGGAGTCTTTGGGTCCAGAAGCTCTGAGCCTGAATTCCTGGGCCCTAGAGGAGATGAGGCTGGGACACAGGATCACTGGAGAGAGGAAGCAAAGTGGGGTACACATAGATTAGGGAGTCAAATGCATTGATCCCTGAGAGATTTGGGGGGGCAGCATACTAGGTGAGGGAAGAGGGGCTGGGGGGCCAGACTCCTGGGTCTGAGGGAGGAGGGGCTGGGGTCTGGACTCCTAGGTCTGAGGGAGGAGGGGCTAGGGGCCTGGACTCCACAGTCTGAGGGAGAAGGGGCTGGGGGTCTGGACTACTGGTCAGAGGGAGGAGGGGCTGGGGGCCTGGATTCCTAGGTCTGAGGGAGGAAAGGGCTGGGGTCTGGACTCCTGGTCAGAGGGAGGAGGAGCAGGGGCCAAAATCACAGATACCTCAGGCCAGGTCAGTCCCTCACCTCTTTGATGGTTTCCAGGGCACCTCCAGGTGGCAGGAGCTCCCATTCTCCACACCATGAGCACTAGCACCGGGTAAGTGTCCCTTGTCCCCTCCCCCCCCAGGCTGCCCTGTCACCTCTGCCAGCCTCGTCCCTGCACCCACAACTGACATTTACAGCAGCCCAGGTCTGGACACTGAGAAGGAAGCCTGAGCTGCTCCTTCCCTGCCGGTCTATGCTGGAGCTACTGCTCCAGTGCAAGACACCTGGGTCCAAACCCAGACACTAACACTCAGGGTGGTGTGACTCTAACCAACAACCTGAGCCTGAGCCCCTCCTCTGTGAAAGAGGGACAATAAAAAAAAAATAAAAAAAAAAAAAGAGGGACAATATGAGAGCCTGACAGGTTAATGAAGGTACAAGGCTTATCTGACTCACAGCAGGTACTCCACTCACAGGAACTGCCACTGCGGCTGTTAGCGTGTTATTAAATATTGACTCTTTGCAGGCAAATCTGGGCTGCTTTATTTTTTTTAAGATTTATCAATCTCAGAGAGAAAAAGCAAGAGCACGGGGGAAAGAGGCAGAGGGAGAGAGTATTTTAAGCAGACTCCACACTGAGCCTGGAGCCCTATGTGGGGCTCGATCTCATGACCCTGAGATCATGACCTGAACCAAAACCAGGAGTCCTATGCTTAACCAGCTGCACCACCCAGGTGCCTCTGGGCTGTTTCTAATAAAGTTCAAGTCTCCTGGGGTGAGCAAGGAGAAGCCCAAACAGAGGCCCCTGTGAATAGCTGCATGTAAGTTCCCCAGCACAGCAGTAATCAAACTGTGTGGAGATCTGACTGGCAGGAGAAGGATGAGGAGCAGAGATTTGATTCAAAGTATTTCTTGTCCCTCATCCCTGATCCTACCTGAGCTCTGAATTTCCATCATTTCTGTGGAATTCTTGGAGAAGTTGACTTAGAAGGAGAGGCCAGGAGCAGGAGATGGAGAAGGATTTGGCTGGGAAGAGCCTGGCCCATGGGAGTAGGAGGGGGAGATAAGTCTCTGTCTACACCAAATACTAATGCTGTTGTAAAAAACCCCATTTACTGAGTACCTACTGTGTGCTACCCTTTGCATCGTAGCACTGACAGTTAAGTTATTGAGGCTGTGAACCCTCTCAACTCTCCATGAATCCACCAACAGCTCTACCAGATGGAGGCTATTGGATAATTAACCCCTATCTCAGAGAAAAGGAAACCAAGGCGGGAGATATTCAGTCTCCTCCCCAGGGTCTTATGGCAAGACAGTATTGACAGAGGATGCCAAGCCAGGTCTGTGGGCGGAGGGGCTCCCAATACTGGAACCACACACTCTACCACCACCCGGTACCAGAGTTACCTGTGTGAAAATCCAGCTCTGGACCGGCCCTCCTCTGCTCAGAACCCTCCATGGTTCCCCACTGCCCTTACGATGAAGTCTTTGCTGCTCTGCTTGGCACTCAAGATCCCCATGATCTCCCAATTCCCAAGGTCTCTTTCATTCTTTTTTCCTTATCCAGCCCAGAGGCTGCCCCCAAACCAAGTGCCAAGTCAATCTATGGTGAGTTTCAGAGCAAGAGAACTCCAGGCTGAAACTGGGTCTGAGGGAGGAGGGGGCTGAGGGCCTGCACCCCAGGGTCTGAGAGAGGAAGGGCTGGGGGCCTGGACTCTTGGGTCTGAGAGGGGAGGTCCCAGGACAAGGGGGAACCATGGTCCGGATTCCTAAGTCTGAGGGAGGAGGGGCTGGGGTCTGACTCCTGGGTCTGAGGCAGTAGGGGCTGAGTCTTCTGGATTATTCTCCTTCTCCCCCACAGAGCAGAGGAAACGTTATTCCACTGTGGTTATGGCAGATGTTTCGCAGTATCTAGTCAATGTGAGTTGGGGTCTGCGTGGCCACAGGGAGTCTTGTGGGAGGAAAGGCAGGCAGGCCTGGGAAGATGGAAGTGTTGAAAGCAGTTGGGTCTCCAAGCAGAAAGAAGCTAGGAAACTGAGTTTGGTCATATGCAAGATGGGTTTCTGCCTTTGCTCAGAAGTGGGTATTGAGTAGAAGTCAACTCCACTTGAATCCAAGTTTTCCTCCAGACCAGCTCTTGTGCTGGACAGTCAGGCCATGGGGACAATGTTACATATCCTCGTACGAGTACAGGTCAAAGGGTGCCAGGTGCTCTAATGGAGGCAGAGGTGCTTAGAAGGGACTAGATATAACCAATGCCTTCAAGGAGCCTCCAGTCGTGCTGGGAGGACAGGTCCCAGTGCTAGTCACTCCGATGAAAGCAAAACAAAGGAAACTCAGGGGCCCCATAGGTGGAGCAGGTGCCCCATAAGTGGAGCAGGTGATAAGGAAGGCTTTCCCAAGGAGGTGTGTTTAGTCTCGGGCTGGAAGGCTGATGCCAGGGGATGCTGAGCCCAGCTGACATTAATCTGGGACTCACTGCTTTCTCGGCACCGCCGTGCCAGCACCTGGTGACATTCTGCCTGGGTGAAGAGGATGGCGTGCACACTGTGGAGGATGCCTCCCGGAAGCTGGCCGTCATGGACAATCAGGGCCGCGTCTGGGCCCAAGAGATGCTGCTGCGCGTGTCTCCGGACCACGTCACGCTGCTTGACCCCATCTCCAAGGTGCCAGGGGACACGTGGGTGGAAAGCGCAGTTGGCCTGAGCGAGCAGGGGCATGGAGAGCTTGACCCTCCGGACGTCTAAGTGTGAATATTGGCCTCTGCATGTCCTTCCTTTGGGAACTTTGGCAAGAGATCTCCACCCCCATTTTGAGTATTATTAGTCTCCCCTATTAAACAGGGGTGTTAACCCCCTAACCTCGCAGGGTTGCCTGTGCAGTGCCAGCGTACAAGCTGTCACTGCTGTCACCATTTTAGTACCACTGGTTCCAGGCCTCAGTTTACCCGCCATCCCACCCTGCAGGAGGAGTTGGAGTCGTACCCGCTGGGGGCCATCGTGCGCTGCGACGTGGTGATGCTGCCAGGCCGGAGCCGCTCGCTGCTGCTGCTCGTGTGCCAGGAGCCTGAGCGCACGCAGCCGGATGTGCACTTCTTCCAGGGCTTGCGTCTGGGGGTGAGCGGGCCTGGTCAGGGGAGCCACCGGGGACAGGGCTGAGACCCTGTGGGTTCCCGGAGCGAAGCTAGAGCTAGGCGGGGCCTCTGGGGATGGGGGCGGGGCCTGGGGCAGAGGCGGGTCTGGTCACCGGAGGAGGCGGGGCCTGGAGAGAAGTTCGGGAAGGGAAAGGGGTTTTGAGGTCAGGACTGACCTGGTGGAGGGCGAGACTAAGGTCCCGGGCGGGACGTAACAGCACATGGGGCAGAGGGTCTGGGAGCAGCCACAACCAGAGGCGAGTATGGTCTAGGGGCAAGGCCACATCAGGACCCGGCCTCTGGGCATGGTCGAGGCCCAGGGCAGGGGCAGAAGTAGGGTGAGGGTGTGAGTTCAGAGAGTGGCGGTGCATGGGCACCGTGAGCCTGAGCGCTGGCTGGAGGGGTTCTGGCGCCCAGCCCAGAAATCGATCCTTGGGGGGACCGTGGCCAGAGGTAGGTGGGGAGTGGGGGCCTGGCCTGATGGCATGATTGGCAGGCGGAGCTGATCCGAGAAGACGTCCAGGGGGCTCTGCACGACTACCGGTCTGGCCGCGGGGAGCGCAGGCCCGCAGCGCTCAGGTAAGGGCGCTGGGCTGGAAGCAGGGGAGAAGAGAGGCTGGGTGGGGTGTCTGGGAGGCCAGCCTCCCCTCTCTGGGCCTCCGTCCCCTCTCCTTCGGACAGTGAGCTGATGCCCCTACCCTAGAACAGCACAAGTTTTGAAGCCCGCCAAACAGCCTGGTTCGAGTCCTGCCGTACCCCCAGACATCTGCACCCGATCTCCAAGACCACTTTTCCTAATTCTGGTCCTCGGTTTCTCCTCCTTCGGGCCTCAGTTTCCCTCTGGAGAGGTGTTCCCCTTCCCCATATCTCCGGTTTTTTCCTCCCCTGGGTCTGATTCCGCTGGGCCGCAGTGTCTCCGTTTTAAGACCGACTTTATCCCCTGCCCTGTCCCCCGTGGACTCAAGCTGTCTCCCTTTGTCCCACCACAGGGCCACGCAAGAGGAGTTGCAGCGCCACCCCTCACCGGCGGCCGAGACCCCTCCGCTGCAGCGCAGCCCTTCGGTCCGCGCCGTCATCAGCATAGGGGAGGCGGGCCGGGGGCGACCTCGGGCGGGGCCCATCCCCGAGGTGGAGGAGCCCCAGAGACCCGGGCAGGAAGGAACCTCAGGGAACGCCAACCCAGCCTCCCCGGACCTGGGCCCCCGGGGGCCGGACCTGGCCAGTCTGCAGGCGGAGCGGGACGTGGTGAGGGGGCGGGGCCAAGGCATGGAGGCGGGGCCGGCGGTGGGGAGTCCCAGCTTCAGGGGGTGGGGCCTGATGGGGTGTGGGAGTGTCAGACTTCTGGGGGTGTGGCTGGCGGTGACTGGAATATGAGGACCCGGCCCGCAGCAGAGGGAACGGCCTGGCCTGGGAGGATATCAGGGCCCTTGGCTGCGGGTTTTGGGGGTGATGCGGGGCCAGGACTCCACATCCCTGAGTCCCCCTGCTCTGACCCGTGCTCTGTCCTCCGGTTCTGTCCTCCGGCTCCGTCCCCCACACTGTCCCCCACACTGTCCCCCACGCTGTCCCTCGCCCTGACCCCCAGGACATCCTGAACCACGTGTTCGACGATGTGGAGAGTTTCGTCTCGAAGCTGCAGAAGTCAGCAGAGGCAGCCCGGGTGCTGGAGCACCGGGAGCGTGGCCGCAGGACCCGGCGCCGGGCAGCTGGGGGTGAGAGGCTCCCCAGGGGGATCCTGAACATCCAGTCCCTCCCAAATATCCTCGCTCTCCCTAGGGTCCCCCCACACACCCCCTTGCCAGCTCTGACTCCCCATCCCTGGGGACCTCACTGGGCCTCTGTCTGTCTGACTGGCGCTGTCTCTGTGTCCCCAACACTGCACCTGCGTCCCTTACCTGCAGAGGGTCTCCTGACCCTGCGGGCCAAGCCGCCTTCAGAGGCCGAGTACACTGACGTGCTTCAGAAAATCAAGTACGCCTTCAGCCTGCTGGTGAGAATGCGTGGGGTGCGGCCAGCGTGGGGCGGGGGCGTAGCAAGCCTGACCCGTCTTCCATGCACTCAGTAAGGCCAGCACCTCCCCGGCTCCACAGGCCAGACTGCGTGGAAACATCGCCAACCCTTCCTCCCCAGAGCTGCTGCATTTCCTGTTCGGACCTCTGCAATTGGTGAGCCACCCCTCCCTCAGCCCTCCGGTGGCCCCTGCAGTAGGAGGAATTGAGGTTTGACCTTGGGGGGCTTGATGGGGTGTCCACTCCTGCACCCCTGGCAGATTGTGGACACATCGGGCGGCCCCCGATTTGCAAGTGACGTGCAGCGGCCGCACCTGACGTCTGAGGCGGTGGCACTGCTGCGGGACAACCTCACCCCCCGTGAAAATGCCCTCTGGACCTCGCTGGGGGACTCATGGACCCGCCCGGGGTGAGGGGCTGGCAGGCAGGGAAGGGTAGCCACTGGGCTTAGCTAGAGGGTACAACCCCAAGCAATTGAAGAAGCTAGGGTGACTGCTAGGATGCCACTGGAGAGACGAGTAGACGGTGTGGAGGAGAGGTTTCAGACTGGAAAGAAAGGCTGGCCTTAGAAAAGGGGGTGCAGCCTAGGAAAAGACTGGCTGTGGATTGGGGAAGGGGGTGGAGATACGCTTGCAGGCTGCGAGCCTCCAGGGATATGAGCAGAGCCAGACTTAGCAGAAGGAGGCAGGATGGGTGTGGAAAAATCAGAGGTGATTCAGAGGCTGGACACAGCATTAGAGCAAAATCAGTATATTTACAAATATAGTTGATGTCAGGGTGGAACTTAGAGGGGCTTGGCAAAAAGCAGAGAGGCCAGAAGCACCTAGCCTAGGGGCTGGGGAAGTGAAGGTGGTACTGGGGCCTGGGGCAGACTGGCATCCCTGAGCCCTCGGCCCCTCGGCTGCAGACTGGAGCTGTCCCCCAAGGAGGGACCTCCATACAGCCCTGAGTTCTCCAGCGGCTGGGAGCCCCCTGCCACCGACCCACACGGCCGCGCCTGGGAGGACCCGGTAGAGAAACAGCTACAGCATGAGCGGCAACGCCAGCAGGTGAGGCTAGAGCTTCTCTTCCCCGGGAGGAACAAACTCCTCCCCCAGGTAACACAGTGGGGCTGGGACCAGGAAGTCTGGCCCTGCCTGAGCTGCTGCTGCTCTCATCTCCTGCAGCAAAGTGCCCCCCAGGTCGCTGTCAATGGGTGAGTGTCGGGGCCCCAGGTGGGACAGGTGGGGTCGAGGAGGGGATGCGTCCTGGGGGCTCCTGGCGCTGACTCCACTCCTTTTTTCTGTCTTTCCTTCTGGCTTCCCGGCTCTTCCCAGGTGGGTGAGGTGGTGACCAGTGAGGGCTGGGGGCTGGGAGAGGGGGGAGGGGGGAGGGGGGAGGGGGCAGGACCCAGACTTGGGGGTCTGAGGGAGGAAGGGGCTGGGAGTGGGTAAAGTCTGAGAGGCTGGGAGAAGGCAGTTTGAGTTCCCATGGCCAGGAAAGCTCCCTGTGTGGGTCTTTAAGAGGACAGAGCCCCAGAAGTTAGAGGGAAGAGACTGGGGGCTTGGGCATTTAGGTTTTGAGGTAGAGCTCAAAACCACCTAGGTAACTCTAGGTGGTACTTTGGGGACTGAGTTACCACCTAGGTAACTCTAGGTGGTACTTTGGGGACTTACTGAGCCTTCAAGAGCCAAGGGACAAGTTTCTGGGAAAGTTGGGAAGAGATAGTATTTCTGGGACCCTGAAAGAGGTAACGACTGGGGGCTGGACCCTTACTATCCCAAGGCTCTAAAGCAAACTATCTCAATTCCTGCTGAGTGTGATACTGATAGCCTTCAGAGATTAAAGGTTTGGGAAATGATGGCTTGAGACCTGGAATCCTGAGTTCATGACTCCAAAAAGCAATGGGGGCACTGACTCTTGGGATCCTGGGGAAGAAGGGGCATGGAAACACCAGGACACTAGGGTCCTTGAGCAAGTTGAGGGCAGATGTGAGGGAAGCTCCGTGGGGTAAGAGGAAAACAAAGCAGCCAAGCTAGAGGAACAGAAGGGGGGTCTGGGTGAGGGCCCCGGGAAGAGAGTCTCAGCAGGGACAGCATGCTGGGAGCTGCCAGCCCCACACAGGGGGCGCTGCGGCCCTGAAGAGCCCCCCTCTCCTTTGCACAGGTAGGCCTGATCCGGGCTGAGGTCCCTCTTATCAGGGGACCAGAGCCAAAATCTTGCTCCCCTTCCCTTCAGCTGCCTGGTCTTGCAGAACCCACCCTCCAAGCTTCTGATTCTTGGGCTTGACATCCCCAGCTTTTAACTTCCCTTCTCTGAGCCTCCAGTTCTTTGCAGAGACATTGAGAATAATAATAATCCCCTCTTGGAAGAGTTAGAAGTCTGAGGTTCTACAGGCGAGCAGTTAAGAGCTGCCATGGTAGAGCTCAGGTTCACATCCAGCGCCGGGCACCATAGACCAGATTACTCAGGACATGGTCTCTGGCGCCAGCCCGCCTGGGTCTCAGTCTGGCCATGCCTCTTTCTTGCTCTGTGAACTTTACGTCATCATGCCGTGTAATATCCCTGTTCTTCCACTTCCTCACCTGTAAAATAGAAAATAATAGATTCGGGAATGAATCAAGAAAGGACAGGAGTGGGGACGGGAGTCCAAACTCATGGTTATACCAAGGGTTGTGGCAAAAATCAGATTAGCCAATATGTGTAAGTCTTTGAATGGGGGCTGGCACCTACTACATGCTATATAAGGTAACTATACATTAACTGTTGTTTATGCTGTAACTATGGGTTTTCTAAGCCTGAGCCCAGTATACAGTAGATGCTCAATAAATAGCTGCCTCTGGCTATACGATCTGGAACAAGTGATTTTCTGTCTCTGAGCCTTATAAATGTTCTCATCTATAAGATGGAAGTGATGTTAGTACTCCTATCATGTGCTTAAAGCATGGTGCCAGGTACATAAGGAACAAAATGCATTCAAGTTGTTATTCTGATTTCATGTCTCTATTAACATTATTAACCTGGGCCCCCCTGCCTTGACCCCTGCTTTGCTCTAACTCCAGCTCACACCAGTACCCTACTGTCCAGAGCAGTGAGCCCGGCTGCCTCCTTATCCCCAACCCTCATTCTCCTCCACAGTCATCAACAGCCAGAGGCTGAGCCCCAGCAGGAGCCGGAGGGGAAGTGGGTACTGTGTAATTATGACTTCCAGGCCCGCAACAGCAGCGAGCTATCAGTCAAGCAGCGGGATGTGTTGGAGGTTAGAGGGGTGGAGGGCCAAGGGGCTACAGGGACCCAGCCCTAGCTGCAGACACAGGCTGTGAACCCTCCTCTCCCTCCCTCCCTCAGGTCCTGGATGACAGGCGCAAGTGGTGGAAGGTTCGAGACCAGCAAGGACAGGAAGGATATGTTCCCTATAATATCCTGACTCCCCACCCAGGGCTTCGGGGAAGCTGCAGCCAAAGCGCCTCCTGCAGCCTGGTGAGCCAGGACAGACTCCTGTCTTAGGGAAGGAGGGTGGTGAGAGTCAGGTGCCAAGGGCAAGGGCACTGACAGAGGGGGTAGGGGGGTGGGGGGCTCAGGAACTGACCTCTGGAAGGGGGAGGGGCGGGGACTCCATCCTCTCTCTAACCCCGGTGCTCCTCTGACTCCCCTACTAGGAGGATGACGCTCCTCCTCCCCCACCAGCAGCACCAGCCCCAGGACCGGGCTCCTCTCGGCCCCCCTGGGACAGTTGTGATATCCTCAACATGGACCCCAGAGAGAAGGGTGAGTGGTGGGGGCAGCCCCTTGAGGGAGCCGTCCTTGTCCAGTCAGGGGAACCAAGGCTCAAAGAGAGTAAATGGACTCCCCAGCCATCGTGAAGACGCTGGAGACGCTGGTGATCTGTTCGTCCTGAATCCGCGCTCCCTCCCGGTCCCTCCTCCCTCCGCCCCTGCAGAGAAATTCTCCCAGATGCTGTTTGTCAACGAGGAGCTGCAGGCGCGCTTAGCCCAGGGCCGCCCGGGCCCCAGCCGCGCAGCCCCGGGTCCCCGCGCCCCGGAGCCGCAGCTCAGCCCGCACTCGGACACCTCGGAGGTCCGCACCTGGCTGCAGGCCAAAGGATTCAGCTTGGGGTGCGTGCCGGCGGGCAGGGAGATGTGGATGTGGTCTGACTGGAACCTGGGGGACCCGGGCTGGCCTACAGAGAGGGTCTACCTGGTTGCAGTGCCTGGCACGTGTGTCCAGGCGGAGTCTTCGTGAGAAAGCAGGGCGCACACACCCCGCCTCCTCCCGTGGCGCACTGGGGGGCGGGGAGGGGGCGGGCGGGGGAGGGATTCCCGCGCCTTCCCCGGGAGCGCCAGAATGCGGCTCTGATTAGGCAGACGGTTAGGCAGCAGTGATGTAATTGGCTCGGGACCTGATGCGCCCCCACCCCACATCCCGCAGGACCGTGGAGGCGCTGGGCGTGCTGACTGGCGCGCAGCTTTTCTCGCTGCAGAAGGAGGAGCTGCGGGCGGTGAGCCCCGAGGAGGGGGCACGCGTGTACAGCCAGGTCACAGTGCAGCGAGCACTGCTGGAGGTGAGCCGGGCCTGGGCCTGGGAGGGCGCCCCGGGGCAGAGGCCAGACTTCTCATTTCCACCCGGCCCTCCAGGACAAAGAGAAAGTGTCAGAGTTGGAGGCGGTGATGGAGAAGCAAAAGAAGAAGGTGGAAGGTGACCTGGAAACAGAGGTTATTTGACCTCCCTGGCTACTTTGCTGGATGTTTCAAGGCAGCCTGTAGGAGAACGGACTCTGCGGACTGCTCCCGCCCACGGAAGTAGACCCCTCGCGAAGCTGCGGAAGTGTTCCGGCTCCGGTTTCCCCTGTCTCTGTAGAGTCTCCTGAGTGAGAGGACTGGCCGTGAGTGGGAGGAAGAGCCGCATGCGGGTGCCCTGTGCATTGTGATCCGCTGCCCAGTCTATAAACAGCTTCCTCAGTCTATACAGAGCCTCCTCTTAGCAGGCTTGTCAACTGCTGTCCCTTCTCTACTGGGCCACCAGGGAGCCCAGGAACCTGCCCCTCGCCCCGCTAGAGCCTCAGGAGGAAAAGGAGTCTATATGTCCCAACCTTTTTTGGTGTCTTTCCCTAAATCCTCCTCTCCTCCCCAGGGCCCCATCTCCAGCTTCCACCACCCTACCCCACCCCACCCCCCAGCCAGCAGTCTGTCTTCCAGTCCATTCCAGTCTCCTTCCCTGGCTCCCCACGGCCCCCAGAGCCCCAATCTCCTCCCCTCCCCCAACTCCATGCAAACCCCCCCAAACCCCCTCAACCACTGGGATTTTGATGTTTTCTGCTGGCTGGAACGGTGACTTTCTACCTGGCAAAGCCTACCCTCATCCCCTACCAGCTGCCAGGAGTCCAACCACAAAGAAGTAGCTGCCCCCTGAATGTGCCACAGGCTTCCTAGCCATTCCTCTCCTGCCAGGTGCCTGCCTAAAGGAAGTTTCCCAGCTAGAGAACAGCCAGCTCCTTTTCCCATTGTCCAGAGAGGGAGCGAGGCTGGTTCAGGACTGGTTTCTCTAGATCTTGCCCTCAGACTGGATGCCACCTGACCACAGGAAGAAGGCCCTTTTACTATCTATGTAAGCCACCCCATGATGCTCTCCACCATCAGATGAGATCAGCCCGCCATGGGCAGGCCGGAGTTCTGACTCAGCCCCCTGTGCCCCCTCATACCTCTCCTGCCTCCCCATGACCTCCTCATGACCCACCAATTAAAGTCTAGGCTCCAAGCTTGAAGGCAGGCCCAAGCCCTACTGCACCACAGTCCAGCCTGTCAGGACGTGCAGGCTACTGTCCCCTCCAATATTCCCAGAATCTCAGTCTCACCATTGCGAGCTGCCATCACTTCTTGCTGAGATGATGGCAGCTGGCCTCGCCCTTCCTGTCCTGCACTGTCCTCCCTGGACTGCTGTCAATGCAGCAGCCAAAGGGACCCGTTAAGACCCAGGACCCACCTCACCATTCAAGTCCTTACAGCTGGCTGTCACCTCTCCAGCCTCATCCCCGCTCTCTCTCTGGCCTCACAAGCTTCTCCCTGCGCCTCCACACTTCAGGTACCCCTCTGCCCTATGGACCTCATCCCTGCTATTCTTATCATCCAGAAAACTCTCCCCTTAAACACTTCCATGGCTCATTCCATGACACCTGCCAGTATCAGCCTGTGCCAGCTTCCCCAGCAGGGCTGACTCTGACCAGCCTGTACAGACTACACCCAGGGTCAGGCTCCCAGCTCCCGCTGCAGCGCCTCCTGCCGTTTCTCCACACCACCACCACCTGACACCTTTCATGGCAGCATGCCAAGGGCCTCTCCTCAAACATATCAGATCTTTACCATTCCCTTTACTACTTATCACCACCAGGTAGGGCGGGGCCTGAAAGGAGAACATGACCAGGAATGAAAGAATGCCCCATCCTCCTCCTCAGCCCCAGCCACCTGTTATTATGCTGGACTCAACCACTCCTACTATCACATTCCTATTTTTCCAGAAAAATCAAAAATTCTAAGGTTTTTAATATGCATTACCCCAAATTTTCAATGCTGCCAATTGGCTCAAAGTTGTTGCAAAAGCACTGATGTAAGACACCAGCTCCCAGCCTGACACAAACCCTGCCCTGCACTAGGCTACCTGGAGACCATGTCAGCACTGGTTTGGGGCCACAGCTCCAGCTAGCCACTCATCCTGAAACCTGGACCCACCCAGTGAGCACGCACCTACCCACCCCTCAGCACCACCCACCTGAGCCTACAGTGTGGCCACTGAGGAGTGCAGATGAGCACAGAAGCACAGCCCCACCTCCAGTCGGGGACACAGTCACTGAGTGGCAACTTCACGACTTTTATTTGTGGTGCCTGTGCTTTGTCTCGAAAATATCTTCTCCCCCTGCCCCTGACAGTGGGCAAGAAGGGGGCAGCAAAAAATAGAGACATCCCTCCCTATTGCACACAGATGGCCCAGGCTGGCGGGACTCTTGGCACATTCTCGGATCCCTGTTCAGGAACGGGAGGGGTGACTGGGGTGGCATCACACGTGAGTGGGGGACCTCCGGTGGCCACTCTGGCCCTGGCTACTGGTCCTGGCACTTCCTGGTCCTCGGTTCCTCTCTGGTCCCACCTCCAGCCCCAGGGTGCTCTCACCAATGTCCCCCTACCTGGCTTGGCCTCTCGCCTCCATCCTGGCCTTAGGGGGGCCCCCCTTGGCTCCTGGGACTCTGTACTCCCCTCAGTCTGGAGGCCCAGAAGGGAGGCTATGGCTTCTCAGAGACCCCCTGGGAGCCCTGTCACTCGTGCTCACACAGGGGAAGGGATGCGTGTGGCAGAAGCAGCTGTATAAATACGGGTACAGGGAAGGTTCTCCTCCAGAGTCACTTAGAGAGTTTGCTGATAACACGGATCAGGGCTGCGTTCTCATCCTTGAGCCTCTGGTTGTCAGCCCGGAGGTCGGACAGGGCCTGTGGGATGGGATGGGTCACAGCAGGGTGGCCCTGGGCCAGTGGAACCCACTGTGCACAGCACCCCCTAATTCCTCACCTTTAGCTCCTCCTCAAGCTCAGCTGCCTTTCTCTCCAGGGCCCTGCGCTCCTGGAATAAATAGGAGAGGTGAAGCCCAGGGTCTGGGGTTCAGGGAGGGCCAGCGGTCAAAATAGGATGAGAAGGGTAGGGGGTCACCGTGCCCTCCTTCAGACCCACATGGGTTTGTAAGGCTGGTGACACATCTGGCCCCCACCCCAGCTGCCTCCACTCACGAATCTCTCCAGCTCCAGAAGGGCCGGTCTCTCTGCAAAGCGCTCCTGCCTCTGGTGAGAACAGAGAAAGCACAAGGCTCAGACATCCCAACCACAAAGACCAGGGGGGAAATCAGCATGGGAGAGGGACAGCAGTCCAGGCTCCTGGAGGGCTGGGTCCCTCATCATCAGCCCTGATCCCAAGGGTCCCAGCCCTGCCCCCGCAGCCCGCCTCCCCCATCCCCCCTTGCTCTTGCTCCCCTGGGCATCCCTCATCATTCAGCCCCACCCCGCCACCCTGCCCACCTCCAAGACCTCAGCACCTCACCTGCGTGGCTCGCTCTAGCTCCACCTTGAGCTGTGCCAGGCGCAGCGTAGTCTCAGTCAGAGCCTCACGAAGCCTCTCATTCTCACTGCGCAGCTCTGAGTACAGCTGAAGGACCAGCAGGAGGGGGACAGGGTCAGGCCTGCCAGTCCCACACAGCTCAGCGAGGCCACTGAATAGCAGGGTGCAGGGAGGTGGCAGGCTAAGCCACAGAGAAAGGGCGGTAGGGCAGGTGGACAGAGGCTGACAGTTGGGGCAGGGGACTGCGAACCTTTCTGAAGCCTCCATCAGGCTCTTCCGATTCTGGCTCGGGGTCCTGCACCCTGCGAGGTGAGGGGCCGCCCTCGGAAGTGCTGGGTGGAGGCGGGCAGGGCATCAATGGGGCTCCCTGCGGCCCTACAGACAAACC
Source organism: Canis lupus baileyi (assembly GCF_048164855.1). Taxonomy (NCBI): domain Eukaryota; kingdom Metazoa; phylum Chordata; class Mammalia; order Carnivora; family Canidae; genus Canis; species Canis lupus. The sequence continues at coordinate 103,134,690 of NC_132838.1, read as the reverse complement.
CAAACCCTTCCCTGCCCACCCTGTACCTGGACTCTGGGCTGCGGTCGGCCGGCTCCGCCTCCTCCCCCTGCGGGCGGAGGTGGGGTTCAGCCTGATGCCGGGAGGGGAGTCTGGCCCACCACCCTGCCGTCAAGGCCCACCCATAGCCCAGCTCACCCCGCCTGGGCCTTCCCACTCACCTCTGCAGGCCCCCTCCACTCCTTGCCGAATTTGCGGTGCTCCCTGGCGGCCTGTGGTCCCTGACCCTGCCCATCAGGCACCTCTGCTGGGGGGAGGGGCAGGAATCAGCCCCGAAACCTGTGGAGGGGCCCCTCCCTGCCCTGTCAGGGTCCCTAGCCTGACCCCCCAAGAAAACAGCACAGCAGGATAGATGGGGAGGGGAGCGGGCAGGAGCCACCTCCCAGACACCAGACCTCACCTCTCCGGGCAGGGCCTTCAGAATTCTCCACCCCAGGGATGCGGGGACGACGAGATGGGTCCTAGGGGACAGGGGCAAGGAGGTCAGAATGGTCAGAGGACATGGGGTCTTATACCACCCACTACCTGCTCATCTGACCCCTCTCACCAGGCTCTGCAGGCATGACTTCTCTGGCTCTGGGGCCTTCCCTGCTACCTTCTCGGCTTCCTTCAGGTCAGTCAGAGTCACACCCTGGCAGAGTGGGAGCAGTCAGGGGTCCTCGAGCTCAGGGCTAGCCCCTTAGGTCCCAAGTCCAGGCCCCCAGGTCCTCCTCCCTTAGACCAGGGAGTCCTGGTCCCCAGCCCCTCCTTCCCAGGACCCACAAGAATTCAGGCCCCCAACCCCCTTTCCCAGGACCCAGGAGCCCAGTGCCCCAGCCCACCCCCACACCTGTGTGGACCTCCGAGACTGGCGCATGAGGCGGGAGCGAGCTTTCCTCTGGGATTCAGACTCCTCATCCCGCACAGGCATCTGATAGGACCTGAGTGAAAGGTCCCAACTTCAGGGAGGGTTCCTTTGCAGCCCGTTCCTGTCCCACCCACGCTGACACCCTTCAGGGAAGGTAAGTTCTGTCAGAGGACTTCCAACTCACAGCAACCCTGGGACAAACCCCGTAGGGAGCCCGAGACCCTGGGGACACAGCCCTGGGCCAGCTAGGTTTTCCCAGCGGGCGCGAAAGAGGCTTCCCACCCCCTGCCTCTTCACCTCCGCCTATCCTGGGAATCAGCTGGGGGCGCTATGGAGGCTACAGGGACATTTGGCTTCACTGGGGATTCAGACTCCGGAATCCTGGAGGGAGGAGTGGAGTGATCCAGAGGAGGACGCCTGGAGATCTCAAACCTGTGTGAATTCATTCATCCAGCAAATATTATTACTTAAGCTTGAGTTACATGGCAGGTGCTAGAGATACAGACAGCAGTGAGCAAAAGATGAAAATCATCTCTGCCCCAATGAGTCAAACATGAACAGAAAAGAGGCAGAACAAACAATAAGCATAAAAAACCCTCATATGTCATCTCAGACCCTCATCATGTCATGCCAGAAGGCCAAAGTACTTTGAAGCAAGGAAACAGAAGGGGTGGGAGGTGGGAGAGTATGTGTGTGCAGACACTGCAGTAGCATGAGCAGGTGGTCAGAGCGGGCCTCACAAGGACCTGAGCAGGGAGTGGAAGCAAGCTGGGGAGTTGCAGAGCAAAGGCCCTGGGGCAGGAGTCAGAAAGGGATGGGGTGAGAGACACAGACAACAGGAGGTCATGTCACTGTGACCCTGGAAGCTTAACTCTGAGCTTTTACTTGATGTACCAGAGGACAACTGAGGCAAAGAGCAGCCAAGGGCAGAGATCCCAGAGAGCAAAGGGACTTGCTCAGGATCATACAGCCCCTACCCCGACAGGCCCAGGCCCTTCCTTGGCACTCACAGGGCAGAGGATTCCAGCACCTTACGGGAGGGTGTAGGCGTGATTCTGGCAAGACGGGGCTCCTTGGCCTGTGTAAAGAGAGAACGGAGAGAACATTCTCCTCGAACAGGCAGGGCTCGGTCCCCTGCCCCTCACTCCACTCACCTGAATGGAGGTCCCTTCCAGCCAAGAGGAGGAAGCTGAGCGCTGTAGCCCCACCCCAGGGGTGCCCTCAGCCTCCCGTCTGTCTGTGGGACCCAGGGTACTAGAGCTCCCCATCTTCTGGAGGCCAAAGCGCCTGGCGAAGGGAGCCTCCTCTGAGGGCTGTGGAAGAGCAAGGTCTTGGCTATAGAGAAAAGATCCTTCCAGAGGCTTCCTGTGTTACCCCAGAAGGACCACAAAAACCACAATTCCCACCAACCTCTGGAGGGTGGAGCCAGAAAAAAACAGTCAATGGCTCTGGAGACTCTAGAAACTAACCTTGACCCTACATGCCCTGAGAAGAGGGTTGCACAGTTGATGGTATCAACTCCCCCTCCCAAAACAGCATGACCATCCAGAACATCCAGACTCACCTTGGGGCTCTGAGGGCTAGAGGGTGGCGGGGAAGACACTCCATTGAGAGTTCTGGATTCTGGAAAGGGTGGCTTGGTGTAAGAAAATGGAGATGCCAGCTGCCTCTCAGAACCAGCCCCTCCTCCCTCAGACCAGGAGTCCAGGCCCCAGCCCCTCCTCCCTCTGACTCAGAAATCCAGGCCCCCTAGCCCCTCCCCCCTCAGACCCAGGAGTCCAGGCCCCAAGCCCCTCCTTCCTCCCTCAGACCCTGGAGTCCAGGCTCCAGCTTTCTCTTCCTAGATTCAGAAACCCAGACCCTGGCCCCTCACCTGTGAGGCCTTCTTCTCCCTCATCCTCATCCTGTATCGGCGGCCCCCCTGTACCCCCAGGCCGGCGTTCCTTGGACAGGTCCTGAAGGGAGATCTTTTCTCGGCTGCTCAGACGACACACAGAGCTCCTGGTGGGAGGGGGAGGGTATTGGGGTCCAAGTCCTGGGGGACTCCAACCCACCCACCCAGGCACCTACCCACTACCTTCGGTGTTTGCTGCTGGAAGGCACCTGGGGCTCCTGGCTCTTGCTCTGGGAGGCCTCCTTCTGGTTCCGCAGCTGCAAAGGGGGAAAGCAGGCTGCTGGGAGGGCCCCACAGCCCCAGTATCCAGGGCCAGTGTGCAGGGCTATGCTGCATGGCTGTGCTGGTCTGAGCTCAAGGATGCTCCAAGGGTGGGCATGGAGGGTCTGTGGGCTCATCCGAGTGTCTTGCAGATGCTGTGCAGCATCTGGGTCCCTTGAGTTCTCACAGCCACCTCCTGGCTTCCCCACCTCCAGTCTCATCCCCAGAAGGATCTCTCTACTTCCCAGGGTGCCCTGCTTAACAGGGACACTGGCATAGTGCTCAGAACCAGGAGCCCCTGCCTCCTCTCTATGGCTCACTGGGCACTGGCCCAGCCTCCACACAACAGTTCCTGCCCCAGGACAGCCAGTCACCCCCGGCCCAACCAGCAAGCCCCATGTGCAGGAGGACTCTCCTCTAGGCTGGACACAGGCATACAGATTGTGCTCTCCCTCGCCAAGAGTTGACCCTGCCTCACCCTCTACAAACCCTGTGATGGCCCCATCATCTCCACTCTCAGCCTCATGCTACCCTCTGGCTGGCATTCAAGGCCCTTCAGGGCATACCCCTGTCCCAGGCCTCTCCTGCCTCATGCTCCCACCCACTAGCCTTGGCACATGCTGTTCCCTCAAATCTGAGCACATGCCCTGGATGTGAGAAGCTATCTACCAAGGCAGAACTATAACCAGCCTTTAAACAGAGGGGTCTGTGTCCAGGTAGATGGTATACCTGCCCCTGGCTGGAAGCTCCAGGCAGAGGGCCTGGCCCCCTGAAGATGCTGCTTGCTACCAACAGGGTTTACTATCTGCCAAGCAACATTCTAAATGTTCTTCTTGGGTAACAGATATATTCCTTGTAGAATAACATACACTCCACGTAATTCTTCATAAAGGTACACACACCATTACCCCATTTTACAGGTGAGGAAACAGAAGCCCAGAGGGGTTAAGTGACCAGCCCGAGCTCACACAGCAAATCCATGGCAGAGCTGGGATTCAGAGCCCAAAGTCCACACCAGTCATCCTTCACTCTGCATTTTTCCAGCAGCAGGCCCTGGCTCCGTGCTGGTTGACAGCATCCCAGGGCACCAGGGCAGATGAGGCCCAGCCTGAACCTGGGATGGATTAACCTCATCTGTATCCCAAGGTATGACTGGGCCCCAGACTCTGCCTCCTCCCTTAACTCTTCTTCCTGACTCCATTACCAGCTGGGGAGGAGCTAGGCCACCAGGGAGGCCTTCCTCAGCCTGCTGAAAGGAGGGAGGGAGCCCAAGACTCACATCCTCCTGCTTCCGGGCCAGTTCCTCCAACAGACTCAGCACCTCTTCATCAGCCAGGTCACAGGGACGTTGCCCCTGGTGGAGGGAGAAGAAGGGGAGGGGTGGAGCATGAAGGAGGTAAGGGAGGCCCTCCCCACCTTCACCTCCACCAGACCACCAGCAGCCCGGCCCTCACCGCGTGGGTCAGCGAATCCATGCCCCCACCGTGCTCAGCCAGCAGGCGGCAAGCATCCTCCACACCCCAGTGGGCCGCTGCGTGTAGGGGGGTCCAGCCATCCCCATCCCGGAGCTCCGGGTCGTAGCCAGCCTGAAGGAGCAGCCTGGGGACCAGGAAGGCTTAGAATCAAGAACCAAGATAGGGGTTCTGCACCGATGGCTGACATCAGCTGGCTGTGCTATGACCCAGACATGACAGCTCTGAAATGACCCCGGGCAGGTGGTGAAAAGCCACTGCGCAGAGACCCACCCATCAGGTGGCCGTCGGAACCTTGCTCCTTGTACCTGAAGGGGGTCAACTCTCTTGATTTTTCACCCCTGGGTGTGGGACAGACAGCCCCAGAGCCTATGAAAAGGTGGAGACCCCAGAAGGGGCAGCCTTGGGGGTGTTAGGGTTCTCAGAAACCACCAGCTTAGTATGGCAGTTCCCAGTCAAGGCGACACTGCCCACTGGAGGACACCTGGCAGTGTCTGGAGACATTTCTGGTTGTCACAACCTGGGAGTGGGTGCCAGGGATGCTACTGACATCCTACAGTGAGAAGGATGGCCCCACAGCAAAGACTGATCTAGTGGCCAGCCTGAGGAACCCTGACTTAGAAGACTCTATTAGATGGGATGCCTGGGTAGCTCAGTGGTTGAGCGACTGCCTTTGGATCAGGTCATGGTCCCTGGGTCCTGGGATGGAGTCCCGCATCACGCTTCCTGCAGGGAGCCTGCTTCTCCCTCTGCCTATATCTCTGCCTCTCTCTCTGTGTCTCTCATGAATAAATAAATAAAAATCTTAAAAAAAAAAAAGACCATTAGACCACAGGATTTGGGGGAAGGCAATCCTGCCCACAGCTTGCGGCTGCCTCTGGAGAATTGGCATCAGGCTCTGTGTCAGTGGAAAGAGCTAATACAAGGTGGGAGGATGGAGAGGAGATATTTAATAAGGAGGCTTTTCAAATGAAAGGGTCCCTGTGTGGTCCTGCTGACCTCACCACTCACCTTCTCGAGATCCCAAGCTCCCGCCACGTGCCCAGTGTGTGTGGCCACGGCGGGGGGTGGGGGGTGGGGGGGTGGTACCCCACAGCACATGCTGATCCCTCTGCCTGGGGTGGGAGTTCACGTGGTCACCAGCTGTCCCCAGGCCAGAGGTCCTGCAGGCCCTGCCCACCACCCTGTTTATATCCTTCTATCTGGAGGTTCTCAACCAGGGACAGCACTGGCCCCCCAGGGGCACCTGGCAATGCCCAGGCATGTTTGGTTGTCATGACTGTGGTGGGGGTGTTCCTGGCACCCAGTGTAGAGCCCCAGGATGCTGCTCAACATCTTAAGATGAACAGGGCACAGTGCACCCTGTTGTCATCCAGCCCTAGGTCATGAGCATGGAGGCTGGCAGGCCCTTCATGCACTCAGGGCCTCCAATGTGGCCTGCTTCTATGCTCACCTGGCTCCCCAGCAGACCTGCCCCATTTGCCCGTGTATCCCCAGTCCTAAAAGATGGCCTGGCATACAGTGGGTGCTCAGTAAGTCAGTCTTGAGTCAATGGCATCAAATAATTGCACACCTCTCATCTCTATGAGAACATCAGTTACACTGTCTTAAAAATGCAGTCAATGGATCTGGTTGTAAAGAGAAGCCATTCAGAGGGGCAGTAATGAAATGAGATTCAGAGATAATGTCTGCATCTGAAGCACTTGAGTTCTGGGGCAGGAAATGAGGCTGCCCCCAAATACGAACTCTCCACCTGTGTGTAACAGCACCGGCTCTCGGCTGGACACGCTGTCATGGGCCGAAGCAGAATGTCCCAGTCTCCCTGGCAGCTGTGAATGACCAGGTGAGTAACTGGGATGATGGTAATGCCAAGTAAATGCCAGGTGGTCTGCCAAATGAGATGTCAGCGTTAAGTGTATACGTCACTTCTGGATTGTTCTTCTAAAAGGACATCGACATTTGCTCTCTTTGCCCTTGCCTCCTTCCTGCTACCTGGGATACAGATGCAATTGCAGCTGGTCCATCAGCCACCTGAGACTCAGGGGTGGAAGCCACAGCCAGAAGAGAGCAGGGCTGGGTGCATGACTGGGCCCAACCATTTACAGTATCCCATCCCTCTTGCCACAGGGATTGGCTTCAGGATGGGCAGGTATCCAAGGCGGCCCAGTGAGGATCAGACCAGGTCTTTTGCTGCAAGTACAGAGGACATACTTCTATACTCTCACAGTAGGTAAGCAACTAGGACATGAGCCTGGAGCTATTAGGGGTCATCTTAAGTACCTCACAGGAAAACCTCCCTAAAAGCCCAACACAGAGGTGAGCAGAGATGAGGGATTCATCTCTACTCTACTTTCTGACTAAAAATAAAGTATAAATCACAAAGAGAGAGGAGGAGTAAGAACTGGAGCCAACCACCTCAATAGAAAGGGGTGAGGAGGGGCAACTGTGTGGCTCAGTGGTTGAGCATCTGCCTTCGGCTCAGGTCATGATTCCAGGGTCCTGGGATAGAGTCCCCCATCAGGCTCCCTGCACGGAGCCTACTTCTGCCTCTTCCTATGTCTCTGCCTCTCTCTCTCTGTGTCTCTCATGAATACATAAATAAAATCTTTTAAAAAAGGGGGGAGGGGGTGAGGCAGCCAAACACAGATGAGGCCCAGGTGAGGACAGTAGCAAGAGAACATGCGCTGTTTGAATACATGTAATGTAAAATACATATGTGCCAGATAACCTGGCTTTGAAATACAGAAATAAAGACTGCTAGAACTACAAGGATGAACAAGCAAAATTCATAAGCATAGTAGGAAATTTTAGGGGACACCTGACTGGTTCAATTGGTGGAGCATGTGACTCTTGATCTCAGAGTTGTAAATTTGAGCCCCATGCTGGGTGTAGAGATTACTTAAAAATAAAATCTTTTAAAAAAAAGGGACGCCTGGGTGGCTCAGTGGCTGAGCATCTGCCTTCAGCTCAGGTCATGATCCTGGGGTCCTGGGATTGAGTCCTGCATCGGGCTCCCTACAGGGAGCCTGCTTCTCCCTCTGCCTATGTCTTTGCCTCTCTCCCTGTGTCTCTCATGAATGAAAAACAAATAAATAAATAAAATCTTTTTAAACAATCTTTAAAAAGGGCAGCCCCGTTGTCTCAGCGGTTTAGCGCCGCCGTCAGCCCAGGGCATGATCCTGGAGTCCTGGGATCGAGTCCCACGTCGGGCTCCCTGCGTAGAGCCTGCTTCTCCCTCTGCCTGTGTCTCTGCCTCTCTCTCTGTGTGTCTCTCATGAATAAATGGATAAAATCTTTTTAAAAAATAATAAAATAAAAAATCTTTTAAAAAAATTTCTTTCTACACCTCTCACAGGAACTGCCAGAGTAGGCAGATGGAAAGAAAAATCACTAAGAATATAAAGGATTTAAATAGCACAACTATAAAGCTGACCTAATAACCTATATACAACGCTGCACTTGATAGCGTGGCTCTTTTCCTGCTTACACATACTCAGGTATAAAGCAAACCTCAGAGGATTTCAGAAACCTGGAATCACATAGAACCCGCTGTCTGACCATGGTACGATCAAGCCAAGAAACGATGATGAGAAAATTCCATGCATCTGAAATTAAGGACATACTTCTAATAATCCAGGGGTCACAGAAGAAAGACTATAAGTTGGAAAATGTTTTCAACTGAATAACAAGGAAGAACCTACGCATCAGGACTTGTAGACACAGCTAAGGCTGTATGTACACAGAAATACATACTCAGCCTGCATCCATAACTTAAAAATTCCACAGGAAGGTATAGACTATGTGAAGGAACAGACAGGCCCAAGGCAAGGAGCAGGCCAAAGGGAGGACTACACCAGCCCAGCTCACCTCATCACTTCGATGTAGCCCTTAGCGGCGGCCACATGCAGGGCAGAGGCCCCCGTCCGGGGGTGCCGGGCCTCTGGCATGGCACCCCCGTTCAGCCAGCATCTGGTGTCATGAAGCAGCAATTCCTCCTCAGCCCGTTTGGCCGCCTCCACATCCACACCTGAGAGGAGGAGAAGGGGCAGCAGGTGAGAATCACACTTCGAGCTCCAGGTGGCACAGGGCTGCAGCCCTGCCGGGTCCCTCCTCTGGGACTTGGAGGACCTGGGCTTCCCCACTGGGTCTCCATGTCGCTGCTGGGGAGCAGAGGGACCAAGGATCACAGGCCTTCTCTTTTCAACTGAAATGTCAGCTTTTTGCGATTTCTGAGCATAAAACCTCAAGTTTACGGAGCAAACCCAATGTTTGATGACATCTGACTCTCAGTAGCACCACCAGTAAAATCCTTAGCCCCGCATCTTCACACACTTTGTCATGAATATTTCTGTCACCCGGGAATAGGATAAACAAAGCAAAGAGCCACCAAATAAAGTGTTGTGTCACTGGGGCAACAGCTCTGTCCTATCCACGGGCTAATTCCGGTTCACAGCTGTGCCATCACCTAGCACAATCAAGTGAGAGGCCAGCATGCTTCTCGGTCAGTCAGTTTCACCATTTCCCTCGGTTTCATGGAAAAGCTATACTGTATTTATGGATGTAAAAGGCAAGTTATGACTTTACATGTTAGTGGATTTTGGATCAAAACAGGCAGCCTTGTTGACGCTGGAATAGTATGTTGACCATCACTAAGAATCTGCACTTTGATTGGTATAAACCTTCGGGACAGGAGTCAAAAATAGTCTTTTCCAGAAAATATTCGATCTTTCTCCTTTACGGCTTTTTCAACTGTGAGGCTTCTCACGCTTACTGAAGTGAGCCGTCCTCATGTGCAGCTACTGAGCACTTGAACCGTAGCTAGTCCAAACTCACATGGGTTATGAATGTAAAGTATACACTGGATTTCGATGTGTGGAGAGAAAAAGCATGCAGCAACCCACAAATAATTTTTTTTTTTTTTTTTTGGTTAGAGTGAGGAGAGTGTGGCGTGGGGGGACAAGGGGAGAGGAAGAGAGAGAATCTCAAGCAGGCTCCATGCCCAGTGCAGAGCCTGACATGGGGGCCGACCTCACGACCCTGAAATCCTGACCTGAACTGATATCAAGAGTTAGATGCATAACTGACTGAGTCACCCTGAGGTGGGGGGTTTAATGGAGGTTAAATAAAATATATCACTAAAATTAATTTCACCTGTATCCTTTTACATTTAGTATCTGCACCTACTTAAAAATTTTCAATTACATTTGTGGCTTATGCTGGCTTGCCATTGGACAGCACTGGCAAAGAACCACTTGGGTTCTTTAAACATTTAAATATGACAGAGAAAACAGACACCCCCTGTGTGCCCCTCACACATGTCATCTGTTCCCTATGGCCCCAGAGGTAACCACCATCACAAACTTGCTTTCATGCACTTTATTTTATCCTTACTACATATTCTGTAAACTTCTGTCCTAGGTCTACACGTGGAATCCCAGAGTGCACTCCCCACTGCAACACGGAAGCTACCCTGAGCCGATTGTACATTTGCACCACCTGGCGGTACCTGGGCACTCAGGCCTGACCCCTAGTGGGATCACCTGGGGTCTCTGGTTTGGCAGCTGTCCAAGGAAGGTTTGGTTGCTGAGGGCCTACCTGGAGGTCCCAGGCTGCGGTGGAAAGGCCAGGTGAATGCTGAGGACTCAGGGACACTCCCCATCCCACAACTTCCTTAAAGGGAATCACCTTCAATCCTATTAGAGATGCCTATGCCTTTCTTGGGCAGGGAGGGGTGGGGTTGGCTGACCTTTTATTCAACCACCATCAGTATCCTTTGACGTGTTCATACACATCCTTCTGCAATTTGGTTTTGCTGAGATCTGACTGTGTTTATTGATGGAGCTCTTGATTGGGGTTGGCAAACCTGTTTGGTTTTTCAGTTTTGTTGTTGTGGTGATGGTAAGACAAAGGTAACATAATGTGTCAATTTTGCTATTTTAAACTGTGCAGTTCTGCAGCATTTGGACGTTCACAATGTGCAACCATGGGCCCCCATCCATGTCCAGAACTTCCCCATTATCCCAAAAGGAAACCTCCCATAAAGCAGTCATTCTCTGTAGCCCACTCCCCCAGCCCCTGGCAACCACCAATTTACTTCCTGTCACTAAGACTGCCTATTCTGGAAGGCATCTGTGTTTGTAAATAAAGTTTTATTGGAACACAGGCCCATCATTTACATTTTGCCCCTGCCTGTAGTGGGGAAAGCAGCCACAGGGGATAGTTGCAACATGACAGCGCCTCCCACAAAGTCTAAAATATTTACAGTATAGTCTTTCAGAGAAAAAGCTTGCCAGCCCTGCTTAGATCATTATTTACAGATTAGTGATTTATCCATGCTTCTTTTGGTGTAGGCCCTCACCTTTCATGCCTGCTAACACCCAGATGAAGATTCTTGTCCGAGGGTGGGAGGGCCTGTCAGGTGGCTCCCTTCCTGCCCAGTGCTGCATCCTTGTGGGCAAAGTGGCCAAAGGGTGCTGTCTACACAGGACACGGTGGCTGGGCTGGGGGCAGCATCTGCTGCAGGGCTCCTGCTGGCCTTGCTGGCATCTACGCTACCACCTTTTTAACGTCTTCCCTATACTACCCTGCGTTCACCCCACACAGCTCCAACATGACTGCACCCAATGCAGGGCTCCACGGGTGGCTACATCACCAGGCTTAACCACCCTCCCCTCTTGCCCCAGTGACTAGCATGGTACTGGCTCGGACTGAGGGTGGCGGCTTAGACAACTGAGGAAGCCTAGTCCTGGTTCAGCTGGAGTATCAGTCTGAACTGTTAGAAACTGTGAGAGAGGGGCAGGCCGGGTGGCTCAGCAGTTTAGCGCCCTTCAGTCCAGAGCGTGATCCTGGAGACCCGGGATCGAGTACCACGTCGGGCATCCGGTGTGGAGCCTGCTTCTCCCTCTGCCTGTGTCTCTGCCTCTCTCTCTCTCTCTCTCTCTGTCTCTCATGAATAAATAAATAAAATCTTTAAAAAAAAAAGAAAGAAAGGAAGAAACTGAGAGAATCTGCCTAAGAACAAGGTCAATGCAGAGTTCAGTACAGTGATGGTTTTCTTTGTATGCCTGAAGTCTGTCCAATTCCTAGACTTCAGTTACATAGCCCAAAAATTGTATTTTTTTTTTAACCTGTGGAAAAATATACATAAAGTTTACCACCTTAACCCCTTTTTAAATGTGCAGGTCAGGGGCATCTGGGTGGCTCAGTTGGATAGGTGTCTGCCTTCAGCTCGGGTCATGATCTTAGGGTCCTGGGATCAACCCCACATTGGGCTCCCTGCTCAGCGGGGAGCCTGCTTCTCCCTCTCACTCTGCCATTCCCCCTGCTCATGCTCTCTCTTGCGCTCTTAAATAAAATCTTTAAAAAGGGGATCCCTGGGTGGCGCAGCGGTTTGGCGCCTGCCTTTGGGTTAGGGCGCGATCCTGGAGACCCAGGATCAAATCCCACATCGGGCTCCCGGTGCATGGAGCCTGCTTCTCCCTCTGCCTGTGTCTCTGCCTCTCTCTCTCTCTCTCTCTCTCTCTCTCTCTCTCTGTGACTGTCATAAGTAAATAAATAAAATTTTTTTTAATAAAAAAAATAATAATAAATCTTTAAAAAGATTTAAAAAAATAAAATAAAAGTATAATCACACTGTTGTGCAACCACCACTGACATCCTTCTCCAGAACACTCTTATCTAGCAAAACTGAAACTCGGTACTGATTAAACAGCAACTCTCCATCTCCCCGCTCTGCCAGCCCTCAACACCTACCATTCCACTCTCTGTCTACGGATTTGACCACTTTGGTCACATTCCTCACGAGAATGGAATCATACAGCACTTGTCCTTTTTATGTCTGACTTATCTCACGGAGCATAATGTCTTCAAGGCTTGTTCACGTTGCAGCAGTGGTCAGAATCTCTTGCCTTTTTAAGGCTGAATAATATTCCATTGTGTGCACATACCATATCTTGTTTATGCATCTGTCCGCTGACGGACACTTGGGCCGTATCCACCTTTTGGCTGCTGTGAACATAGCTGTACAAACCGCCTCTTCGGCCTGAGCCAGGCTGCAGTGGGTTCCCACAGCGGCAGCATCCAAGCACCATCCTGCACGCTACTTTGAATCACAAAGTAAGGAAGATGCCTCCACAGTAGAGCCACCTGGCCTGTGCCCTTCAATGAGGTTCAAGGCTAGCAGCAACAGCAACAGGGCAGACACATGGGGCCTGTCTCCCGCAGCAATGTGCTGAGAAGCTCCTGCCAAAAATGCAGAATTGAATCTCCTGGTGAAGCAGAGGCCAGGTCCAGGCTGAGGGACACGTCATGTGAGGAAAGCAAAGGGAAGCTAGGACACAGGAGGACAATGAGCAGGGAGGGCATGGCCCCAGAAGGATCCAGGAGGGGAGGCCACAAGTTACAGTAGCATCAAGGTCCCCGCGCCCACAGCAAAGTAGCGATGTGACAGCCCGTGTCCCTGTTCCAGGAGATACTGGCTCCCATGGCAGGACGGGGGTTACATTGTCTGCAGCACATTCTCAAGAAGCCTGGGAACAGAGAGGGAGGCAGCCAGGAAAGGAAGAGAGAAGGAAAGGGAGAGGGAAGGTGGGGAGCTATTTATGTATGGTGGGGGGAGGGGGAGAGGCAGGGCGACTGCAGATGTGCCAGAACGGGACAACTGATCGACCTCTAGCATGTGATTCCACTAGAACAAGACATCCAAAATGGGCAAGTGCATGGGGACAGAGAGCTGAGTGGTCTCCTAGGGCCGGGTGGTAACGGGATGATCGAACCCTCTGAAACAACATGCTGATAGATGCACCATACCAAAAGCACTAAAAAAACAGTGGGCTGCACACACTTTCGAAAAGAATTGTGTGAGCTTGGAACCACATCTCCACTTAGCCGCTCAAACCCGGGCAGAGCTCAGGGAGGTCACATGGGTGCTCCCCAGAAGACCATCCTAGCCTTTCTCCAAACAGGAAGTTTCTCAAGGTAAAAAGTCAAAGGAGAGGAGGGAGCTCAGCTCTGCCTTAGCTCACTGCCCCTTTTAAGCAGGGCAGGGGGTGCCCTGACACAGATGCCCACCTGCCCACCTCCCCGTGGCTCTCCAGCAGACACCAGAAGTCATCCTGCCCCAGCTGGGAATCTAGGGATCCAGGCATCTGGGCATCACCCTCAGCGCCTGCTCTTCAGAGCCTCCATGAACCCGCCATGAGGCCCTCCAGACTCCCAGCCCTGTGTACACACCTCAGCGGCCGCCTCACTGCACCTGGACCAGCACCCCCAGCCCTGTGTCCTCTGCTTCCAGGCCAGTCAGCCCACAGCCTTCCCCACACACCCCATTCATCAACTGGTCCTACACAGCTGTGCAGGGCGGGGGGGGAAGGGGGAGCGGATATGGTTGGTCATAAGCTCCTCTGAGAACTTGCTGGAAACAACACACATTCTGTCTAGAAACATGAACTTGGTAATACACAGAGTTGCAGAGGATCCTGGGTCCCACATTAACGACCACCAGGGTGCAGTGACCCGGTGCACAGGAGGACCAATCCCCCAGGACCCCTGCCCGAAAAGACAATTCCACTTAAGAGACCCTCACCTCCTCGAGGGCAGGGCTCTTCTGCGTGTCCAGCAGTGGCACAAGCACTCTTTATGATCACTCCCCATGCCAAGCAACCCAAGGGATCAGTACTCACACTCCCACTTCACAGTAAAGGAAACCAAAGCACAGAGAGTCGGAGAATCCTAGGATATGCAGGGGCTGACCTCTGCGCCCTGGCAGTCTTCCCCCTTGTGCCCACAGTCAGCACCCAGGGGCCCACCTCGGTAGGCGATCTCTGCCTTCAGCAGCCCCTCCATGGCATCTGACTCAGCCAAGTCCAGGGGCAGGTCCCCATCGCTGTTGACAGCGGCAATGTTGGCCCCGTGGCTCAGGAGGTACCTGGAGGCAGGTAGGGGCAGGAAGGTCAGGGCTGAGGGGACTGAGCTCCAGCCCCCAGGGGGACCCCACTTACCCTTCCCCACCTCACCTGGCGATGTCCAGATAACCACAGGAGGCAGCCACATGCAGAGGCGTCCAGCCCTCATTGTCGGCCTGGTTCACCGTGGCACCCTGCTCCACCAGGAAGCGTACCACCTCCAGGTTCTCATCGATACAGGCCTGGAGCACAGAAGCCACAACTGTCAGCCCTCACCTGACCCAGACACCACACACCCAGAAAGGCGAGACCCCTGCAGAGACCGTGACACAGATCCAGGCGACAAGCAGTTGTGACATTCAAGGGAGAGACCCTGATGTCCCTAGGACAGATCCTGGAAGGCGCCAACCCTATCCCTGGAGGACCCATCAGTACCCAGCTATTTAGGACACCCCTGGCTTCCCAAAGGTTAGGTCTGCTGGGCATTTGGAGTTCAGTGGAGACCATGACAGTAGGATACCCAGACCCCTGCAAGCAGGAATTGGATAAAGAGAGGTGGCTTTTCTCCAAGTGTAGAAATCCTGAATGGTACTTTGTGAGAATATGATGCACCCCAGTCACCACCAACAGCACAGGGCTTCCAGTGACGGACAACTCCTCCCTCAGACCAAGAGTCCAGGCCCCCAGCCCCTCCTCCCACAGACCCAGGAGTCCAAGTTCCCAGCCCCTCCTCCCTCAGACCCAAAAGTCCAGGTTCCCAGCCCCTCCTCCCTCAGACTGTGGAGTCCAGGCCCCCAGCCCCTCCTCCCACAGACCCAGGAGTCCAGGTTCCCAGCCCCTCCTCCCTCAGACCCAGGGGTCCAGGCCCCTAGGCCCTTCCTCCCTCAGACACAGGGGTCCAGGCCCCCAGCCCCTCCTCCCTCAGACCCAGGAATCCAGGCCCCCAGGCCCCTCCTCCCTCAGACCCAGGAGTCCAGGCCCCCAGGCCCCTCCTCCCTCAGACCCAGGAGTCCAGGCCCCCAGCCCCTCCTCCCTCAGACACAAGAGTCCAGGCCTCCAGCCCCTCTTCCCTCACACCCAGGAATCCAGGCTCCCAGACCCTCCTCCCAGACCCAGGAATACAGGCCCCCAGACCCTCCTCCCACAGACCAGGAGTCAGGTCCCCCAGCCCCTCCTCCCTCAGACCCAATGGATACACTCCAGGAACTGACCATGGCCCTGACTTGTACCCTGAGGAGAGACTCCTGGCCCCTGGGGCCCAAGGCTGTGCAGAGCTGGTCAAATCATTAAGTCCCTGGAAACAGGGCAGAATGATGGTCCTGGACAAGACCCCTAAAGGAGTAGGGATGGCTGTGTTAGCATGTGCCCAGAGCCTGGGGCCCAAGACGCAGCTCCCACGCACGGAGGGCCAACTATGTACAGACTATTGTGCCAAGGGGTCTACACTTGGGTAGATCCTCTCTCATCTTCCTGCTGTCAGGGCTCTTGTACTGCAGAGGAAGAAATCAGTCTCAGGGAGACAAGAGCCCCAGCCTGAGTAGGCACAGCAAGTGGGAACAGGGCAGGGTTTTATAGCCCAGGGCACACACAAACACCCGGTGGGCACTGGAACCTGCCCTGGGTCAAGGAAACGGGTGGACCTGAAATCCTGGGTTCTCAGGGTAAATTAACCCCCCAACTCCCTCACCTCTCCAAAACCGCCCATCTGGAGAAGGGGGAGGAGGCCATGAGGGCCAAGAGCATGAAGTCATGGAAACTCAGGCCGTGAAAGGGGGGCCACACGTGCCCTGGGAACGGGATGAACTCGGCTTCGTTTATTTCCACCCGGTTGTCATGGTGATGGGGGGGTGTCGAGGAGAGAGATGGGCCTTTCCCTTTCAAGGACCTGGCTAGGCACAGGAATCCATGTGAAAGATGCCCAAGGCCTGGGCACCAGGGATTCAAGAACCCAGACGACAGCCACCACCCTCTCCCCAGACCCAGGAGCCCAAGCTCCTCCCCACCACCCAGAACCAGAAGTCCAAAAGCCTCCCTGCCCCCAAACCCAGGAGTCCAAGCCCCTCTCCCCAAGACCCAAGACTCCAAGACCCTCCCCAACCCAGACCCAGGAGTCCCAGCTTCCATCCTCCCTATTCAGACCTGAGAACCGTGGCTCCCGATCCCTTCTATTCCAGACCAGACCTAACCATTAGGCAATTTTGGGGAAAGGGGAGAGGAAACTGGCTTTATCAAGTGGTTAACGGACCCATCTGAAGCAGGCACTGGGATCTGAGAACTCTGGGCACACGACCAGAGCAGGGGGCTGATGCCTGGGGACCCACTCCAGGGAGAATTCAGAAAGGAAACCACAGCCCCAGGACTCACCCAGACGAGGCAGCCAACTGTCCCAGGTTGTCTGGGACTTTCACTGCTAAAACCAGGCCAGTCTCATGCAAACCAGCATTAGTTGGTCACCCCACAGCAGATCTGACCCAACCCCAGCTCGCCCGGTTGCTGGCCATGTGACCTGAGGCAAGAACTTCCCCTTTCTGAACCCCCAAAGCCCTAACCGTTCAGGCCACCTGCAAAGTGAGTTTACCAACTGCTTGCCTGGAGAAGGGGAAAGATTGCACCTGAAAGGGCAGCCTGACAGGCCAGGTCAGACTTGCCTTTTGCAAGGATCTAGGCCCAGGAGGGTGACAGAGGAGGGCTCAGCCTGAAGAACAGGACCAAGAGTGCCCAAGGGAAAGTCGAGCGGAGCTAAGGTGTGGATGGTGGAAGAGGAAGGGGGTATAGGAGCCTCAGGCCCCTCTCTTGGGCTTGCAAGTACTCTACAAGGCCTCAAAGAAGCAGGACCCTCCTCTGGGTGGAAGACAATTTCCCAGACAGCACTAAAGACTCTGGGTGGGACAGGCCTAGGAGTTGGAAAGGAGAAAGAGGGGAGGGGTGGCACTCAGACCAGGTGGCACAACTCCCCAGAGGAATGCCTCTGCTGCTTCTGAAGGGATTTCCATACAGGCCACCTCCCTCCTTCACCAGAGCCCTGCCAAGAAGGGCTGCCCGCTAGTCCTGCTGCACAGGTGACACTGAGGCACAGAACGGACAGTAACTTTTGTAACCACAAGGCTGAGGAACTGAAACTAGAACTTAGGACTTAGACAATTCTGCTTTCTCTCAACTACTCCTCACTTCGTGGGGACCTGAGAAGTGGGCCTCCTCAAACATCCCTGCCTCCCCCACCAGCCTTTCCTTCCCAGGGTCTTCTCTGGCTCCATCAATTACCAAACCCCACGGATTCTGGCAGGCAGGAGAGGGCTGAGGACTCATCCAGGAAGGGCATGGTCTCAGGGATGAGACAGGGGGTGGGGGCTCTCCTGTGGCCAGTCCTGTCCCTGATGCTCCCACTGTGGGGGGGAGCAGAAAAATGCATCCAGAACCAGAGAGAGTCCTGGGGCGTAAGGTGGCCCTCGTTTTGGGACACAGAAACACTGGAGGCAACAATCAGGGAGTCTTGGAAAGGCATAGGGGCCATGCTGTGGAGGAGAGAACCAGCAGGGTTCTAGAACCCCTCGTGGAGGTGGTATGACAAGAGCCAGAGAGACCACAGAGTCTACAGGAGAAGCTGCCCAAATGCACAGGAGAAAGCAAGATGACCCAGAATAGAGCATCGGGTGCTTTGAGGTTCCCTCAAAAAAGGGCAAGAATACAGGCCTAGACAAGGGGAAGGGGCAAGAGACGAGGAGGTGCCTGGAAGACACATCCCTGACACAAGGCCTACTGTGAGAGACCAGAGGTGGCACAGCCTCCAGAAAGAGAACGCAGCCAGTATCTGGGTGGACATAGGATGAGGTGATCCAGACCTAGAAGAAAGTGGCTCAAGCAAGAGCATCCTCACACAGCAACAGATGGCACTGCCCAAGGGTGAGAAGGAATGGCGAGGAGGACGCATTGTGCAGCAGCACCATGGAAGATCTGGGCCTAGCCAAAGATGTAGCACAGGCCGGGGACTAGGGGAGGAAGCTCCTTAGGCGCCAGAGAGGAGGTTGCTGCGCAGTGAGGGTGGTACCCGGCTGGAAAGGGGAACAGCGGGGTACAGGGGATTTAAGTACTATCGCTCTAAGAGGTGCCACAGTAGACGGGACACCGACGAGGCTGGTAAGGCGCGCTCAGGGTCGGGAGGAGGCGGCGCCAAGTGACCACCACCAAGACCAGAGGCATGCACCAGACTGAAGCTGTCAGCAGTGGCTCGGGTCCAGGGAGAGGGCGGCGCAGGGTGGCAGAGACCAGGGCCGGCTGAGGAGGAGGCTCAAGGCTGCAAGCGGGGAGCTCGAGGTGGGCGGGAGCGGAGAGCGGGGCGCAGACCAGGCCTGGCGACCGTGACTCAGGCTGGGAGGATGCTCGAGGAGCCTCGGACCCAGGGCGGACCAGGTCCCGGAAGGGGCCGGGGCGCTGACCTGGTGCAGGGCGCTGATGCCGTCGGCGTTGGTGGAGTCGAGCACTGCGCGGGCGGGCGGCGGGGCGGCGGGGTCGAGCTCGGTGCCGGGGCTGGGGTCCGCCGCGCGCAGCATGAGGCGCGCCTCGTCCAGGTCGCCGCCCGCGCAGGCCGCCAGAAACTCGGCGGCGCGCTCGAAGCGCACGGTGCGGACGCGCCGCTCCCCGGGGCCTGGCTCGGCGCCCCCACGAGCCCCCCATTGCCGCAGCTGCTCCTGCCGCCGCTCGCGAGCCGCGGCCGCCGCGGCCCCCGGTCCCGCCCCCGGGCCGTCCTCGCCCGACATCGCGCCGCCCGCCCGCCGGGAGAGCGAGCGAGCGAGCGTACGCCGAGCCCCGAGGAGGAGCCGCCGCCGCCGCCGCCGCCGCCCGCCCGGGGCCGCTGGGAACTGCCGCTGGCCCCGCGCCGCCGGAGGATCAGTCTGCCCCCGCCCGGAGCGCCGACGTCAGCACGCCTCCCCGGGGTGCGCTGGGAAATGGAGTCCGCAAGCGGAAGTTGCTAATGGCAACCTCCCTGCCTCGCTCCGCCCCGAGGCGCACCGGGAAGTCCGCCGCTCCAGGCGACCGGTGGACGGTTGGGGTGGGGGTGGGAGTGAGAGTGGGGGCGGGGGCGCCCTGGGAAATGCACTGCTACGTTCCACGGGGCCGGGAGCCGGGAAGGACATAACGCTCATTTTCCCACATAATTCATTAATTGTGGGCTCTTTGGTCAGCTCCCTTTAGCTAGAAATAAGCGGCCGGAGGGCAAGGACGTTTGTCTTCTCTGAGCGCCCCTTATCCCCAGGACCCAGAATGGAGCTTAAAATTGCGAGACCGAAGTTAATTTCTGCACGAAGTACTTAATGGATTCCCGAGGTCAAGGGAAACACCAGGGCGCCCCGCAACCCGGAGACCCTTCAGGGCAATCCCAAATCCCAGCTTTCCGGAGTGGCCACCCAGGTCATGCTGGGAGATAGAGTGGGCAGTCAGAGGTCATGGCCATCGGCCCACAGCGCCAGCGCACGCCGGGAAATGTAGTTCTCAGGGCCACGCCCCTGGAAACACAGTACGTCCTAGGCAGAATCCCAAGCCCCCCAAAAAGCCAGGCCCAAGGACAGGAGAAGTCCAAAGTCCCTCATGGTGACCCCTGGATCACATCCAGTCAAGGGGCCCAAGGGGCGGGGTCCACAAGGACAGCGCCCCCAGAACCTTCATTCATCCGCCTTTCTTCCGAGGGCCTCCTGCGACGCGGAGCACGCTGGAAAATGTAGTCTAGGCTCTACATGCTCGCAAGCCATGCTGGGAATTGTAGTCCTGGGTGAGGGGCTCCACGTAGCACTTTAAAACACGAAATAATCCTCACTTTAAGTGTCCTGCGCCTAAATCCTGGCTAGGAGAGATAGAGGCACTTTGAGGTCGGATCCAAGACCCGTAAAAATCGCACAAAAAGGCGCTGAAATCTGGACAGCGGCAACAGCCTTTTTTCTTAAGGGATGTTGGAGGAGCCCACCCACTCCGAAGTAGCGGGGGCCTGTAGAAAGAAATAAACTACAAATCCCATGAGGCCTGGGGAAAGCTGGCCATAGCTATAAAGGGAATGGCAGTCCCGGTAGTTCTTGGGATATGTAGTCTCTGAACCCCACGCTTCCCACGCGTGGGACGTGAACCCCACCTCCTTTGCCAGGAAGCTTGAAAGGCAGTTAGTAGGTCGCCTGTAGGTTATGTGCGGTTGTGGTTGTGTGTGTTTCAGTGTGCGTGCATACCCGTGACACTTTATAACTGTGTGCCTACGGTCTTGTGTGTGCCTGGGTGTGTGCTATTCATAGGGATTCATGTTTATCAAGCCTGTAAGTGTTCGTGGAAATATGTCTGTCTGTTTTTGTGACTGTGATTGTTTATCTGGGGTGTCTGCCCAACCCACACGACAAAGTGTGAGACGTGTTCCCACCATCAGCTCAATTGGCAATCTTTACACTGCCTGCAGAATTTAGACTTTAGCCTCTATTTTAAAACCTGCACTGCTGCAATGGTGAAGAATTCCAGGTCCCATGTAGGCAGTGGTAGGTCTGACGCTTGTTTCTGTCCACTTCCTGGCTCTAAAGCCTAGGGCTAATCTCTGTCTCAGGGAGTTGTCCAGAGCGTCCATAAGGTGTCTGATAGGTACCAGGTGTTGGCTGGTACAGACATGTTCATATCTCACTCTTTAAAATTATCTTCTTCCCTTTGCTTTTCCATGGAGAAAGTGTTTTCACTGTTTCCTCTCCGTGCTAACACTGGAATTGCAATGCCTAACCTTAGAACTGCAAGCCCTCCTCACTCAGCTGGTGAAAATAACCTCCTTGAGATAAGAAGATGTTCCTTCTTCCCCTGCAAACACAGAGAAACAGACGCCCATCCATGTCATAAAGATGATCCAGATAAAGGAATGAACTAAAGCATCAAGTTTACTCTCTTGTCCAGTGTGAAAACAAGACTAGGCATATTATAGGTCAGTTCTGATTTCTGATGTTTTTAAAACTGTTCTTGGCAGAGTTATTTACACAAAGGAAAGTTTTAAATTTAAGGGACAATGTACTATGAAAGACACCCCCATGGCTGACCATCTAGTGACTATCCACATACAAACACATCCCCTGGGTCCTCATACTCACACCAACAGGAAGGAGGCTTTGAATTTGTTAACCACACCAAGAACAGTATTCTCCCAAATATCACTCTCTAATATGAGCATGGAAAGACACCCTCCACTTACATGTAGTGTTAAGCCAAAATGATTACAGAAGAGGGGTTTTATCCCAATGTGTAGAGCCACATTTTCTGGGTCTGTTAACATATGTCTGTTCCTATCCTGTGACGTCCTTCTTCCTCCCTTTCTACTCTATTCCCTGTGAAAAGGTTTGTCTGAACTGTTATTCTTACAATTCCCTGCATCTTAGCCACTGTGGATTTGTTAGGGTGTGCGTTTATAAGATGCCAAACCAGTGGGAGGCACACCCAAGCCTGACTGGCAGGGCTGGTATGACCCCAAGAACCTGGGCTCTTGTCCCTAGGGAGCAGGTGAATGACCCGTGTACAGGATCTATATGTGTAGCTTGGGTAGCCAAAGGACGGAAGTGCATCCGAGACTGCTAATTGTCTGCCTGTAACTAGTGTTTCCCTCCTCAAAAATAGAACCCTGGTTTTATTTGAAGTGGCAAAACACCCAGCTCGCTCAAGAGTGGGCCAGAGACCTAATCTCCTTTGCCATTAGGCGTGGCCAACAAGATGGGAATGAACTTGGGTGGATGGGGCTTCCAGGAAGGCTCTCTTAGGGGTTGAATTCAGCTGCAAGGTGTACATTTCTGGCCTTGCCTTCTGCTGTCTTCCATTCCTGTAAGCGGAAGTGATGGCTGGAGCCCCAGAAAGCATACAGTGACCACTGCATGACCTTGTGGGTGGAAGCAGAGCAAAAAAAGCAGGAGTCTCAATTCCTGATGGCTCTTTAGACCTGCCTTTTCTGCCCAGGATTGCCTACTACCTCTTTCTTTTAGGTTCTGTGTGAGAAAACAAACCCCCAATTCACCAAAACCATTGTTATTTTGGGTCTTCCTTCCTAGCAGCCAAGCATAACTCCTAAATGACATTGTTGGCTAGTGTTGGCAACCCAACACTTCCCAATAGGAAAGGACCCGAGTCAAGCTACTGAAACATGAAGAGGCATTCACAGGATGATCACAGAAGGTCAACAAAATTCTGGGAGCACAAGATTAGGCTGAAATGCATGAAAGAAAACCATATATGTCCCTCCTTAGAAAGAAAAGTGTGAGAGACCACATGGAGAGAGGTCTCAGCCATCCCAAATGGGGCCACCCTAAACCAACCAGTCCCACTGAGCCACAGGAATCCCCAACCGTGGATGCACAAGCAAGCCCAGCCCAGATCAGCCATGCCCAGAAGAACCCCCCTGCTGAGCCCAGCACAAACTAGCAACTGACCCACAAACTCATAAACTAAAGTAATGCTACTATGGGAAGCCAGTTACAAGTGAGGTGGTTGGCTATGGAACACAGGCCATCTGATACAGCTGGGTAGCTTTTGGGGGGAAAAAAAGTATGCAGTTTAGTGATTTTTTATATTCACGAGGTTGTGTGTCCTAGCATCACGACTAATTCCAAGTATTTTCGGCAGCCTGACAAAAATCAGCATTCCCCACCCAACCCTCCCCCAGCCCCTGGAAGCCACCCACCTCCTCCCTGCTTCCATGGATTTGCCCTCTAGACAATTCACACATGTGAAGTCACACAATCTGGGACCTTCTGTGTCTGGCTTCTTTCACCAAGTACCATGTTTTTGAGATTCGTGGACATTACAGTGTGTGTCAGGGCTCTGTTCCTTTTTATTGCTGAGTAATACCTCCTCACATCCATTCATCAGTTGGTGGACATTAGGAGTGTTTCCACCCTTTGGGCCGTGGAGCACAGTGGGCATGTGGATGAACATGTGTTTTCATTTCTCTCAGGTAGACACTGGGAGTAGAATTACTGGGCCATAGAGTAACTGTGTGCCTAGCTGGGTGAGGAAGCACCAGACTGGCTTCCGAAGTGGCCGCCCCATGTTGCATTCCCAGCAGGTGCATAAGGGCTCAATTTGACCTACCGCTATAGTGACAAGGAGGTTTCTCTAGGCACTAAGTCAAAGGAAGCAGGGAAGCTGGCCACATGCAGTGCAGTAATGACAACCACAGAACTCAGCAGGTGGCCTGCAGGGGGCGTGTTTATTTCAACCACAGATGTGATCCATGCCCCAGAGGCTCTGGCTCAGGCTCTGGCTCCTGGCTCCCGGGCCTCACTTCCAGCGACCTCCAACTCGGCCCTTCCCTGCCCCCTTCCGGCTGTAGGAGAAGAGGGAAGGGGTGTCAGGAAGAAGGGGCTCCCCCAGCCTCTGAGATTGGCCCAGCCCTCAACTCAGGGAGTCCACAAGCCCCACCCCCAAATTCCCACTGTCCCGGTCAAGAGGACTGGCAGGCAAATGCGTTCTCTGTTCGCTGACGGGGCAGTGTGGTTGATGGTCTGAGGGTTTGCTGACTGGGGCGGTATGGTTGATGGTCTGGGGCCGGGTTCCACCCACCCACTTGCAGGAGCCGAGGTCAGTATGTTCCTGGGATGGGCTGGGGGAAGGGAGGGATGGGTGACAGAGAGTGGGTGGCAAAGAAGAGGGCCCAAGGCTGGGGTGAAAGAGAGAATGTGGGACATGGGGATAGATGAACAGAGAGCAAGAGAAAGAGAGCTGGGGAGGCAGAGCAAGGCACAGAAGTCACGGCGGGGTTCTCATCCTGTTGACGGTTGGGGCAGTGGGGGGGGATGTCCTGGACACTGCAGGGTGCTGGGCAGCCTCCCCAGTCTCCCCACCTGGATGCTAGGAGCACCTCCAGCTGTGACAGCCACTTGTGTTCCAGCCCCTGTCCAATGCCCTGGGGGGGCAAGACCACCCACCCCACCTTGAGAGTCCTGACTTTGAGGGACACAGAAACAGGGATGGAGACCCAAGAAGAGGGACCCAGGGCAGATGCCAAGAGGGGGCAAGGGACCAAAGCTCACAGAGAGAGGGAAGGACAGACCCCAGCGTCAGAGTGAGGGGTGGGTGGCACAGGGCTCAGCGCCCGAGACACACTTACAACTTCTGGGCATGGCTGATGCGGTTGTACAGCACGTTGATCTGTGCGGGAAAGAGAGACGGGCTGGGGGGACAGCCTGGGAGACGCGTCTGCCCGCCCCTGCCCTGCACAGCGCCGACATCCTCCGTGGGAGACGGGCCTTACCTCATACTTCTGCTGCTTCAGCTTCTCCATCAGGTCAAACTTCTCAGACTCCAGCTGGTGGATCCAGTCCGACAACTCCTGGGCCTTCTCCCTGGGAGGACAGAAGGGTGGCTGTGGCGCCATCCCACGCCCCCAGCCCACAGAGAAGTGCCCAGAGCCACCCCACGAGACTCTGAGTTGGGCAGCACTGTTGCCATTCTGCTAATATCTGAGGCCAAACTATTCAAAGTGAATGGAAGAAAAAGGGTTTCCAGTGTCTGCCCACTGTCTCCACATCCAAAATCCATATTTCCCTAAGGAAGAATGATGTCATGGTTAAGGACCCAGGTTCTGGAGTCCAGAAGCCGATTCAAGTCCCAACTTTGCCATTCTCCTGTTTGTGACTTTTGCCAAGTAACCTCCCCTAGGATCCCATTTCCCTCTCTGTAAAATCATGGCTACCTCCTCTATACCTCTTCTCCCATTCTTCCTTAGAAACAACCTTTTGCAATAGGCCTAGTTAAAAAGCCACTCTCCCAAATCTCCTGTGTAAGTAGGGGTGGCCAATGGGGATGAAAACAGGTCCCTGGATAGGGCTCCCAGGAAAGCCTTTGGTTAATTCATTCTGTGCAACTTCTTCCTGCTGCTTGGATGTGCTGGCTGGAGCCCCAGCTGCCACTTTGGACCATGAGGTGATTTTGAGGATGGAAATATCAGGCTAAATGTGGTAGAGCAGAAAAACAGGAGTCTGGGTCTTCAGTCATTTTCTAGAGTTTTATACCAGCTGTGGACCACCTAGTCTCAGAATTCTCCCATGTGAGAAAATAAGCCTCTGTATTTTAGGCTGCTATGGACAGGTGACTTTACTAGAAGCCAAGCTTATTCTTAACTGATAAAAAATCTATTGCACAGAACTGTTATACGATGTGTAATGCCTGACACGTAGAAACACTCGATAAAGTCAATGTTACTGTTCATTTTATTATTATTTATATTGCTTGTTTTGTCTTGCTAGCTACCAGCTTTCCACTGCACTCTCCTCTGGGGCACATTTTTATTTGAAAAATGTTGTAAGACCCTCATATTAGACCCTTTATCTAATGAATAAAATTGAGGTAACTGGATCTAAATATTAGTGGACCCAAGTTATGAGTGAGTGTGTGGTGGAGGGCAGAGAAATAAGAAAAGGGGGGAAAGGGGGTGGGGGGATGAGCAGCCACATATTACTTTATGACGGGCTCTGTGAAAATGTGCTCAGAAGGGGGAGTGCAAAGCGATCAGTGGGCTAGAGCCATGTAAACACCTCCAAGAGCTGACCCTGTGCGTCTTTTCTTGTGCACAGTATCCTCACACTGGTAGTTTGAAACCCACATGGTGGACATCATGGAAATGGGCAAAAGCTACGATTGGGACCTTTTGCTTCTGGAAAGCTGGCAGTTTAACATCTACCATCATTCCACTTTATAATGCAGTGAGTACAGGCTGCTGCACCAGACGGCCTGGGGCTCATTCCTAGCGCTTACACTTGCAAGCTGTGCAACCCTAGAGAGGTTACTTAACCTCTCTGTGCCTCAGGAACCTCATCCAGGAGGAGGATACTCATAGTATCTACGTCACAGGGTTGTAAGCCCTCCCTGGGGCATGGCTGCTGCAGCGATCACCATCATCACCACCACCGCCACTGCCATCATCATCGCCATCACCATCATCATCATCATCACCTCACTGACCTTTCACAGGTGTATGAAGTAGACTTTGTTATCCTGGCCTTATTTTGCCAATAAGGAAAGTGAGGCTCAGAGAAATTGCTTGCCATGCCTAGGATCACACAGCTGGTAAGTGGTAGAGCCACCACTGAGCTCCAGCCCCCATTGCTGTGCTGTCTCCAGGGTTGTGGGGGTTTCTGACTTTATGGGTCATACCCAGGTCAGAAAACATCAGGCTATGGCTGAGGCCCCAGAAGGAGAAGCACTCTGCAGTCTTCCCTCCAGTGCTTATCACAAGATGGGGGCTGTCCTGTGAATGGGAGGTAGAGGAGCAGATGGAGTCCCAGGGGGCAGACACTTGGCTGGAAAGGTCTCACTGACATGTCTGGCTTTAATTCACATAAAGATGGGGCTTCCTGGGCAGCCCGGGTGGCTCAGCAGTTTAGCGCCGCCATCAGCCCAGGGTGTGATCCTGGAGACTGGGGATCGAGTTCCATGTCAGGCTCCCTGCATGGAGCCTGCTTCTGAACCCTCTGCCTGTGTCTCTGCCTCTCTCTCTCTCTCTGTCTCTCTCTCTCTCTCATGAATAAACAGATAAAATGTACAAAAAAAAAAAAAAAAGATGGGGCTTCCTGAGTTTCCACAGGACCTCAATAAGTCAACAAAATCTCCTAACTTTTGGTGAGCCATCTTATCTGGCTTCCCCTCATATGACCCCCCCAGACTCTACATGTCAAGGTAGCCACAAAAAGTGAATCAGTGACATATTTCACTGGAAATACAAGGGAGTCCAGAGAGGGGGACACACTACCTCAAAGTCACACAGCACCAGGGCTCAGACCTGGGCTTCTGCTCTCCCAGAGCTGGGTAAGGATTCCCTTATGTCACCGTCTTACAGCCAGCCCCCTCCCACCCTGAGCCCCCATCCCACCGGTATACCGGAGCTGGTCTTCTCCCATGTGGTCGATGTTCAGAGGCTTTTTACGCTCAGACAGGATACGTAGTTTCATCTCCCGACCTGTCTGGCGCTTACCACGCTTTTGTTCTGCCTGAGAGTAGAGAAACGGACACACTGAAGTGTGGGATGGATCAGAACCCATGGAGCTGAGCTCCTCACCACCTTGTCCCTACACCCAGGAGTCCAGGCCCCCAGCCCCTCCTCCCTCAGACCAGGAGTCCAGGCCCCCAGCACCTCCTCCCTCAGGCCCAGGAGTCCAGGCCCCCAGCCCCTCCTCCCTCAGACCCAGGAGACTAGGCCCCCAGCCCCCACCTTCATGGGGAACCAGAACTCTAAGCCCTCTGTTGCCTCTTCCCTGGAAACATAGACCTTAGGTCCAGAGGAGTGAACTCACCTTGACCAGGTAACCCCCAAAATGGGCTCCCATATTGGACAGAACCTTCTTCTTTTTAGCGTCATCCTCAGCTCGCTTCTTGGCCTCTTCCTCCTCCTTCCGCATCTTCTCCTCCTGAGGGAAGAAAGGGGTTAGCCCTAAGGCCTTGCCCACCCACTTCAGGGAAAAGGTCTGGGGTGGGGAGCTGGGAGGGAATCTCACTGGTGAGCTAAGTGAAGCAGGACCAACCAGACACAGTGCATGAGGCAAAGTCAGTGTCAGAATAGGCAAGAATGCAGACATCCTGGGGGTGCCTAGGGGGCGCAGTTGGTTAAATGTCTGCCTTCCGCTCAGGTCCTGACAGGAGGTCCTGGGATGGAGTCCCACATCCAGCTCCCAGCAGGGACCCTGCTTCTCCCTCTGCCTGTGTCTCTGCCTCTCTCTGTGTCTCTCATGAATAAATAAAATCTTTTTAAAAAATTAATCACACCTGCAAAGTCCCTTTTGCCATGCAAGGTATCATATTCATAGACTCTGGGCATTAGGATGTGAGCATCTTTGGGAGACCAGTACTTTGCCTACCATGTCACTACTCCTAATCTTTAAAAGTGCTTCCAGGAGTCCTTGATGTCAAGGCAGATCACATATCCAGAGCCTACGCCAATGGGAATATCCTAACCAGTCTCCTACAACTAGCTAGCAATTTGCTCCAAGTTGGACAGGTGACCAATCTGCACTCATCCCAGAATCATGCAGAAGACAGATAAAAGAGGAATTATAGCCAGAGTTTCTGATGGTCACTTTCCATCCCTGCCTGAGAACGGGATGTCCAGTAGGGTGACCAGCCATCTGGTTTCCCTGGGACTGATGGGAACAGGATTTTCAAGGCCCAGGCCAGGAAAGTCCCAAGCACACCCATGATGACCTCATCACCCTAGGGTCCACAGAAAAATGGGCCCAGGGATAGGAAGACAAAAGCTGAGTCTTTGTGAGCTTGAGTTTCTTGATCCAGCCATGCCTGAAGCAAGTCACACTCCACTTTTCTTTTGGTTATATGAGCCAATAAAATTCTCTTTCTGCTGAATCCGGTTTGGGTTGGGGTTTCTGTCCCTTCCAAAGGAAAGATCCTTGAATAATACAGCACAAGGACTTTCTCAGGACAGCAGAAAATATGACAAATGGGAAACAGAGCATCCAGCTGAAGAAGTAACATTTGGTCTCCCTTCCAGGGCAGGGCTGGGCAGGGCAGGGAAGGGCAGGGGAGGCACCCACCGCCAGCTTAGCCTGACGCTCACGCTCCTTCTCTGTTCGGAAGCGCTGCTGCTCAGCTCTCTCAGCTCTGCGCCGCTCCTGGGGCGGGAGGGGGGTGTTGGGGGGAGAGAAGAATGAGGGGGTGCAGGGACGCTGCCTTCCCAAGGAGGTCAAGAGCAGAGATGAGCTAGTTTGAGTGTGGCCATGGACTTGCACCAGTTGCCAGTTCCCTCAAGATTCAGCCTCGGGCCTGCACTGTCTGGGAACCATTCCCAGCCCAGCCCCTCACAGGGTGAGGGAGGAACTAGCAGAACCCCACCTCCCTCCACTCACAATGCGCTCTTTCAACGCAATGAGCTCCTCTTCCTCTTTCTTCCGCTGTTCAAAATGCACGTCGATGAGCGTCTGCAGCTCCAGCAGATCTTTCTCCATGCGCTTGCGGTGGATGTCCTGCAGGCCGGAGGGGGGGCGGGGAGCGTGTCATCCCCAGGCAGTGTGGGGGACCCGCACCCACCTGTGCGCACCTCAGAGGAAAGTCAGGGCAGGGCCCTTGGGGGCAGGGATGGACTGGGACAGTTTAGGGAGTCGGGGGGCCGCTGTTCGCGATGCTTGCAGAAGGTGGCACTAGCGACCCACACTAGGTCCATTTTAGGGGATTCCCGAAAGAAGGGAGAAGCCAGGGGCGCCTCTTCCTAATTTGCACAAAGACACCTGGAGACTGGATGTCCCTTACTTACATCGAAGTCCACACGTTCCCCTTCTGGGATCTTGGGGGGGATCAGTGGAGGGACCACAGGCCTGATGGGTGGAGAAGGGGAATAAATGAACAGCCTGAGCTCCCTGATGGAGCTCCCCAGCTGCTGCTGCTGCACTGTTTACCCTGGCAGCCACCAGCCACGTGTGGTTGGGGCACCTGACAACTGGCTGGTCTGACTTGCGATTCCATGTGCCATCTGTGAAACACACTGGATTTTGAAAACTTGGTTCAAAGAAATGTAAAATATTTCACTAATGATGCCGCCTATCAATTGATTACATCTTGAAATGATAAAATTTCAGATATAGTGGATTGAATGGAAAAATCCTATGAAGATTAATTTTATCTGTTTTGTTTTACTTTTTAAAATGTTGCTTGTAATATATATTTTTATACATAAATTATATACATAGATTATACATATGTGGCTTGCACTATATTCGTATTGGGTGGTGCTGCCCTGAGGGGGGGTCCGCCCTCCATCCATGCCTTCATTAGAATTCTCTCTTCTCTGCTTTTTAAAACAGAAACTTCACCTGATTTCCTTCCTACTCCTCTCGCTGTCACCTCTGTCTACTGGTCCCCAGAGAGCCCTTTAAAGAGTTTCACCCTTGGGAATCCCTGGGTGGCTCAGCGGTTGGGCACCTGCCTTTGGCCCAGGGCATGATCCTGGCGTCCCATGTCAGGCTCCCTGCATGGATCCTGCTTTTCCCTCTGCCTGTCTCTCTCTCTCTCTGTCTCTCTGTCTCTCTGTCTCTGTCTTTCTCTCTCTCATGAATAAATAAAATCTTTTCTTTTTAAAAAGTTTTGCCCTTTTATTCGTTCACAGGACACTCCCACAAGGCATGTCATTCATTCGAGTGACTTCGATTATCATCAATTACCAAGGATTCACCAACTCTGTCTCCAGCCCAGATTCTCTTTGAGGTTCCAGACTCAGGTTGACAGGTGCGTCCTGACATTTCCTGCCTTCTCACAAACCATGCTGCCTCTGAGCTCACCAACTTCCCCCAGACTGAGTGGCGGCCATATGGCCCAGACCCCTGGCAGCGGTGCTCACATTCTCCCTCCCCTTGCCCCAGTGACAAGTCTGGCCTCTTTGCCTGGGCATCTCCCCAGTCTGTTCCCCAGTTTCCACCCCATGCTCCCCACCCTAGCTCAGGCCTCGGCCCCTCTCCTGTGAACCTTCATGCCAGCCTCCTCCTGGCCCCCTGCCACCTCTGGCTGTTTACCTTCAGTTCATCTTCCTTCATGACTTTAGAGCGGTGTTTCTAGCACCCAGAGCTCATCCTTAAGTCCAAGCAACCCAGCATTCAAAGTCCTTCTCCATCTGGCCCGTCAGATCCTCCAGCAACTTCTCTCCTCCTTCCCAGACACACACATTTCATGGTTCCCTGGCTATGACATGTGCCTTTGTACCCCTGGGCCTTTGCATATGCTGTTCCCTCTGCATGCAACGCCCTTCCCCTTCCTGCTGCATCCCCTGAGGCCTTCCCTTCTCCAACAAGCCTTCCCAGATCCCAAAGCACACCTGTGCCCCCCTGATCCCCCTTGCTGTCTCACTGAGGTCTGACTCCTCTACTCAAAACCTTCCATGCCTCCTCTACTCAAAACCCCCCATGGCTCCACAGGGCCCAGGCTTTCACAGCCCCATGCCTTCTTGCACTCTGCACTCCAGCCATAATGAAATTGGCACCACTGCCCACACCAACCCAGAACTCTCCTTCTTGTGCTCAGATCGCAGCCTCCTTGCATCTCCAAGCTTTGGCCCCAATCTCACCTCCTCCAAGACCCTCCGCCCCCATGAGCTCTCATGGTCTCCACAGATCTGCTTATTTTAGGACTCTCATCATCAGAATGACCTGTGTCTCTGTCTGTTCCCTGAAAGCCTGGCCTGAATCCAACCACTGCACCATGCATGCACCCTGTGAAGCTTTCTCCTTTACAATATCCCTCCCACCTCCTTCAGCTAGTGAACTCTTCATCCCTCAGGACTCTAGCATCACCTCCTCCCCTGGGAAGCCTTCCTTGACTGCCTAGGGCAAACATAGTACCTTCTTGTGTGCTACCCTCACTGTATCTGGGTCTGTTTCACCAACAGAGCAGATGGGTTCTGATATACCAAACACCAAGGGAAGTTCTCTGGACAATTGGCTGACAGAACAAATCCCTGCCCTTTCCTGCTTCAAGGGCCCCACTCTCCTTTTCTGCTTTTCTTACACCCTGTCTCTGGGGGTGGGGGGTACATATTTAGGAGGATGTGATTGGGATGCTTAGCCCCTAGGATCTCACCTTGGTTTGGGACGCTCCTCTTCTAGTGGGGAGATACAAAGAGATAATTAGCAAGAGTTCATGGGGGTGGGCCTGATACACCCAGAGGAGGGAACTCCCCTCCAAGCCATAGACCCCAGGAGCAGCTCTGGGGGAGAGGCATGAGTAGGGGGGGAGAAGAGGGAACAAGGGAAATCAGGAAGAGGAGGATCACACGCATCAGATATACATTCAGAACTGGTGTGGGGTCCCCCTCCCACTTCTCTGGGAACCCAGGGCTCCAACCCCCCCAGACCTTCCTCTTACATACCAAAGCTCCTGCTCTTCTGCATTTACACCTAGCACTTCAGGGTGCCCCCAGCCCCTCCCCTCTGGGGACACAAGAATCCAGACGCCCAGGGAGAGCCCTTTCTGCAACTCACACCCCAACCTTTGAATGTATATGAAGGAGAAAAGTGACAGGGTCGGGGACTTAGATGGGGGTGGGGTGGGGGTGTCTGTCCGCAAACATCCAACCCTTCTACAAGAATTCCTCCAGGCTGGGGAAGAAGGCTTGGGTGTCGGTCCCTTTAAGAAGGAAGGGAATGGGTTAAAGCCTCGGCGAGGCCGTTTCCCTT
Organism: Canis lupus baileyi; assembly: GCF_048164855.1. Classification (NCBI taxonomy): domain Eukaryota; kingdom Metazoa; phylum Chordata; class Mammalia; order Carnivora; family Canidae; genus Canis; species Canis lupus. The sequence continues at coordinate 103,102,141 of NC_132838.1, read as the reverse complement.
CGTGGACACCAGAGGGCGCGCGAGCTCTCCGGAGCTTAAAGGACCGGGCCTGGGCGGGTTATGCGGGCGCAGGGGTCCTCGCAGGGCTCGGGGCCCGAGGAAATCCGTCTCGGGAAGCGAAGCAGCCGCGGTTACCTCGCTCTGCCACGGGCTCCGGCTCCTCGGCGGCTGGGGAGGAGGAGGCAGGGGGAGAAGCGAGGAGGGGGTAGCGAGGGGGAGCGGCCACGCCGGGGTGCGGGGGGCGGGGGGGGGGCAGGGAGGAAAGAAAGGGTAGAGGCTGTTAAAGGACCTGAAGCCGGGGCGGTCGGGAGCCCCGTGCCCGCCGGCCCCGCCACGCCCAGCGCCCCCTCCCCACCCAGCCCCGGCCCCGCGGGGCTGCCTGGGCCGCAGACCTGCGGGTCCAGGCCTCACCTTCCTCCTCCTCCTCCGCAGCCTCCTCTTCTGGAAGGGCAGGGGGCAGAAAAGGCAGGGTTAGAACCCCACAAGAGAGCACGCCCAGGGTGCTGCGACCCCGAGGGTGGCCGCCCCGGGTGGCCGGGGGCGATGGGCGACCCTTGTCCTCGGGCCTCCCGCGCGTGTCCCCAGGCCACCGAGGGCCACCCACTCCCCACTCACCTTCGGGCTGCTCCCTGAGGACACAGGAAGAGGACAGAGAGGCAGGGTTAGCGTGTTGGAGGTGGGAGAGGGTCCCACCTCTCCATACCCCAGCCCTCCCACCAGCACCACTCACTCCTCATACTCCTGCTCCTCGGTGTCCGACATCCTGTGTCACCTAAGGACCAAAGAACATGCGACTGAGGTGGGGTCCCGATGGAGGAGGGGCTGGGGGCCAGAGTCCTGGGTCTGAGGGAGGAGGGAATGGGGGCCTGAAGTCCTGGGTCTGAGGGAGGAGGGAATGGGGGCCTGAAGTCCTGGGTCTGAGGGAGGAGGGCCTGGGGGCCTTGACCCCTGGGTCTGAGGGAGGAGGGGCTGGGGGCCTGGACTCCCCAGTCTCAGGAAGGAGGGGCTGGGAGCCCTGACAGGGAAAGGGCTCTGGGAGGTGTGGGGGGAGCACAGCCCCAAAGCTGCAGCTCCTGCCCCTCCACCACCACAGCTGTCCTCCTTTGTCTTATGACATGTCCATGGGAACCTGATCTGAGTGGAGATTAGGAGAAGGTATTTGGGAAGGGACTGTGGCCTGAAGACAATAGCTGCCCCACCCCCCAAAGGCTATTTTGGGGGGATGTCGTAGATGGTGAAACAGAGGACATTTCCTAAGAAGGGATTCAAGGGGGGAGGCTCCTGGGAGAATTAGTCACGCAGGCTCCCTCTCCACCCCTCCCCCTCCCCCTATCTGGTTATCTTCCCACCTGGCCCCTCCTGGCCCCCTACCCACAGCCTTGAAGGAAGCTGGACTCATCAAGAGCAGTGAAGTCCACACATCTCACCCTGACTCCTACATAGACACCACATCATCTTTGGGATTCCCCCAGGACCAACAGTATCCAGGTTAAGAGCACCCCCAAATCCTGAGACCCACAGATCCTGAGCCCCTCCAACTGATGATGCCCCTAGTTTCTGGGGACAAGCAAGGCCTCATGTCTCCAGATTCTGAGAACCCCATTCTTGAGATTCCAGCGTCTGGGCTGACATCCCCAGATCTTGACGCTCTAGGTCTCGACACCTACATTCTAAAGCCTCAACGTCTTGAGACCCCAAAATCTAGACGCCCAAGCTCAGAGGTACAATTCATGTTGCCCCAAAATTTGGTACCTCCAATCATATGGCTTCAGACCTGGAGACCTCAATTCTCAAATCCCCAGAGTCTGAGGCTCCCAGTCCTGACACCCAGCCCATAAATGTCCAAGCCCAGATATCCCCAATTTCTGAGATTCCCTCTGAGCTCCTAGGTCTGAAGGTGTTATATTCTGGGACACCCCAATCTCGGCACCCCCAGACTCCATAACTCCCAAATCCTAATACCTCTGTCCTCAGGCCTCATAAAGCCTGAACTTCCCAGGAATTCCCAAGCCTTAAGTTTGTACCACCTCCACCTCCGTAGCCACCCCTCCTGTCGTCTCCCCCCCCCCCATCTCCCCCCAGTACGAAGCTCCTGGAGACCATTACCTAAGGCTGAGTCTGCAGAGTCGGTGAGCAAATGGGCAGGGCAGATCTGTTGCTGACCCTGCGAGTGGAAGCACCCCTGGTTTATAGTGGAGTCTCAGCCCCGCCCCCCAGGGGAGAGGGAGGGCCTGAGAATTCCTCTCTCAGACCCAGAGTCCAGCTCAGAGGCTGCCCTGCCCCCGCTCTGGCTGCATATTCAGGATCCTGGCACCTCCTGGGGGTCTAGGGACCCCTTCACCCCATCAGCATGGCCTCGCACCTAGACTGGGTCAGGTGACCTCCAACCTCCGGGCTCCCCACCTCCCTTACAGCACGCTGAACCCGATGCTTTGAAGTCCCTGGGCTTGGCACACAGTAGGTCCTCAGAGAATACTTACTGACAAAAAGAGCACAAGGGGTGCTTCCTCTTATAAGGCTCTTGTCCCAGTTTCTGTGTCTCTTCGGGCCTCTCTGCATCTCTGATACTGTCCATCTCTCCTTTGTCTCTGGGACCCTCCACCTGTGTGTCTCTGTCTCTGTCTCTGTCAACCCCCTCCCACCCCCACCCCTTTGTCTGCCACCAGGATTCCATCCTGGTGACAACAGGCGCTAAAGCCGGGAAGCAGGTGTGGGTCGGGGGAGGGGAGAGGGTGTGGTGTCAGGCCCATGACCTCACACTCCCCCACCTTCATCTGACACTGAGCTGTTGGGTATTCCTGCCCCCCTTACCCTTACCCACAGCCGGCCACGACCTTGAACCCTAAGGGAGCCAGCCACCCCTCCTGCTTCTCAGTGTCTCTGTCTCTCCCTGCCTATCATCTCTGTTTCTCTTTCTGGGCATTTCTCCAGGGGCTGTCTCTCTGGGTCTCTCCGAGTCTGTGTTTTCACTCCCTGTGTCTCCCCATGCATTTTTGTCTCTGCATTTCTGGGGGTGAATCTGTCAATTTCTGTGAATCTGTCTACTGGCATATGAATGTGTGTGACCTCATTTATGTCTTTCTTTGGCTCTGCATCCGTGTCTTCCTCCATGTCTCTGCATTGTCCCTCTTTCAGTCCCTATTTCTGCCTTGTTTGGTGGTCTCTGATGTGCTTTGTGCACATCGGCCTCTCCATTTCCCCTTTCTTTGCAGGTCTTTCTAGGAATCTCTGTCTTTTCTCCCTCTCTGTGGGTCTCTGGCTGTCTCTGTGTGTGTGCATGTCTCTCTCCTTGGACCTCGGTCTGGGCATCTCTGCACACCCTGCGTGTGAGGCATAAGAGCTGGGAACGCCCCCTACTGCAGACCCAGCTCTGCTCCTGCTGTGTGGTGTGGCTTTGGGGGACTCTCCCCTCAGTCTTCTCATCTCCCTCACACCGGACCCCCAGGTAGCAGACTTGCAGCCATTTCTAGCTCAGAGAGAAACTTTATTCCTCAAGGACACCTTCAGGGCCAGGGCAGGGGGCAGCCAGCTCAGCCTTCAAACTTTTTCTTGCGGCCCTCCATTCCACTCAGCGCATCGATGTTCTTACGCCAGTCTCCCACCTCCCGGTTTTCCTGGAGGAATGGGGCCAGGAGTGAGGGCTTCTCTCCCATCTACACTCTCTCAAATAGCCTCCCCCCAATCTTTGGCCCGCTGGGCCACTCTGCTTTGGATGTCCATTTTGAGATCTGCTTCTGGAAGGCTTCTCATCCCCTCAGGCGATCCCATCAAAGTTGCCCCCATGCACATCCTATCTCCCTCATGCACTTCTGGCCTTGCTACTTCCTTTCTCCCTAATGCACTTCCTGGCTTCCCCTTCTACTTTCTGGCTTCCCCTTGCACTTCCTATGCCCCTCCTATACTTCCTATTGGGGACCTCTTACCAGATTCTTCTCCCCATAACTCCAAGTAGCATCTGCCCTGAGCTTAGGCCCAATGACTGTTATGTCCCACACCCTCTCCTCTGAGCACCCCCTTTCCTGGCTCTAGCCACACTCACCTTCTCTGTGTCCTCCTTCTTCACCTGCTTGAGGTGGGCCCGCAGGTCTAAGGACTCCTTAGCCCTGGTGCCCAGCAGCGCCTGCATCATGGCATCTGCAGAGATCCTCACCCTCCGCAGGGTGGGCCGCTTAAATTTGCCACGAAGGTCAAAGATCTTCTGGGTCAGATCTGCTATCTGGGGGCAGCCATAAGGGAAGGTAGAAACCTCCACCAGACCCATTCTTCCACCCTATACTTCCCTCTGCTCTCTTTCCAGGCCTATGGAGGTCTCATCCAGGCTCCTCATCCAGTAACTGTAAGCCCTCCCGACGGGCCCAGCCTCCTCTCTGAAAAACACTTGACACCTCCTGGTGCTGCTGCATGCATCCCACAATTTCCTGACCCATGCCTGAGCTCACCTATCAACAACACCCGATGCTCCAGCTACACATTTCCACGAATACAGCTTCTGCGTTCCCAACTCCTGGCTTTTGTGTGCTATTGTCCCCTCTGCCTGGAACAGCCTTCCCTAACCACTTTATACTCATTCTTCTGCCCCATCCCTGCCAGGCCCAGCTGTCCTGGGTCTCCTGGTGTCTGCAGTCAACAGCAGCTGCAAGGGCGTGGACTGAGACCACAACCCCAGGCACCAGACTTTACCCGAAGGGACCAAGACTGCCCAGGGCCCCCCACCTCTGTGATGTTCTTGGTGACTTTCGCCTCCACATCGTATCTCTCTTCATCCACTTTGTCCACTCGGGCGTGGAGTTGTCGGCACAAGTCCTGGTCAAGAATGTGGTATGTGTGGTTGGGGGACGGGGGTACTCTGACTCCTGAGTCTGAGGGAGGAGGCCCTGGGGGCCTGGACATCTAGTCCTAGAGGACTCTGGGGCAGCTGGAATAAAGGGTGCTGGGAGCCAGGAGTCCTGAGAATCTGACAGAATTGGGGCTGGAGAGCCTAATCTCTGGGTTTTGAGACTGTAGGCAGCTGCAGGCCATATTTCTGAACTCCTGAGGGTAAGGATTAGCAGACTGGATCACAAGGTCCAGAGCAGAGGTAGGGGACAGTGACTAGACCGGTGAGTCCAAACCATGCAGGAGCGGTCACTAGGTACCTCGGATCCCCAGCTGGGCAGGAGTCCCTGATGAGAACGGTACCTGCAGCTCCGCGAAGCCCAGCCCGGCTAACTCCAGCGGCTGGCACCGCGTGCTCAGAGCGCGCCCTTTCTCTCCGCGCCGCTCCTCCGCCTCCCTCTCCAGCTCTTGCTTCGCGATCTGCAGCATCAGGGTCTGCAGAGGCGAGGCCGGGGACCGCAGCCCACCCGGGGAGGCGGATGAGGGCTGCGCGGCATCCGCACCGGGGAGGCCGCCCTGGCCAGGACAGCCCCCCAGTTCCAGGCAGGGTCCGCGGTTTTCCAGAGACGCTCCCCTTCAATCCGAGGCTCCGCCCCCGTGGCGGGGAGAGGGTGGGTGCTGCTCACCACAAGCCACGCTCACTCCCCACTGAGGCCTCGTCCTACCCCCTCCCGCACCCGACCCTCCAGCTCCACCCCCTGAGGACACCTAGGCGCCCCCTCCAGGCCCACCAGCACCTTCAGCTGCAGTTTCCTCGAGGCGGAGATCTTGGACTTTTTCTGCCGGGGTGACATGGAGCAAGGAATAATCAGGGCGGGGAGTAGGAGACAGATGGTCGGGGGCATGGGTAGGTTCCAGATTTGGACTCGCTTCCCGCTGAAGCTGAGCCCCTCAGCCCCATCCACCAACCCTGACCCCCTGACTGCTTAGGCAGTTCCCATGGGCAACGAACTCCGCCCATAGGCAGGCCACACCAATCCGAGCCCTCCCTCCGCAAAACCCCGCCCCTAGGGCGCAGCTTCCTCCTAGGCTCCGCCCACAGCCAAAGCCCCGCCCCAGCCAAGGCTCTGGCACCGCCCCTCCACCCCTGGGTCCCGCCCCCTCTGCGGACCGGGAACCGAGCCCCGCCAGCCCCTCGCTCACCTTGGCGTGCGGCTCCGTGGCGTACGCGCGGTAGTTGGCGGAAGACTGGCGTCGGATCGGGGCCGGAGCGGGGGGCGGGCACCCCGCCTGGGGTTGGGGGGATGGAGCCACGTCACTGCGGGCCCCCCCAGCGCCCCTCTACGGGTGGAGCTGCCACCTCCCGCCCCAGGGCCCACCCTGCGGCTCCCTCCCTTGCCGTGGACCCCGGCCTGCGCCTCCTCTCACCGCATCGCCGCTCCTGAAGGAAGAGACCGGGAAGGGGGGGTTAATGGTGGGCCTCTGTCCCGTCCAGTCTAAGGGACCCCAGGGGCCGCCCACCAGCTGCCCAGTCCTCGGGTTCCAGGGAGTCTGGTTCCCAAACCTTTCTTCGTGCCGATAGCCAGGAGTCTGTCCCCACCTCCCTCCTCAGGCCTCACAGGCCCACGTCCCACCGCCTCGGGCCCTGCAGGTCCGAGTTCCCTAGATGCACTCACTCATCCGCCATGCGCAGACTCAGGCCAAGGCTTGCAGGAGGCAAAGAAGGGCAAGGGGCGATTGGAAGGTCAGTGAGGGGGCATCCGGGATGACCTTGAAGGCCCCCAGAGCTTCAGTCTGTCTGCACTGCTCAAGCTTCACTGAAGACACTGAGATAAGGGGCGTGGACTGAGACTAAATATACTGCTGCCACCTCCTCCCCCTGCCCAGGATGTGAGATAACCGGGGCGCGTGAGGGGTGGGGTGGGCTGTGCTCCAGCTGGATCACCCTTCCACCTTGGAGGCCTGGAACCCAGCCCCTCCTCCCTCACACGCAGGGGTTCAGGCCCCCATTCCCCTCCTCCAGCAGACACAGGAGTTCAGGCCCCCAGCCCTTCCTCCCTCAGATGCAGGAGTTCAGGCCCCCAGCTCCTTGGTTCTTCAGACCCAGAAGTCTGGGGCTCATCCCCACACTAAACAGTGATCTCCATGAGAGCTATGATCAGTTTCTGTGTCCCAAACCTGTTAGCCACTCAATAAATTTTGTTGATTTATGTGACGATCCAGGTATGGTCCAGACTCTCAGGCAATAACAGCCCAGAGAAATCCACTTGGAACTAGGTCTCCTCTCTTAACCACCCTAGCCCCTTCCCTGTCCCAGCCCTGGAGACAAAAGTGAAGACAAAGACACAAGGGCACATGAAGAAGAGGACACCACTCTTTTTATCTGGACTATGTGGGTGTGGACCAGCCCTGGAAAGCAGATTCCCCCAACCCTCAGGTAAAATAGGACCTCTGAGGACAAGAAAACCACATAGAGGGCCTGAGACTCAGGGCCGGATCTCTAGAGTCTCAAGAATGGAATGTGGAACCCTGAAAGAACACTCTAGAATTCTAGGAACAGAATATAGAATCCCAGGAAGGTAATCTGAAATTCTAGGGACACCGCTGGAGCTGTTGGAGAATATTGAGAGTATACCCGAGTGAATATTCTAGAGGCAAGCTCTACTTCCAGGACCTGACCTTAGAGGTCAGAGATGGGGGACTGGATATCTGGGAATGGGGTCAGACTCTCTGTGGGTGGAGCCAGAACCTTGGGGAGTAGAGCTGGAGTTTGAGGGGTTCTGAGCGCAGTTTGAGGGGCTAAGAGGGTGGGGTCCCGCCTTTGAGAGGCTGACTCTGGTTCTCAAGGGCCGGAGCCAGGGTGTCAGGGGGCGGAGTCATGGATTCCGAAGCTGAGTCAGTGTGCTGGCCAGCAGAGTCCAAGGCTTTGCAGAAGCGCGCAAAGGTCTCCGAGGGCCTGGCCTGGGGTGGGGGCGTGAATCCAGCCGCCTGAGCTAACTCTCCAACCCGGGCAGCAAAGCCCTGCAACTGCTCCTGCCTCAAGTCCACCAGGTACCTGAAACAAGGAAGGGGTATGTTAGGGGGTCCCCGGCTGTGAGCCCAGGGCTGGATATTCCCTGCCCTGCGCTCCCACTGGCTGGCTCACCGGGCCAATTCCACCACCAAGCGTCCTCCGGGGGCCACACAGGCCCCGAGATCGGGGCTGAGAAGATGCACCATCCTGAGTAGAGAAAAGTGAGGGCTGAGGGCTGAGACTTAGACTTTCAGGTCCTGAGGGAGTAGTGGGGCCAGGGAATCTGGGTGCTGACTGAGGAGGGGCTGAGGGCCAGGATTTCTGGGTGTGAGGGCAGAGGAGCCAGAGACCTCTTTCTTACCCACAGGCCACATAAAGCAGCTGGAACCGTCCCTTGTAGCAGCTCTTGTGGTGAAGGGTTTCTGCAGAGCCGAGAGGCAGGAAGCGCACAGTGAAGAATCCCGGGGCAGAGGCAGCTGGGGATGAACCCGCAGTTAGGCAGGCACACCAAGCTTGGAGATAATGCTCCTTGCCTACCTGTCTTGAAGCCCTTTCTCATCATCTCTCGTAGATGGATTCCTGGAAAGTTCTAGGAAGGTCAGCCCAGCAAGCAGAGATCCATTTTACAGACTAGGCAACTGAGGCTCAAGAGAGGGAAAGAGCGGGTGGCCCATGGCCATAAGGGTCATCCAGACACTCAGGAAGAGCCAGGTTAGGTGATGGTTACCAGGGCGCAGGACCAGAATCAGGGCAGGGGAAGGGTCTCTCCACGGGTGGGCTGGGCCCCAGCACCCTGTTAGAATACTCTAGCCGCAGGTAGGATTAGAATTCTGTTGGAATTCAGAATGATAACAATGGTGTCAAGATTGAGGAAAGGGAAAGAAATACAAAAAAAGAAAAAGACATATCAGGAACAGGAGATCACTTGTCCAGTCGTTGGAAACCATATCATTACGCACTTGGAGCTGAAAGACCTGGAACCTAACGCCCAGGATGGGGGTCCAGGTTCCACTCTTTCCCTGGGGGATGATGTGACCCCTTTACCACCCAATTCGCATTTCAAGGGGGTCAGCGAACCAGGACGCTTACTACGCTCTGGGCTTGCACCCTCGCCATCCTCGCGATCCCCGCGATCCTCGCCCTGGCACATCTGCTCGGGGTTTCCCTGGGTGTTTCTCGGGCGCCCCCAGGCGGCCATCTCTCGGAATAGCTCCGTCACGTTGTGCTGAGTGATCTCCCCAGCAGTCTGGGGAGAGAAGGGGCGCAGCCAGGATGACGCGGCTGGGCCTAGAGTACACCATCCCTCCCCGGAACGCCCAGTGCGAGGTGTGTGCTGGCGAGGGGGGCGGTTAAAGTACAGAGGGGCGAGGCCTCGAAAGCCCTCCCTCAGCCCCAGCACCTGCAGTCACACACCTTGACCGGCTGTCCGTTGCTGGTCCGCAGGAGGCTCTCATCGTCTGTTTCGATGCCAAAGGCCACGAATGGCCCCGTGGCGATGTCCCCCCAGTAACCGCGTGCTGCGATACGCTCCCCGTGCTGGAGAGAAAAGGCACGTGAGGTCAATGTTGGAGACCCCGGTTCCCGTGTCACTGAAAAGAAGCACTGGCCCGGGCAGGGAGAGGACACGTACATGGCTCAGGAAGCGACCCGACGCAAGGGTCCGGTTTGGCACATGATAGGCGCTGGAGTCTCTGAGTTCAAAGGCGACACCCGTGTCCCTCCAACGCCGGAACTCGCGAGTGTGGATGACTCGGGCCTGGATAGAAGGCCCGAACGAACAGGTCTAAGCAAATCTGGTATATGGGCCCCCAGTCCCACCTCCCTCGGACCCCGGAGTCCGGGCCCCCAGCCTCCCAGCCCCCTCACCCCGCGATCGTGCAGCTTCATGTGCAAGTCCCAGTCGCTGACACCGTGCCGGGCGTCGTAACGGGAGCCCAGGTAGTGACGCAGCCTGGAGTCCCAGAAGCGACTCATGGGGAAGGCCTCGGGCTCCTTCTCTCCGCCCGCCCAGAAGCGGAACACAGCCTCCAGGGCGTCGCGCTCACGGAACTGCACGGCCGGCACGCGGGAGGTTGGGGGGCGGGGAGAGAGTAAGGGGGAGGAAGCTGCAGGGAGAGCCGGATCTTCTGCTTTACCCTCCCTCCCACCCCAGGGCGCGAGGAGGATTCTCCCATTTCTCAGAAGAAACTGCAGTTCCGAGAGTAGAAGCCACCACCTAGGTCACATCCCCCAGTGACAGCTGGGGGGCTGGGGTTCGAACGCCATCAACGAAAACCCTTTTGGGCTTCCCATTTCCATTCTTCCCGTGGCCATCGGGATCCTGGGCAGTGGCGGCACCTTGAGGGCGCCTAGGCTGAGCCAGGGCAGCTGCTCCTCCAGGCGGTCCGGCTCCGGGACCAGGTGCGCCAGGCGGTCGGCTTGCGCGCGCACGAAGGCGGCCACCTGGGGGCGCAGCAGCGCGTTCCCCCACACCTCCAGGAAGGTCTCGCTTCTCTCTGGGGTAGGGGTAAGGGGGCGGGAAGAAGGAGAGAGGGTTAGTGGACAGAGCAGTCGAGTGAACCCAGAAATGAGACTCGTGTGGCTGACGCACACCCTCTTTAATCTTATTATGTCATAGTCATGTGAGTATAAGGGACACTGGCCAAATCCCCATCCATCCCCCAGACTCTAAGAGTCACTTACACCCAACCTAAGTCTCCTCCTAGTCTTCCCCACCCACCAGATGAGCCCAGTCCTGCAGCTCATGTTTGAATTTTCCTCACGTTATAAAAGAAAAAGTTATGTATAGATGGAGATGGAAATGGAGATTTATGCATGTTAAAATATTATAGTGTTAAATTGTTCCTTTTTAGTTAGGAATCTTACCAGAGAACTATTCATCTTTAGTTGTATACAGGTTTATATCTATATCAATGTATCTCTATCAATATGTAAATTGTTTCCTTTAGTGGTTTAAGAATCCTGTAATAGAGAACTATATACCTTTAGTTAGATAGCTAGGCTCAGAGCCTTTTATGAGGTACACTGTGACATGTGTGCAGTGTATTCTGAATGCTCTGAGCTATTAACAACTACCCTCCAAGGTCGTGAAAACAATGATGATCAGTAAGAGGTACTGAGCCTATATCATAAGCCAGGAGCTATGCATTGTTTTTGGTTTTTTTTTTTTTTCTAATTGAATCCTCACAAGAACTCTATGGGGAAAGAACTTTTAGGATCTCCCTTTTATCAATGTAGAAACAATGTGGGCCCAGAAAGGGACAGATAGTAGCCCCAGGTCACTCAGCAAGCAGAGCCAGAATTTGTTTGTTTTTTTTTTTTTAAAGGCAGTATTAATGTTTTTTTTTTAATTTTTATTTATTATTTATGATCGTCACAGAGAGAGAGAGAGGCAGAGACATAGGCAGAGGGAGAAGCAGGCTCCATGTACCGGGAGCCCGACGTGGGATTCGATCCCGGGTCTCCAGGATCACGCCCTGGGCCAAAGGCAGGCGCCAAACCGCTGCGCCACCCAGGGATCCCTTTTTTTTTTTTTTTTTTTTTTTCCGATGCAAGCGCACGAGGGTTTATTAGCAAGCTCGAGCTTGGGTCCAAGTATACCCGACACAGCGGAGCAGGGACTTGGACCCAGAGCCAGAATTTGAACAGACTGTCTCAAGTCCAGACTTGGCTCCAGACACTGGGCCAAAATCATTGCCATCATGAGATCATGATTCCTGCCACCCTGCCCCTTCTCTTCGTCCTCCTCCTCCCAGGGCTGCGTCTTCAAGGCAGACTCCCTGAGATTCATGCCTCCAACTGAGGACATTCGGACCTGTAGGAAGGCTCTGAAAAGGACTGAACTCAGTTCTGCCAAACCTTCCCCACATCTGGGGGACCCACTACCTCTTAAGAAGTCCTTTGATTTCTTTTGGTCCTCTCCTGTGCTAGGAGCTTTTGAATGCTTACCCTGTGCCATGCATTGTGCTGACAGCTTATGTGCATTTTCTCCTGGAATCCTCTCTCTCTCTCTTTTTTTTTTAAAGATTTTATTTACTTATTTATTCATGAGAGACACACAGAGAGAGGCAGAGGGAGAAGCAGACTACCTGTGGGGGAGCCCCATGTGGGACTCGATCCTGGGACCCCAAGATCACAAGCTGAGCCAAAGGCAAATGCTCAACCGCTGAGCCATCCAGGCGTCCCTGGAATCCTCTCAATGGCTCTAGGAGGTATATTTAGCCCCATTGTACAGGTGGGAAGAGTTGAAGCCCTAAGCCTGACAAACTAGTGAACAAGTGATGCAGTAGGTAGCTAAAATGTTTACATATTGATATGCCAGAACCCCTGCAGGCAGGGGGAAGAGGCTGCGGGCCAGAATGTCTGGGTCCTTGCAACTGACCTTGCAACCCCATCTTCTCAGGTTCCTCTAAAGCTAGGCTGAAGATCAGCATGTGTCGGGCCACAGCTTCCAGATTATTCTCTAGCACATAGAACTGGAAGATAGATAGAGCAAAATGACTCTGAGATCTGTATCCCTGGCTCCTTGGAGACCCAGGGATGGAAGACTTCAGCCTCCTGCCTCCAGAGGACCCAGGCATCCTGTACACTGGCCCCTTTCCTTCAAACACAGGAGTCTGGGCACTCAAACCCTCCTCCCCACCATTATTCAGGGACCGCGAATCCTTAGGCTCTTCCTCCCACTTGAACTCGAGTCCCCAACCCTGAAGTCTAGGTCCCCAGCTTCTACCTCCCTCAGACCTAGCAGTCCAGGCCTCCAGCTCTCTTTCCCTTCAAGGACTCAGGAATCTGGGCTCTCATCTTCATCCTCCTCCCTCCCCAGAATCCCAGCTCACGTGTAACCTCCTGCGAGGCCACAGCGCCGCCCGGGCCAGGGTCCGAAGCAGGTGCCGCCCATCCACGGAGCCCACGAGCAGTACATCTAACTCGGGGGTCCTGGGCTCGGTATTGTCCCGCAAGTCTGAGTCCACAGGAGGACCTGGCAAGATGACACGGGCTGGGGTCTGTGGCCTGAAGAGTGCCCCAGAACGGTGGACTACAACTCCCAGTAGAACTCGCACGCCTGGCCTACGTTCCCAAGGGAGCTGTGCCTCTAAGCATTCTGGGACTCGTAGTCCTCAGAGGCCACTTGGGCTGCCCAGTGAGGGGCGGCGCCGCCATTGGAGCCTCGGAGAACGTTAGGGCGCCGCCTGCCAGGCTGGGAAGGCAGCCGCCTTGTCAGATATGGTCCAGCGTGGGGACTCACTCTCAGCCTGCAGGTCCAGCGCCGGGGACAGGCCCCACCAGGATACGGAGCCGAAGCCTGCGCCGGAGCCCGCCGGCGTGGTCATCGCCCTGCAGAACAGACATCCTGGGAGTCCCCAGACATGATCCTTGCGTCGCCCCGCATGCCCCTCTCACCGCCCCTCACGTCTCGGCCCTCTCCTCCAAGTGACACCCCCTCACCTCTACCCTTCCAAAGACTCCCTCCCTGCTCGGTGCTGCGCTCGGTTCCGCACCGCGTACACACACTGCCTACCCCCCCTTCCTTCTCGACCAATCAGCCAATGGGAGTACGCGGGTTGGCACCGGTGCGATCAACTGACCAATGGGAGCGAGCGAGGCACGACTGCTATGAACTTTTGGCCAATGGGAGAGCTCGCGGACGTGGAGGGTGTGTGGACGCGGTTGTCATGACGATGGCGCGGGCGAAGAAAGAGGGGGGCCGGGGGAGGCTGGGGCGGGGCCTGGGGAAGTCCACATCTCTGAGATGGAGAAGGTAGGAGCCGATTCAAATTGATACACAACTGAAAAAAAAAAAAAAAAAAGAACTGAACAGAATATTGATTAATTCAAATTAAAGTGAGGCTGCCTGGACCTCCTCTGTGTCCCCTTCCACCCCACACCGTGATCCTACCACCCAGGCGGGAAATGCAGCAAGGTGCTGGTGCTAGCTAGACTGGCCCCTGGCTGCTCAATTGTCAGGAATTTTGCAACCTGGCTGTTACCCACAGTCGTTGCTGAAAATTAAACTGACTTACTAATTCCTAAAATTAAACTCAAATTAAATGCATTATCTTAAAATAAAGGCAATACAGGGATCCCTGGGTGGCTCAGCCGTTTAGTGCCTGCCTTCGGGCCAGAGCATGATCCTGGAGTCCGGGGATGAGGGATCGAGTCCCACATCGGGCTCCCTGCATGGAGCCTGCTTCTCCCTCTGCCTGTGTCTCTGCCTCTGTGTGTGTGTCTCTCATGAATACATAAACAAAATCTTTAAAAATAAATAAATTTTAAAAATAAAATAAAGGCAATATATACTCAAAACTCATCACATCTTATTTTACTATATTTTCCTATTGCTGGTGGTCTTAAGGTTTTTTTACATCAATTGTATTCAAATGAAGGAAATAATATTTTATTTTAACGCAATCGTTTTAAAAAATCAAATTGGCAAACTAGGACCACTGGCTGCCTATTTTTCTAAATAAAATTTTATGAGAACCAGGGCCAGGAGTAGTATGAAGAGGGGTGGTCCAAGTGCACAGTCAGACCTTGTCTTTAAAATTTTTATATTTTATCCATCGTTGATTTCTTTCTTTTTTTCATTTTAAGTTTTTATTTAAAGTCACTTAAGTTACTTTACTCCTGCATCTTCTCAATGGTTTCTTCCTTATATTTGCCCTTTTCCTCTCCTACTTGGCGAGATTTGGCTTTATGCTCAAGGATCTTTTTGCGGTCTTTGTCCAGTTTTAATCTAGTGATAACCACTTTGCTAGGGTGAATGCCCACGTGGACAGTTGTGCCATTTGCCTTCTCTGCTGTACTTGTTCAATGTAGATGACATAATTCTTCCTGTAAACCTGAACTATTTTGCTGATTTGCTGACCTTTGTAGTGTCCTCGCACAACCTGCACTTCATCATCCTTCCGGATGGGCATGGGCCGCATGTTGTACTTCTGCCTTGGCTCTTTGGAAAGCGGGGAAGACATGATCTTCCTGCGAATGTGGGAAGGCGCATTGAAATGCCGCTTACGATTTTTGCTTCGGTCAGAAGTCACAAACGGATTGAACTTCATATTGGCTGCTGGCGCCTCGGCGATGGCCGCCCATCGTTTATTTCTTTTCCCTTTTTTTGGGTTTTTTTTTTATTTTAAAAATATTGTATTAAAATTCTATTTATCTTGATGAATGGTGTTGTTTTTCTTTTTTTAAAGAGTCCATGCGGGACTCCATCTCAGGACCCTGGGATCAAGTCCTGAGCCAAAGGCAGATGCTTAACCACTGAGCCACCCAGGTGCCCACCACTGAGCCATGCAGGTGCCCCTGAATGGTGGTTTTGTTTTGTTTCCTCAGCTTTGCCTTAAAATGTGGAACCTTTATCTTGACCCTGGGAAATACTATGTTACTGTATGATAGAATACTAATAGACATCACCTCTGGACTTTATATTCAGTTACTTCATTTAGACAAATCAGTCACTTTTTCTGTGCCTCAGTTTTCTGCTCCGTAAATTATGAATGGTAACATGCAGCTGGCAGTGATGTGATGCATTGAAAGGGGTCCATCTGAGGACAGAGGACAGTCTGAGGACAGTTCTGGGCACTGGGAAGTGAAGCTGAGGTCTCTGCACACCATGCAGGACTCACTGGCCTTCTGGCTCTTTTGAGAACACACCAAGCCTGTTCCTGCCCCAGGGCCTTTGCAATTTAGGGTTCCTTCTGCCTGGAATTCTTTTTGCCTTCATCTTATTTTTATTGTGGTAAAATACATGCAACATAAAACTTTTTTAAAGATTTTTTTAATTTATTCATGAGAGATACACAGAGAGAGAGGCAGAGACACAGGCAGAGGGAGAAGCAGGCTTCCTGCAAGGAGCCTGAAGTGGGACTCGATCCCAGATCCTGGGATCATGCCCTGAGCCAAAAGCAGATACTCAACCACTGAGCTACCCAGGCATTCCATGCAACATAAAGTTTAATGACATTTAGTATATTGACAATATTCTGCAGCCAACACCACCATCTACTTACAGAGCTTTCTCATCGTTCCGTAAGGAAGTCCTGTATTCATTAATCAGTCACTTTCCATTTCTCCCTCTCCCTAGTGCAGCAAACCACAAACCTACTTTTTTTTCTCTCTGTGGATTTGCTTATTCTGAATATTTCATACAAATGTAATCATATAATCTGTGGCCTTTTATTTCTGACTTCTTTTGCTTACAATCAAGCTTCATTTTGCTGTAGCATGAAATTGGTACAAACATTCCTTTTTATGACTGAATAATATTCCATTGTATTCCCCTCTTATCTTTGCAAGCCTCATTGCTTCTTGTCATTCAAAGCACAACTCAAACATTACCTCTTTAGGAAATTTGTCCCTGATTGCTCTTTCTAAATTATCTCAGCTCTCACTAGTTTACTTCCCAATACAGTCCACTATTTGTAATGATTTTATTTTTCTCACTTGTCTGCTCTCTTGAGACACAATACCAGGGCCCCCAATGTCATCATTTAACTCAGAACATATTCAATCCCAAGATTTAGAGACAGATTTCCTGGCTGTATGAGCCTAGGCAGGTCCTGTTACTTCTCTGAGGCAATGTCTTCGTTTGTCAACTGGGAATAATAATCATGTCTATTTCATGGGGTGGTTGTGAAGATTATTATTAGCAGGAGTAGCAGTAATAGTAACAATAGTAATACCTCATGTTGTTTTCATAAAGATGTCCCCTCATTCACTCATACATGAGAAACTACCGCATCTGGGATGCCTGGGTGGCTTAATGGTTGAGCGTCTGTCCCTGGCTCAGAGTGGGATCCTGGGATCCTGGGATCAAGTCCTGCATCTGGCTTCCTGCAGGGAGCCTGCTTCTCTCTCAGCCTACGTTTCTGCCTTTCTCTTTCTGTCTCTCATGAATGGATGGATAGATAGATAGATGATGATAGATAGATGATAGATAGATAGATAGATAGATAGATAGATAGATAGATAGATAATCACTGCACCCCCTTGAAGAAATTTGTTAAATCGCATGGACATCACAATCTGTAACTGACCAGATTTCCCTTTTCCCTGATGGTTGGCCATCAAGGAGCTCAGTGCAAATTAATACTTTGCCCTTTCTTTAGTACATGGGGCAAACTTTTGTCTCATTTCCACTTAACCTGTTGGTCCAAGAGCTCTCTTGCCAAATTTCATGGACCTTTATCTACCACCTGAAAACCTGTCTGAGATGAGAGGAGGGAGAGGCCAAGGAAATGACTGTCTTTCCTAGACACAGGTTAGGAAGCAGAATTTGTTGAAGGAAGGAAGAGGTGGAACCGTTGGCTTTCCCTGCATAGTTCTGTTATTTCTCCCAGTCTCTGGGTATTCCCAGACTCTGCATATCTACTTTGTCTCGGTGATGAGAGTA
Source organism: Canis lupus baileyi (assembly GCF_048164855.1). NCBI lineage: Eukaryota > Metazoa > Chordata > Mammalia > Carnivora > Canidae > Canis > Canis lupus. The sequence continues at coordinate 103,084,922 of NC_132838.1, read as the reverse complement.
CATCGCTTGGAGGTCAAGTCCAGATCTACATCAACTCGGGGTTTCCAGCATCTAACAGAAGCTGCCACAGTGAAGATCTCGGAAAACAGAATGGATGAATAATGGAAGAAAGAAGGGAAGAGGGGAAAATATGAGTATGAAAATCTTTTTTTGGGCAGCCCAGGTGGCCCAGCAGTTTACCGCCACCTTCAGCCCAGGGCATGATCCTGGGGCCCCGGGATCGAGTCCCACATCAGGCTCCCTGCACAGAACCTGCTTCTCCTCCTGCCTGTGTCTCTGCCTCTCTCTCTCTCTCTGTTTCGCTTGTGAATTAAAAAAAGAAAAAGAAAGAAATTCTTTTAAAGATTTTATTTATTTATTCACGAGCGATAAAGAGAGAGAGGCAGAGACACAGGCAGAGGGAGGAGAAGCAGCCTCTATGCAGGGAGCCCGATGTGGGACTTGATCCCAGAACTCCAGGATCAGGCCCTGAGCAGAAAGCAGATGTTCAACCGCTGAGCCACCCCGGCGTCCAATGAGTATGAAAATCTATGTAAGGTACAGGTGTGGGAGCGGATTAAATTTGTGAGCAGTAAGTGATTCTCATGGACTCCTCATAACAAACATACAGGAGGTATTGTTACAACTATTTTTTCACCGGAGGAAACCCAGGCTCTGAGGGATGCTTGAATGAATAAATGAATACATGGATGATGGGTGGGCAGGCCAGGTTCCCTCAGTATGTTTCCAAGATGGGCCCTTGGGGGGGCCCTTCTTGCCCTTGGGGGATCCCACTCTCTTGTTCCCCTGGCCCCTGCCCTGCCCCCTCCACCCCATCAGTAAGCACCAGGCCAGGCCACCAAAGTTGCTGAGTATTTATTTGGTCCCAGGAATGGTGTAGAAATCTGACTAGGGATGGGAGCGGGTGATCCAATGCAGGAAGAGGGGCACTGGGAGCAAAGGGGGTAGTAGGCTGGGTCACTGATTGTCAAAGCAGAGAGTGGGAGACTGGGGTGGGGGCAGGCCAGACTGTTCCCCTCCCCCAGGGGTCCCTGGGGCTTCTGAGTATGTGCTTGGTGGGAGAGTTGGCAAGTCACTGCGACTGGTACAAAGGGGAATGGGAAGGCAGGAATGGGGCAGGTTCGGCTGGTCAGCGGTCAGAGAAGGCTTCAAGGTAGACCTGGGTGTGGCTCTGGCCAGGAGTCTGAGATCAGGGGCTCAGTCCAGGCTTGGCAAGGGGCTTGAGGTGGGGATCAGGGTGCAGGCAGCGGCCTCACTCGGTCAGGGGGCCGCAGAGAGTGCCACTGGGCAATGGGCCGCCGGGGGTTGGCCAGCATGTCTGCCCAGTGCCGCAGGCCAGCTCCCCCAGCCGCCGCCCCAACAGCCACCCTCCCGATGGCCTCGTTCTTGCCTAGCTTGTCATAATCCAGCACAGTCAGCTCCACCTGGACCTTCTGGAGACAGGAAAAGACAGGGTTTGGGAAGAAGGCATGGCAGAGAGGGGCTCAGGTATCATTGCCAAGGAGACCCTGTCCCTAACAATCTGAGGTCTTAGGGGACTTGTTAGCACCCTGAGCTAAGGCCTGTCAGGGGACTCTAATGGTGGAGGGGATGGGAGGTGAAAGGAGGGACAGCCTCTATTACAGGGATGCTCTGGAGTCTTTCTTCCTCTGCCATGAGACTTCAAAGGAGCTAAACCCTCAGGACCCCATTGGTAAGGGGTTGTTAGGAGCCTTAGGGAACAGTCCTAAGGGGGGTAAACCTTCAGAACTCTGAAATATGTGCAGTGGCCAGGCCTGGGTCCTGGCTAGGCCCTGTTCCTGAACAGTTGTGGGGAAATCTTTTCCTTAGTACCCATAACTCCTGAGGGGGGTGCCCTTGGGGTATAAGGCATTCTGGTCTTGCTGGGGGTCAAGGTATCCTGGTTTTACTTGGAGGTGGGGCATCCTGGTCTTACTCGGAGGTGGGACAACCTGATCTTGCTTGGGGGTGGGGAGCCCTGGTCCTCTGAAGAGGAAACTGACTTCAGAAACACAACCTCAGGCTCCCAGGACCTGGTTTTAACGGTTGTTAAGGAGTCTCTCTTTCAGGCTGCTCTTCCAGGGGCTTTGGGTAGGTCTGAGCTCACCTGCACCTGGTCACAGGGCACTTCGAAACTGAAGGCTTCATTGTAATAGGGGTTCAGAGTGTTCTTCTTGATGGTGGTTTTCTTCTTACGCACCTTTTTGCCCCCCTGCAGCAGATGGACCTTGACATACGGATCTGGGCAGAAAAAGGAGTCTTATAGTCCCCCAGCTACAGAGTCCCTGGGATCATATTGAGGAGGATGCATGAGACTCTGCTTTGGAACAACACAGAGACAGTCTGTGCACCCCTCAGCTCTCTCTTACTGTGTCCAAAGCAAATCCATATCCTCCAGGGCAGTCTTGGACTCTCTCCACCAAGGGACTCCCAGGACCCAGAAGCTGCCAGAACCTTTGCTACAGAGCTCCCCATTACCACCATTTCCTTGCTTCCCACACACCTGAGAGCCCTCCTACGTCCATCTTCTTCAGGTTCTTAGCCTCCAGGACAATGACGGTAAGCTTACCGGCCGTAGGGACGTAGCGGAGGGAGAAGCAAATGTCACCTAGTTTCTCCTGCTAAAAGACGGAGAGGGACCCATCGCTGGAGCCCTGCTTCACGTCCATCCCCTCTCGGACCTTCCTTCCCTCCCCCTCGCCTTAGAATGGAGTGGTCCAGTGAAGACCACAGTGGTACAATCCAAGGAGAAGTGGAGATGGTGACCTACCAGGACAGGCCCTGGGACTACCATCTGCATCAGGTGTAATGACTGGAGCCCTGAGAGGCCTCTGATCTGATTGGCTGGGCTCACAGTGGGCTGGCTCAGCCGTGGGAGCATGGCCACGCGTGCTCACCTCCTCCCGTGGAGCAGCCTGCAGCTCGCGCCAGGCCAGCACTGGCCGCCCCAAGTCCACCGAACTCATGGGGACCCGCACCTCCCCAATGGCATCATTGCGGGAGAAGCGATCGAAGTCGTACACTGCCATGACGAGTACCCTGCCCCCCAGTTCCACGTAGGGGACCTAGATAAGGGGGCCACAGAGAAGAGAGCACAGGTGAAGAGTAGGAAGTAAGAGGGACAGGAAGCCGGGCACAGCACATCCAGGCAGAAGGTGGCAAGTTGGGCAACAAGGGTTCAAGAGAACAGTTGGGCGGAAATCTGTGGAACCCAAATGGGACAAAGGAACAGCCTGGGGGTCAGTAGTGCCCCAAGGGGACTGGGTTCTGTGTAAAAGTTCTCAGAGCTTGGGCAGCCCAGGTGGCTCAGCGGTTTAGTGCCGCCTTCAGCCCAGGGCATGATCCTGGAGACCAGGGATGGAGTCCCATGTCAGGCTTCCCCGCATGAAGCCTGCTTCTCCCTCTGCCTGTGTCTTGCCTCTCTCTGTGTGTGCGTGTGTCTCTCATAAATAAATAAACAAAATCTTAAAAAAAAAAAAAAAAAGTCCTCAGAGCTGGTAGCTGCTATCTGAGCTGTGGCTGCCTCCAGAAAAAGCTGAAGGGGTCGCTCCCCAGTATCTCAGGGACTGGGAGCAGGTTGCCAAGCCTGGAGCACAGAGGCCAGGAGCTCACCTTGAAGGCAAAGTTCTCCCCAAAGTGTGGGTTCAGTGTCTGCCGATGCACCTTGGTCTCATGCCGCCTCCGCTTGTCTGGCAGCAGGTACACCCTCACGTAGGGGTCGGAGGAGCCACCCAGGTCCAAGGCAGCCAATCCCTCAGCTTGTACAATGCCCACCAGCAGCTGAAAGGTGATGAGGGGACTTTAGTCTCGGCTTCCTTTCTGGAGCCTCCTCTAAAAGGGAGTTAGAACTCTCCGACCCTCCCTTCCACACCATCTCCCTCCTCCACACCCACCTGGCCACTCTGGAAATCATAATCAAGTGAGTACTGCAGCCGTCCTAGCTCATGCTTCTCTGCTGCCTGTGACCCTGGCCCAGATGGTGCTGGCTCCAGCTCCTCCACTTCTGGCTGCACCTTAAGGAGCCAGGAGCAAGAGTAGGTGAACTCTTCCCTTGATAGTGGTATCCTCCAGGCCCAGAAGCCAAGGGAGACTCACTGATCCCTCAGGCTACTGCTGAGCCCTTGCAGGCTAAGCAGAGCCAGTGTTTGATTAATGATGTCTGCCACAGGCAGGGCCTAGTCATAGTAACATGGATGCAGTACTTAGTCGAAGTTTGATGAATGACATCTGTTATGGGGGAGAACAGATACAGTGACATGTATTCAGTGTGTTTGTCATGCCTAGACTAGAAAAACAAGTACCAATCACACCTTGTTGTGTACAAGAAGGAGGCAGAAGATTTTATTTCACATGCTAATGGATGTACTAGGGTTGTTGTCCAAGTTGACATGTTGATTAATGACCTTGTCACAGAAAAACATGAAGGAGAAATGGTATATTTACCCTGTATTTGCCATTCTTTTTTTTTTTTTTTTGTATTTGCCATTCGAAGCTAGAACAAGACTTCTCCTTAACCTAAGCCACCAATTTTCAAAATTCAAGTGATCAGAATTTCCCTGAGAAATGTGGTAAAATGCCTTCACTTAGAGATTCTGATGCGGTAGGTCTGGAGCAAGACCCAGAATTTGTGTTTCCACAAGAACCTGAGGTGAGTCTGGCAGGTGGTCTTTGGACATCACTGGCTTGAGGGACAGGGATGGAGGCTGGACACCAGGACCCTAAAGGGTGATATTTACAACAGCCTTATGGGGTTATAATTACAACAGCTATTTGTTATGAAGGGAAGAGGGGAGATACTGGTTACAGACCATGAATGTGAGGCTCAGAGAAGGATAGTGAATTCCCCTAGGTCACAAAGCTGGGGGAGTGGTTTTTCTGGGTTGGAAACGTAGGATTGCCTGGTTCTGTGCTCAGACTCTTATATCTGTAACCTCTAATTTTCCACTCCGGTGGTTTCTTCCAACTCATGTTTCTTTCATTCTCTTGGGGCTGCCACACTAGCCTCTTCCCTGGCCTCCTTGCCCCAAATCTGGGTTCCAGAGGATTCATTCCAACACAAATTTTCTATGGTTCCCAATTGCCCTCCTGACATGGGACCACTGAGCTCTTCAGACATCTATTCTAGGGTGCAGTATATTTATATTCTGTGCTCCAGCTATTGTGAGATGCCTCAACATCTAAATTCTAGGCCTTGGCTCATGTTCCTCCCTCGAGCTACGATGTCCTTTCTGTTCTTGGCTATCTGTGTGTGTTCCTTGGGTCTCAACACAGGAAATACCTCTCTTTGGGAAGCATTCTTGTGCTCTCTAGGCTATCAGGTGGTTTCTCTGCACGCCGATACGCTCTGAGCTATCCCTAATGTGGCACATAGCACCCCGAATTGTGAGTGTCTGGCTTCCCCACCAGACTGGTTCTCACGAGAAGTGACTAGATGCAGCCCAGCTACAGAACCCCAGGGTCCAGGTCAGGGCTAAACACCTGGGGAGATGAGTGAATGAGGTGGGCATAGGAGGGAAGAGTGCAGGACAGGGCAGGGCTAAGGGGCCAGGCCAGGCCACACCTTGTCTATGTAACTCCGGCCCAGTTCTTTCACTTCCTGAAGGTGGACCTGGGCTTGGGCCTGGCTCTTCTTGCCCAACCGCCTCCGACAACGCTTCCGGTAGAGACAGAAACAGCAGCCAAAGAGGAGGAGGCCTGAGACCAGAAGGATGGCAGCCAGGGCCCAGGGTGGTACTGCAGAGGGCATGGAGACAACACTCATTGAAGCCCTAGGAAGCAAGCTGACTGATTCAGTCCGAATTACACGTGGAAGCTGGAATCCTGGCCTTGCTTCCCCTCCAGCCATTTCCAGTCCGTTATATTATCGTGTTTTCCTTCCCACTGCTCTCACCTCTAAAGCGATTTGATACCCTATTCTTGGCTGACACTATCCAGATGTTTTTGCCTGTTACCGGCACCTCCCCTTGCACCCCCATTCTAATTTCTACTCAACCCCTGACGCTTTTAAAAGCCATGCCCCTCCCCTGCCTCAGTTTCTCTATTTCTAAAAGAAAGCAAAAGTGACCCTTCCAATTCACAGTTCAAGATCCCATTCCATTACACACTCTGATTTGGTGCTCGATTTCCTTGCAAACCTGTTCCTTTCTACTTGACTTAGAGTCAAGTCCAGGATTCCGACGGCAATACCATTCGGATTTTCCCCGCCCGCCAGCCGAGTCCGAATCCCGCCCCCGAGAATCCCAGCCGGGCTTTCCCTCCGCTCTGGCCCCGAAACTCGCTCACCTGGGCCGTGGCGGATGCGACTGGAGTCAGGAGGCGTGTCGGGCGCTGGAAGCCCCGGGGTTGGGGGCTCCGAGAACATGGCGGCGGGGTCCTACGGTCCCTTCTGCGGAGGCACCCAAGAGCCCTAGCCCCCCACGCCCACCCCGTGCATTCATTGAAGCCGAACTGCGTTCGGAACAACGCGGGACTCCAATTCCCATCAGGCCCCTGGGCGACTGGCCGCCTAGGAATTAGCCAGCAGCCGCGAGGCATGCTGAGGGTTGTAGTATCAGCCTTCCCGCGGCGGAGGGCGGGCGCGGGGGGCAGGTTCCAGGACCTCGTTCCATCCCACAGGGACGCCCCCGCCCTGCCAGCCCCCCAGGAGTCCCGCCGACTTCTACCGCTTCCATTCCCTTCCACTGGCCTGAACCGGAAGTGGGCGAAGGCAGGCGTGGGAACCGGGGCCCTGGGTCGCCCCGAGCAACGGGTGGCTGATTCGGGCGGGGCCGGAGCTAGGATGGTTGCCCTGGCTGTTGCCAAGACAACGGGCGGGGCTGACGTACAGATGCAGAGTCCAGGCGCCGCAGGCTCGCTCCTCTCGCGGTCTGGACCTCAGCCCCGGACCCCGCGCGGAGCGAGCGTGGGGAGGGGGCAACCTCGGCCGTCTGTCCACGCGCCCACGGCTGGCTCCTCCCCGCACATCTGGCCCTGCGGGCGGAGCCTCGGGCTCCCCGGCCTCTCCGGCTCTGCGGAGGGCTCCCTGCCTCCGCTGCCCCGGCGGGGGGTGCGGTGGGGGGTGCATGGTGGGGGACGCGCATCCTTCCCGGCCTGCTGTCTCTCCAGCGCATCCCAAGCTCGGTCTTCACACCTGTCCTCGTGACCGCCTCGGCGCCCACCCCTCTCTCTCCATTCCCTATTTCTGTCCATCCCCCCACCCGCCTCTCGCCGCTCCTGTCTCTGTCTCCCTTGCTCTCTGCCTGTGGTCCGGGCTGTGTCTCCAGGGGTGTCCCACTCTCGCCCCCTGCCTGCGCCCCCTTCCCCTCTGCTCATTGTCTCCACACACCTGTCCCTAAATCCCAATCTTCCCTTTGCAGTCTCCAGCCCTCCCACGCCCTCTGTCCCCCCACCTCGCGCACACACACACACACACACACACTCACGCCTCGTCTCTCCAGGGATGGGGATGAGGAAGGGGCTTTGGGAGGGGGTCCCCAAGACTCCTACCTCTCGGCGGCTGGACTGGACCTTCTCTGGAGACACTCCGGCGCCAGCCCCGCCCGGACCCCGCCTCCGCACGCGGGCGGATGGCGCTGTCCTGGGTGCTGATCGCTGAACTCGGTGGGGCGGGGGCGCGGCAGAGCGGAGCCAGCCCGGGAGTGGTGGGTGGGTGTGTGTGCGCGCGCGCGCGTGCGTGCGTGCTAGGACTCGGGTACTGGGAGAGCCCCGGCCCGCCCCTCGGCCCGCCCCCAGCCAGGAACCACTAGGGCGTCCACGGATATTTTTCCTGGTCCCCGAGGATTTTCTGCTTTCTGATCCAGCTGTCTGGCATCCAGGCCCCATCTGCGCACCTCCACCCTCACCCCCGCCAGAATACCTGGTCCTAGGACCCCGGACACTCTCTCCTAGAACCCAAGGAGTCAGATATCCACACAAGACTGAGACACAAGACTCAGCGCGAAAGCCTCCAGTGAGTCTACCCCAGACCTCACTCCAGCACGAGGCCCAGGAAGCAAGCCCCCTATGTTCCTACTCAGGAAACGGCGTCCACACTGCCCAGACCCGGGACACAAGTGTGGACCTCCAACCCTCTCTGAAAGACTCAACCATCCAAACACATTTTTGGGGGGTGCAAAACTGTGGATCCCTCTAGCTATCCCCTAGGACATTTACCTCAGTTCCTGAACATTGGGAATCCAGCCCCACTCCCACCCCAGTATTATTTCTAGACCCAGAAATCCACTATAGCAAGCATCTGTAGGGAGAATAGTGATTTAATAAATTATGGGATAGAAGAAAAAGATATGTACAGGCAGTGGGGTGCAGGGAAATCTCTGATCCTAGAAGACTGATATGGTTTCTGAAGTAAAACATGGCATGGATCCTGCCTACCCTTGGTCCTGGGGGTAGCTAGCATTCCAGACTCTAGTTTCTTCTTTCTTCAGGATGCAGCTTACATCTCTAAGACCCTACAGCCTAGACCCCAGCCTCCTTCTCTCTCAAAGAATGAGGAAATCCTAACTCCCATCCCTCCCTCCTTTGAGGAGTCAGGAATCCAGGATACCTGCTTCCACCTGCCCTCTCTCCTCTAGGGAAACAGTTGAGGCTGTTCTCTACCCTCAGGACCCAGGAGTTTGGGAACCCAGCTGTCTGCTCTGCTGTCCCAGAGCTCCAGGAATCTGGGCTGAAGTGGGGATCCAGAGTTTATGTTTGGCTGGGCTGGGGTCTTAGCTTTCCTGAGGCTCAGATATTCTTATACAGTGGGTTTTCACATGCGGCCCCATTTTCTGTCAGGGCTTGGTCTGGCTGCTGGAGAAATCGTAGGATGCACTGGTGTAAGAAGACATACTGGGCCTGGGGAAGGACACGGTGTAGGGGGTGAGCCTTGGCCTGCTTTCCCCCAGGGCTCCCTCACCACCCGCATTGTGCCCTCAGAAGCCCCATCACCTCGGTCTGCACCATTAGAGGCCGGCTTTCCCTCATCTTCCTCACATAGTTGAAGGGCCTCACACATCGATCACGCTCCAGCTGCCGCAGCAGGACATCCAGGGCAATGAGAGTGCCCGTGCGGCCCACGCCAGCACTAGGCAGGAGGAACAAGAAGGGGTCAGGCCCCAGGAAGGGGGAGTCTTGGCTGATTGGAGGGATCTGTGTTTGGAGCTCCCAGAATCAGGGTATTGCTCAGCAAGGTAGCATTCTGGGGGATACGGTGTGAGTGGAGGTTATTTAACGGAGCGAAAACCACTGTGTATGACTGTGCCTTGAGTTCTTTCTGCCTGCTCGGTCTGGCCTCAAGTGCCCTAAATGCCCTTTTCATTTTCCTTGAGAAGTAGGAGCTGCCAGCACGACCATTCTACAGATGGGAAGTGGGGGCTGAGTGACAGGAAGTCACTTCTCTGTCCTGGGTCAGTCAGACAGTAAACCACAGAGTTGGAGTTCACAAATGAGAAAAAGAACTCCCAAGCTGATCATTCAAAAAAAAAATGTTTAAACATGTTAAAGAAAACAATTCTGTGGCATTTAGGATATTCACATTGTTGTGTGACCACCAGGTCTAATTAGTTCCCAGACGCTCCCATCTCCCCAGAAGGAGACCCTGTACCCATTAAGCAGTCGGCTCCCCCTGCACAGCTGTCCCCATCCCCTGGTGACCATCAACCTGTTTTTTGGC